>NC_035439.2:148607328-148918913 GCF_002127325.2 Helianthus annuus
TCTCTTGTCATCCTCTAGCCGGATGAACCTGAGTGCCCGAGTTCTTACTTCATCTAAGTTCCTGCATGGTGTCATAACAAGATCATCATAGAATAATGAATCCTTAAGCAGTCCCATTTTGAAGGCTTCCACAGCCGTAGCCGTATCCAAGTTGGGAATGTCCAAGGATTCTTTACTAAATTTAGTTATATAATCTCTTAATGATTCATTATGACTTTGGGTTACCCTATATAAATCACTGGTTAATCTTTCAAATTTTCTACTACAAGAGAATTGGTTGTTGAATAAACTAACTAAATTAGCAAATGAAGTAATAGAGTAAGGGGGAAGACTTAGTAGCCATTTAAGAGCTGATCCAGTAAGAGTGGATCCAAATCCTTTACATAAGCATGCTTCCTTCAATTTTTCTGGGATAGGATTGATCTCCATCCTCTCCCTGTATTGTGCTACGTGTTCCTCTGGATCCGTTGTACCATCATACAGCTTCATAGTAGGGATATGGAACCTTTTGGGTACCTCTGCATCACAGATTGGTGGTGCAAAACGAGATACCTTATGGCTCCTGTTTTGGTCAAAAATCACACAAGGATAATGTAACCAAACTTTATGAAAACGGGGTATGATGCTTGGTTAACTATGAAAGTAAAGGATCACTTCTGTGATGAAGATGCAAAGGCACAATGATTTATACGAGGAAAAAGCCCTTGATCAATGACGGATCTCCGGCATAAAAAACCTCGGGTGATGGCAACTACCGATCACCAACTTCAATATAACAAAAATATGATTACAACTTTGGATGATAATGAGCTGAGTACAAGGATCACTATTGCTTTTGGTGTCTAAGTGTGTGAGAGTTGCCTTGTATGTTCGTGTGTGTTCTTCCGAATGAGGAAGATGGGTATTTATACATATGTGGGTGACTTATTTTAGGTAAAATGACTAAATATCAGCTCATTACCCCTTTAGAAATAAAGACAATCTAGCCTAAATTGCTGCCCATAAATCAAGCCTAGTTTCCATATCCTGTGCAACGTCTTTCTTCGATTAAGCTCTTGCCATATTTGTGAAGACGCGTTCCTGGATCATGATGTCTAGAGCATATCCTGCTAGATGTTCCTGCAAAACAATATTGTATTGAGTGGAAGTAGCCGTTAGTATGAGGATCACCATAATGTCCCATGATCCTGATCCTGAAGTTCTGCTGAGGATCACTGTCTGCCAAAGAAAGAAGGATCACTGGTTAGGATCATGTGTAAGGATCACCTACAGTAAAATCCAGCCCTAACAATTGCCCCCAAAATATAAGGAGTTAATTGTAAATAAACGAGTTATATTTTGTTTCAATCTTATCTCTAACGGGCGACTCCAAGAAACTAGCCGTTATGTTCGGACTAGCCGTTGTGATCATTACGTCAGAGATGTGACAATCCTGCAGATCATGATTATAAATAGGAGATAGGGTGAGGATCAGTTTGTATTTAAATTCAAGATACTTCCCTTTATATTCTGCACTCGAAGATTGATCAGGTATTCTACTCTTCTCTTTCTTCTTCTCTCTATTTTTCTTTGCTCTGTTTTCTGCTTCTACCCTGTTTCTGTTCCAAACATGCTGCTTCGGAATTCTCCGCACAAGGATTCCAAGAAGGATAGTCCCTTAAAAAGCCAGGGGATTATTAAGGATTCTCCTACGGAGAGGTGCTGCTTTACTGATGCCCACATAGATAAAATTCGTCATTGCTTTCCGGTGAATGTTGTTTTCAAGTCCTTTGATCCTAGTGCTTTGAGCGACTCTGTTTCGAATACCTGGGTGGCTTTTCCTGCTACTCCCTTCACCATAGGGTATTCATATCCTTTTCCATCCTTCACCCAATCCTTCTTTTCTCTAACCGGCATCTCTTACATCCAAGCTATGCCGATGATCTGGAGGGTTCTGTATACCTTCGAGAGGATCATTGAGCAGGAAGGAATTGACCTGGGGATGGCGGAGCTAGCTGAGCTCTATGATCTTACTACGTTTGGATCACATCGGTATCTGCTGAAACGGAAAGCTGGGGAGGATCACCCTATCTTCAAAGTTACCAAGAATGATACAAACTGGAAACGTCGGTTTTTTCTTTGTTAAGAGGGATTCCATCCCGGATGGGAAGGATCTGCCCAAGGAATGGGCCACTCATGGTAGGGTAGAGGATCCTCGAAGGATCACTATCAGTCCTGTCTCATATGATGAGGATCACTAATGCCTTTTTTCCTTTGTCTTTTATGCAGCTATTTCCGTTGCTCACCTAAAATTGACCCCTGCTGCAAGAGAAAGAGTGTTAGCTTTTAAAAAGCTTGATCCTGAAGTTAGAAGCTTCCAAATCACTATCCAAGATTCTCAAGAGATATCCTCTGCATCTGCCACAATGTCAAGTAAGTATCCTCATAAAAAGTAAGTTCTATGTAAAAGTATTTAATTTAATAAGGGAACTTATCTTGTTTTTGAATTGTGTAGGTGCTGGAAAATCTGCCAGGTCTGTTAAATCTGCCTCCATATTCGGGATAAGTGATCTTGCCAATGTCACATCTTCAAAGAAGAAGAAGGCTCCTGCTGCTAGTCCTTCAGCATCAGCTCCCAAAGCATCTATCCGGGGCAAGGGAAAAAAGAGGAAAACCTCTGAAGATCTCCAAGGATTTCCCCTCCTCCGTCAGCAATTCCTCGACTACGTGAATGAGGTAAGGATCACTGCCCCTGTTGGTTATTCGTTTCACATATCCTGTTTGTGTATTCTGCTTTTCTTGAGGATCATTTGATCCTATGCTTATCTTTTTCTTCTCCTGTTGCAGAAACTTGCCGAGATTGAGACCTATCTTGGCCATGTTGAGGACCAAGAGAGCCAAATTGCTGACCTTCAACAAATGGGCGTGCTTAAGGATCTCAAGATAGGAGATCTTGAGAAGGAACTCCGGGTCATGAAGGCTGAGGCTGCTCAGAGGTTGATTGATATGGATAACGAGAAGCAGGAGATCACCCAAGATGCTAAGGTCTCCGCGGCAATTGCTATGTATAAGATACAACTTCAGATGGCCGAGGAGGCTCAGGATCCTACCTTTGACAAAAGCTCATGGGATGTTGAAGGTTGGAAGGCAAGGCTGGCAGACCTGGAGGACGAGGATGAGGCTGAGGAGATCCCCATGCTGGAAGGTGGTGATGCTGAGAAGGATCAAGGTGGAGATGCTGGTGGTGATGAAGCGGCGAAGGAATAAGCTGCAAGATTGGGCAATGATGGAAACTTCTAGACATAGCCGGAGCCCAATTTTTTAGGATTGGTAGTGGTTTTTTGTGGTAGTGGTGTTTGTGAACAATTATGGTTTGTAATTTCTGAACAATAGTTTCTTAGGGTTAAGGATCCTGGATCCTTTGAACAATGGGTAGGATTGCAAAAGGTGGAGGGATCCTCTGTTTGGGGGATGAAGCCTTTGTGATCCTGCCGCCTTTATTTCCTGCAAAATGCTAAGACCGCATAGACAATGGACACCCTTTGCCAACCCATGTGGACGGGCCACGTTTTGCTGGTAGAAATGTGGGTTGGCAATTTTGACAATCTTTTGGAAGGGTTAATGATCCTTTTGTTTAATAATATAACTTAACTTTTCGGGCTTATCTTGTGTTGTTATCCTTCAATAATCCTCTTATTTCTCAATTGTATTTGTTAAAATAACAAGAGTTGAAAAAGTGTTTAATAAACTTAGGATATGATCCTAGATCAAATATCCTCATATTGAAAATTCTCAAAGTGTTTTAGTTCAAGGATCATAGGTTCGGTTGTCAAAGTATAAGGGTTGGTTAGGATAAAGAGTATAATCAAAAATAGTCAAGGATCATACCTGAGGATCCACGTTAGGATCCTAACCTTCAATCAAGACAATCATAGATAAGACTTTGATAATTAATAAGGATTAAGGATCCTTAATTGTTTAACTTCGAAAACCTGAGAAAATGGAACATAATTTGGGACTAAGCCAATATAAAAGATAAGTTAGTAACTGGGGACATGCCCAAAGTATAACTGAGGATGATCCCAGAGGATCACTGGGGACAAGCCCAAAGGATAACTGGGGACGATCCCGGAGGATCACTGGGGACAAGCCCATAGGATAACTGGGGACAAGCCCAAAGGATCGTATGTA
This sequence comes from Helianthus annuus, assembly GCF_002127325.2. Lineage (NCBI taxonomy): Eukaryota > Viridiplantae > Streptophyta > Magnoliopsida > Asterales > Asteraceae > Helianthus > Helianthus annuus. The sequence goes on from NC_035439.2 coordinate 148,611,499, forward strand.
AACTAGAGTATGGCCCTTTCTGGCAACTATCCAAACTTAGTGACATGAAAATGTCAAAACCTTAGCTAACGTGAAAACGTTAGAAACCTTAGGAACGGATGTATGGTGCGTCCACCATTATACGTAGGATCCTAAATATAGCCAGTACAATGAGGTTGTCAGCCCCGAAAGTGGGTACTGGTCCCAAAGACGTGAACTATACCAGGATCATCGTGCGCTGCTGGCGAAAACTGGGGATAATCCCAAGGATAACTGGGGTTGGACCCAAGGATCTGTGGTGCTCTTGGGGGTCTTTGACGATTTGCTGAAGATACCAGAGTAAGGATCACCGATATCTCCAGGATCCTTCAATGTAAGGATCACATGCAGGAAGGATCATGTTCACATGAAATATTTCTTTAAGTGAACAGCATTCCAGGCTCTTGGTAACAAGTTTCCTTCCATGGTTAGCAACCTGTATGCCCCCTTTCCTGCTTCAGCTTCAATCAAGTAGGGACCTTCCCATTTTGGTGCTAGCTTCCCGTCAGCAGGATTGATAGTATTTTGAAATGCTTTTCTCAACACCATATCTCCAACTTGGAACTTCCTTATCCTGACATTCTTGTTGTAGGCACCAGCCATCCTTTGTTGGTAGCTTGCCATCCTTATCCTAGCTAGATCCCTGTTTTCCTCAATAGTATCCAAATCCTGAGCTAGGATTGTAGCATTTTCTTCAGGATCACGAGCACTCGTTCTAGCAGTTGGGATCACCATCTCTGTTGGGATCATTGCTTCTGCCCCAAATACTAAAGAGAAGGGTGTTTGACCGGTGGCATTCTTGGGAGTTGTCCTATCAGCCCATAGCACATAAGGTAATTCTTCTGCCCATTTCCCTTTCTTGGATCCTAGCTTCTTCTTTAGATTGTTGATGATGATCTTGTTGGATGATTCTGCTTGACCATTGGCTTGTGGGTGAACTGGTGTTGATGTGATCATCTTGATTCCCCAACTGTCACAAAAGTTAGTGGTTCTACTTCCAATGAATTGGGAGCCATTATCACATACAATTTCAGAGGGAATGCCAAATCTAGTTATAATGTTTCTTTTAATGAAGGATATGACTTCCTTTTCTCTGACTTGAGCGAAGGCTTCAGCTTCTATCCACTTGGAAAAATAGTCAGTCATGGCAAGCATAAATACTTTTCCACCAGGTGCTTTAGGGAGCTTGCCAACTATATCCATTCCCCATCTCATGAATGGCCAAGAGGATGGTATGGGGTGTAGTAATTCAGCTGGTTGGTGAAGGATATTGCTATGTCTTTGGCAAGGATCACATTTCTTAGCATACTCTACAGCATCCCTTTTCATGGTTGGCCAGTAGTATCCTGTTCTGAGGATCCTTGAGAATAATGCCCTGCCCCCAGTGTGGTTTCCACAATCTCCTTCATGGAAGTCTCTCAACACTTCTTCAATTTCAGGATCCTCAATACATCTTAAATATGGTCCTGCAAGGGATCGTTTATACAGCATGTTATTTAAGATTGTAAATTGAGATACCTTGATCCTGAAAGCTCTAGGATTTTCTCCCATTGGGATCTCTCCGTTTTGCAAGTATTTCATGATTGGTGAGATCCATGATCCTGAATAAGATTGGGCTTCTTCACTAGGGATCATTGCAGTATCCTCTTCTATTTCCATGGCCACCTGATTTTCAATAGCAGGAGCCAGGATATGGATGATAGGGATACTTATATCTTCTGGAATCTTCAAGGATGATCCTAGGTTGGCCAATGCATCAGCTTCCGTGTTATCCTCCCTTGGTACCTGTGTTAAGCTAAAAGAAACAAAAGAGAGTGCCAATTCTTTGACTATCTCTAAATATTTGGTTAGTTTTTCACCTTTAACAGCATAGGATCCATTAAAGTGATTGGTGATCAATAATGAATCTACATATACTTCGAGATATCTTACCCCCATATCCTTAGCAATCTGTAAGCCAGCAATTAAGGCTTCATATTCAGCCTCATTGTTAGTTGCTTGGAATTCACAGGCTATGGAGTGGGGTATTATGTCCCCCTGTGGCGATTTTAGTAGGATCCCTAGCCCTGTGCCTTTGATATTTGAGGATCCGTCAGTGTGCAGGATCCAAGGATCCTTGGTCTCATCCAGCTGCTGGACCTCCAATTCTGCTTCCTTTTGTAGATCACTACTGAAATCAGCCACAAAATCTGCTAGTGCTTGAGATTTAATGGCTGTTCTCGGTTCGTATCTTATATCATGGGCACTAAGCTTTACTGCCCACTTAGCCATTCTCCCTGACATATCTGGTTTCCTGAGGACATTCTTAATTGGAAAATTAGTTTTAACAATAATAGTATGGGTTTCAAAATAATGCCTTAACTTAGTGGATGCCATGATCAATGCAAGAATAAGTTTTTCGAGGTGTGAGTACCTGGTTTCGGCATCAAGCAAACTTTTACTTACATAGTAGATAGGATATTGTGTACCTTCATGATCCTTGACAAGGACTGCACTTACAGCGGTTGAGGATACCGCTAGGTATAAGGATAACACATCTCCTTTCTCCGGTTTTGCTAATGCTGGTGCTGAGGACATATATTCTTTAAGGGCTTGTAAAGCATTCTCATGCTTCTCAGTCCATTCGAACTTCTTATTCTTCCTTAGGATATCGTAGAATTCTTTGCATTTTTCTGAGGATTTCGATATGAATCTGTTCAAAGCTGCTATCCTGCCTGTTAGTCTTTGAACATCCTTGGCATTGGCAGGAGATTTGATATTTATTAATGCTTTGATTTGTTCCGGGCTTGCTTCAATGCCCCTCTGGGTTACCATGTATCCTAAGAACTTTCCTGCCTTAACACCAAAATGGCATTTTGAAGGATTTAGTTTCATGTTATAATTATCAAGGATATCGAATGCTTCTTCCAAGTCCCTTAGGTGATCCTCAGCTTTCTTTGACTTGACCACCATATCATCTATGTACACCTCCATAGTTTTTCCAATTTGATCCTTGAACATCATATTTACCAGCCTTTGATATGTTGCACCTGCATTTCTTAGTCCAAAAGGCATGGCAATATAACAATATAAACCGGTTGGGGTCATAAAGGCTGTATCCTCTTAGTCAGATGGTTCCATCTGTATTTGTTGGAATCCAGATGATGCATCCATAAAGGTCAACAGTTCATGCCCCGCTGTTGCATCCACCATGGAGTCAATGTGGGGTAATGGGAAAGGATCCTTGGGACATGCCTTATTCAAATCAGTGAAATCGACACATACCCTCCACTTTCCGTTTTTCTTTTGGACAACAACCACATTGGCTAACCATTTTGGATACTTTACCTCTCTGATCATACCTGCTCGAAGTAGTCTCTCTACTTCTTCTTGGATAATGGCATTCCTTTCTGGTGCAAACTTCCTCCTTTTTTGATGGATTGGCTTGATAGACCTGTCAATGCCAAGTTTGTGAGTAATAATTTCCTTAGATATACCTGTCATATCTTCATGTTTCCAAGCAAAGGTAGATTTTCTTCTTTTGAGGAAGGATATCATGTCTTCTTTCATGTTGCCAAGGATCCCTGATCCGATATAGATTTTTGATTCAGGATCACTAGGATCCAAGAGGATTTCATCTACATCTTGTTCCCTTGCCTCCAAGACATTCCTCGGAGGATACTGTAATTGCTATTGCTCCCTTGGCTTCGAGGTTGGCTTCATGGATGAGGTATAGCAATCCTTAGCCTCTTGCTGATCACTGTCGATCTTGATTATCCCCCATGGGCTAGGGAGCTTCACACATTGATGGTAGGTAGATGGAACTGCTTTCATGTCATGTATCCAAGGCCTGCCAAGGATAACGTTGCAACAAGATAAACAGTCAATAACACAAAATTTTTGGTAATTATGTAATCCTTCCACGTAGATTGGGAGTTTGATGTCCCCCAGAGTTTTCTTCGTTTCCCCACTGAATCCTACAAGCACGGAGGATCTTGGTGTGATGTCTGATTCTGGGATTCCCATCTTCTTCAAGACATCAAGCTGGATAATGTTCACTGAGCTCCCCCCGTCAATAAGGATCCTGCGGACAAAATGGTTAGAGATAAAGAGAGTGATAACTAAACTATCATGGTGAGGATCCTGAATGTTAATGCGATCATCCTCATCAAATGTTATCATCCTCCCTTCTGAGACACTTGAGGTTCTAATAGGCCTTTCTCCATTATCCATTTTTGATTCTTTTGCATGTCTTTTGGCCGCTGAAAAGGATGTACCACAAATGTCTGATCCTCCGGATATAAAGTTAATCACTTGTGCGTCTGCCGGAGGTGCTGGAGCCTTTTCAGGGATCCTTTCAGGATCCTGGGTCCTTTGCTTTTTTCTCCCCAATAATTCTTTTAGATGCCCCTTGCTTAGCAGGTATCCAATTTCTTTTCTTAAGGCTATGCAATCTTCAGTTAGATGCCCGAAATCCTCATGGTATGCACACCATTTGGACTTGTCTTTAGTCCCGGACGGTTTATCATTCTTCCTGGGCCACCTAGCTTTTTCACCTAGATTCTGCATTGCAAGGATCAGTTCATGATTATCAACGGAAAAACAATATTCTGAGATTGGAGGATATTCTTCATCATCCTCTTCTTGGTCAACAGCATGCACATTCTTGTTCTCGTTTCTATGGTAGGATTTGAACTTGTTGTTTTTGAAGGAGGATCCTTGCTTCTCCTGTTTTGAGGATCCTACTTGTCTTTCCTGGATCCTCTTGTCATCCTCTAGCCGGATAAACCTGAGTGCTCGAGTTCTTACTTCATCTAAATTCCTGCATGGTGGCATAACAAGATCATCATAGAATAATGAATCCTTAAGCAGTCCCATTTTGAAGGCCTCAACAGCCGTAGCCATATCCAAGTTGGGAATGTCCAAGGATTCTTTACTAAATTTAGTTATATAATCCCTTAATGATTCGTTATGATTTTGAGTTATCCTGTATAAATCGCTAGTTAATTTTTCAAATTTTCTACTACAAGAGAATTGGTTATTGAATAAATTAACTAAATTGGCAAATGAAGTAATAGAGTAAGGGGGAGACTTAGCAGCCATTTAAGGGCTGATCCAGTAAGAGTAGATCCAAATCCTTTACATAGGCATGCTTCCTTCAATTTTTCTGGGATAGGATTGATCTCCATCCTCTCCCTGTATTGTGCTATATGCTCCTCTGGATCCGTCGTGCCATCATACAGCTTCATGGTAGGGATATGGAACCTTTTGGGTACCTCTGCATCACAAATTGGTGGTGCAAAGCGAGATACCTTGTGGCTTCCATCTGCAATCTCTGGGATAGGCTTGACTACCCCTGGAACACTTGAGATCATGTCCTTTAGTTTCTGTAGTTCCCTGGCCATAACATGATTGGTACCTGTATCCTGCATAAATCCAAGGTTAGTAGTAGGATAATTATTTAAAGTGTTACCTCCCATTGGGTTCAGGTTAGGGAATCCACATCGCTGGGATTCTGGAACAACGGAGGGACCAGTGGAAGCAATGGTCTGCATCGGAATGAAGTCCCCTTGATGGACATCTAGACTTCCTGTTTGCAAACTTTTTAGGGATCCTGGCATCTGTAAGGATCCTGGTATCTGGGATGATCCTGGAACGAAGGAGGATCCTTGAACCTGGGATGATCTTGGAACAAAGGAGGATCCTTGAACCTGGGATGATCCTGGAACAAAGGAGGATCCTTGAAACTGCTGTGCCCCCGGATAGGCTCCCGGATTCATGAAGGATCCCGTGTATTGAGGATAGGATCCTATTGGCTGAAAATGTGAATCTGATGTCTGAGTCATTGCTGCCGAGTTGAAACGTGATCCTCTTGACTCCCCTATGATTTGCACGTCCGGGATCCCTGATGGCTGGGAAGTGATTATTGGAGTATCGAAGCTCAAGGATTTGGGCATCAGTGGAGAATGATCCTCTGCCGCTTTCTTTTGTCTTTTGAGATCTCCAATTTCCCTGAGGATCCTTTCGTTGGTTTCATCTTGCCGCTGCATACGATCCTTCATCTGCAAAATTAAAGCAAATACATCACTAGTACTGGGAATAGAAGAATTCATAGCAGAAGAAGATAGAGGTTTAGAGAAAGTGGGAGTTGATCTCTTCTCAGTATTTTTCTGAGATCCTGCCGGTGGAGGAGGCAAGGTGATCTGTGATGAGGTGACCGCAGACATCGCCGTGGACGTGTTCTTCAATGATGAAGCCATGTTACTCTTTGAAATGATTTCGAACAAAAGATTTTCTTATGAATGAAGCACCAATTGCCCCACGGTGGGCGCCAAACTGTTTTGGTCAAAAATCACACAAGGATAATGTAACCAAACTTTATGAAAACGGGGTATGATGCTTGGTTAACTATGAAAGTAAAGGATCACTTCTGTGATGAAGATGCAAAGGCACAATGATTTATACGAGGAAAAAGCCCTTGATCAATGAATGATCTCCGGCATAAAAAACCTCGGGTGATGGCAACTACCGATCACCAACTTCAATATAACAAAAATATGATTACAACTTTGGATGATAATGAGCTGAGTACAAGGATCACTATTGCTTTTGGTGTCTAAGTGTGTGAGAGTTGCCTTGTATGTTCATGTGTGTTCTTCCGAATGAGGAAGATGGGTATTTATACATATGTGGGTGACTTATTTTAGGTAAAATGACTAAATATCAGCTCATTACCCCTTTAGAAATAAAGACAATCTAGCCTAAATTGCTGCCCATAAATCAAGCCTAGTTTCCATATCCTGTGCAACGTCTTTCTTCGATTAAGCTCTTGCCATATTTGTGAAGACGCGTTCCTGGATCATGATGTCTAGAGCATATCCTGCTAGATGTTCCTGCAAAACAATATTGTATTGAGTGGAAGTAGCCGTTAGTATGAGGATCACCATAATGTCCCATGATCCTGATCCTGAAGTTCTGCTGAGGATCACTGTCTGCCAAAGAAAGAAGGATCACTGGTTAGGATCATGTGTAAGGATCACCTACAGTAAAATCCAGCCCTAACAGCTCCCATCTGCAATTTCAGGTATGGGTTTAACTACTCCCGGAACACTCGAGATCATGTCCTTTAGTTTCTGTAATTCCCTGGCCATAGCATGATTGACACCTGTATCCTGCATGAATCCATGGTTAGTGGCAAGATAATTATTTAAAGTGTTACCTCCCATTGGGTTCAAATTAGGAATAGTGGTTGTGAATCCAAGTTGCTGGGATTCAGGGACAATGGAGGGACCAGTGGAGGCTATGGTCTGCATTGGAATGAAATCCCCTTGATGGACATCCAGATTTCCTGTTTGCAAACTTCTTAGGGATCCTGGCATTGGGAAGGATCCTGGTATCTGAGACGATCCTGGAACAAAGGAGGATCCTTGAACCTGGAGTGATCCTGGAACAAAGGAGGATCCTTGAACCTGGGATGATCCTGGGACAAAATAGGATCCTTGAAGTTGCTGTGTTCCAGGATAGACTCCTGAATTCATGAAGGATCCCATATACTGAGGATAGGATCCTGCTGGCTGAAAATGTGAGCCTGATGTCTGAGTCATTGCTGCCGACTTGAGATGTAATCCTCTTGACTCCCCTATGATTTGTACGTCCAGGTTCCCCGATGGCTGGGAAGTGATCATTGGAGTCTCGAAGCTCAAGGATTTGGGCAACAGTGGGGAATGATCCTCTGCCGCTTTCTTTTGTCTTTTGAGGTCTCCAATTTCCCTGAGGATCCTGTCATTAGTCTCATCCTGCCGCTGCATACGATCCTTCATCTGCAAAATTAAAGCAAACACATCACTAGTACTGGGAATAGAAGAATTCATAGCAGAAGAAGATGGAGGTTTAGAGGAAGTAGGAGTTGGTCTCTTCTCAGTATTTTTCTGAGATCCTGCTGGTGGAGGAGGCAGAGTGGTCTGTGATGAGGTGACTGCAGACATCGCCGTGGACGTGTTCTTCAATGATGAAGCCATGTAACTCTTTGAAATGATTTCGAACAAAAGATTTTCTTATGAATGAAGCACCAATTGCCCCACGGTGGGCGCCAAACTGTTTTGGTCAAAAATCACACAAGGATAATGTAACCAAACTTTATGTAAACGGGGTATGATGCTTGGTTAATTATGAAAGTAAAGGATCACTTCTGTGATAAAGATGCAAAGACACAATGATTTATACGAGGAAAAAGCCCTTGATCAATATATGATCTCCGGCATAAAAAACCTCGGGTGATGGCAACTACCGATCACCAACTTCAATATAAGAAAAATATAGTTACAACTTCGGATGATAATGAGCTGAGTACAAGGATCACTATTGTTTTGAGTGTCTAAGTGTGTGAGAATTGTGTTGTATGTCGTGTGTCCTCTTCCAAATGAGGAAGAGTGGTATTTATACAAGTGTAGGTGACCTATTTTGGGTAAAAAGACTAATAATCAGCTCATTACCCCTTTAGAAATAAAAGACAATCTAGCCTAAATTGCCGCCCTTAAATCAAGCTAAGTTTCCATATCCTGTGCAACGTCTATCTCCGATTAAGCTCATGCCATAATTATGAAGACGCGTCCCTTGATTATGATGCTAAGAGCGTATCCTGCTAGATGTTCCTTCAAAATAACATTGTTTCAAACGAAGGTAACTGTTAGCATGAGGATCCTTTGTTGGTCCATGATCCTGATCCTGAAGTCCTGCTGAGGATCACTGTCTGCCAAAGAAACAAGGATCACTGGTTAGGATCACGTATGATAAAAATCTAGCCCTAACACATGCATAAACATCAAACATACTAGTATCACATTTCTTTCAATTCCCCTCATAAGAATCCATCTTACAAATCAAAATAAATCAATTTTAAGCAAGAATTTAGACATAGATGATTTATCCATGTCATCATCTTCACCATAACAAACGGGTTTCACCCTTAAACATCAAATTAACCTAAACCATGCATAATCCATGTTCTATATGATGATTATAACACATACCAATGCTCAATTTCACTTGAACTCACGGATTAGAACATAACCCATTTTACACATGATCACCAATCTTAGATTTTCGACATACCTTATGATCCCCTCGTGTTGGAGATCATTAATCCATGCTCGGTTATGGATTTGAGCTTCATCTTGCCTTCCGATTTGAGCATAAAGATGGAACTAGGGTTTGAGGCTCCATGGGAGCCTCCTGCTCTCTCTCTCGAACACACGTATGTGTGTGTTTGTGTGTGTTAGATATTTTATAACTTAACTTTCATTTGTTCCATTTTAGCCCCTTGGTTTACTTTTAAAACATAAATGACATTACCTTTATCATTTAAGACTTTTGACCATACCCTTAACTAGGTTAAATAGCCTAGTTATTTATTTCCTGGCGTGTCACATAATAACATACAACAAACATTAACATTCAGATTTTGGGTCGTTACACATACACTACTCTAGTCATCATAACAATTCACCAATCATACATTATGACTGCGTATAACAGTTGTATACCTATATACGTGTGTACCATCATGTTCACTGCCCTACAGGGGCGTGTACCATACAGTATCCTATATAATGTATTGTACAATGCCTTATACGAAAGTGTACCGACAAATCGTATGAAGGAGTATCACCCCATATTGGTATAGTCTGGATCAAGCTGGAGTGTTGGACCATAGAAAACCAGACAAGGTCGGACCATATACCATAGAAGGTCCAAGAACCCTTATACAACCGTATAACATCAAATCAATAGAGAGGTGTTAGTAACTTAAAGGATATACACAGTCTCTTTTAATTATTTTGTTATGTAATTAGTGACGACTTTGAAAGTAGACGTTTACATTGTAACTTTCTTTCTTTTATTTTTATAACTTTTATTTTTGCATATCTTTTTTTTTCAAATTAATTAATTTCGGTTGATTATCAACTATGGTTAATTATATAATTTATAATCCTTAGTTTTTTTATGTAAAAACTGATAATCCTTATAACTTTAGATAGTGTTGCAGGTCGCAGGAATAAGAAGAGAGAACCAAGTTCCTTCTTTTGTTCCTTTTTTTAAGGGAATTAAGTTTCCTTTATCTACAAACAGAACCCTCCAACTTTGACAAAGTTCTTATCAGCCATCCTTATTTTGCTCAGTGCCATTTCAAAGCTTGAAACAGATAGGTGTTTGTTTCCGTTTATTGCTACCGCTAGTATAATTATCATTTAGCAGTACAAATTCGTTTAGTTTGTAGCAAATTGATAATTGTTGGTTAAAATGGCAGAAGATAGTAAAATCAAGATTGATAAGTTTGATGGTAGTGATTATGGATTTTGGAGAATGCAAATTGAGGATTTGTTGTATCAAAAGGGTTTGCATATGCCTATGTTGAGACAACAACTGGATGACATGTATGATGAAGAATGGAAGTTGTTGGATAGACAAGCTTTGGGTGTGGTTAGGCTTTCTTTGGCAAAGAGTGTTGCGTATAACATTGTCAATGAAACAACTACGTATGGTGTATTGAAAGCTTTGTCCAATATGTATGAAAAACCATTTACTTCAAACAAAGTATTCCTCATTCGACAATTGGTTAACACCAAGATGAAGGAAGGCATGTCGGTTACCTCTCACATAAACGAGTTCAACTAGATTATCTCTCATTTAGCCTCAGTTGAAATAAAGTTTTATAATGAAGTACAAGCGCTCCTCCTTTTATTATCATTGCCCGAAAGATGGTCAGGCACAGTCACAGCTGTTAGTAGTGCATCCGGCACTACCAAACTCACTTTTGAGAGTATTCGTGACTTGATTATAAATGAAAATATCAGACGGAGAAGCAATAATGAAACTTCCAGTTTAAGCTCTTTATTGTACACAGAAAGTAGAGGAAGAAGAAACGATAGAGGAACTAATTGAGGTAGGTCAAAGTCTAGAAAAAGGGGGCAGTCAAAGAACAAAAAAGACAATGAATGTTGGAACTGCAAAGAAAATGGTCACTTTAGAAGCCAAAGTACAAAACCAACTGCAAAGAAAGGAGTAAACAGTGTAGTTTCTGAAGAATCAGGAGATGCTCTCATAGGTTGTGTTGAGAATTCAGTGGAATCCTGGATTATGGATTCTGGTGCTTCTTTCCATGCTATCTCATGCCCATATATGGTCAAGAATCTACGAACAGGTAACTTTGGTAAAGTTCGTTTAGCCGATGATCAAATGCTTGATATTACGGGTATTGGAGATGTATACTTGAAGACCTCATTGGGAACTATATGGACATCGAAAGATGTCAGGGTTATTCCTAATTTGAGGAGAAAGTTGATTTCAATTGGAAAATTGGACGATGAAGGGTTTAATGTTCACTTTGGGGGTGGATAATGGAAAGTGATCAAAGGCAACTTAGTGATTGCCAAAGGAAAGAAGAAAGGCACTCTATACATGGCAGAGATTCATGCCGAAGGTGTTCATACCATGACCACCAGTCCGAGTCCATCTACTTTATGGCACAGTCGACTCGGACACATAAGCGAGAAGGGATTGAAGATGTTGGCTCAGAAAGGGAAGTTTCCAGATTTGAAGAAAGTGGAAACTGAATTCTGTGAATCTTGTGTCCTTGGTAAACAAAAGAGGGTCACTTTTGTGAAGACGGGGAGGACACCGAAAGCTCAGAAGCTAGAGCTTGTTCACTCGGATGTATATGGAACAACATCAGTTTCATCTCTACGAGGCTCGAGATACTATGTTACTTTCATCGATGATTCAACACGCAAGGTGTGGGTCTATTTTCTTAAAAATAAATCTGATGTATTTGATGCTTTTAAGATATGGAAATCTGCTGTTGAAAATGAAACTAACTTGAAGGTAAAGTGCTTAAAGTCGGACAATGGTGGTGAATATATAAGCAAGCAGTTCATTAACTATTGTGCCAAGAAAGGGATAAAGATGATCAAGACGGTTCCAGGAACTCCTCAGCAGAATGGTGTAGCTGAGAGAATGAACAGAACACTAAATTAAAGGGCAAGAAGCATGAGGTTGAATGCAGGGATGCCCAAAACATTCTGGGCAGATGCAGTTAACACTGCAGCCTACTTGATTAACCGTTCACCATCCGTTCCCTTGGGTTTCAAACTGCCAGAAGAAATGTGGCAAGGAAATGAGGTAAGTCTCGAACACTTAAGAGTCTTTGGTTGTAGCGCTTATGATTTGTTAGAAGATGGTGACAGGGATAAGTTAGACTCGAAGTCCAAGAAGTGCATATTCATTGGTTATGGGTCAGAAAAGATGGGTTACAGGCTTTGGGATAATGAAGGCAGAAAAGTAATCAGAAGCAAAAATGTCATCTTCAATGAAAATGAATTGTACAAAGACAGAAACACCAAAGAACCAGAAGTTCAAAAAGAATATGTTGAATTCGAAAGTGGTGAGACAAGAAAAGAAGCTTCAGTCGACATTCCAGAAAATGGGGATGAGTCAAGCGACAGTGGGAGCTTAGGGGATGATTCTAGTAATGATTTGGAGGAAGAAGAAGCTACTCCTTCACCTCCAAACTCCCCAGAAACACCTCAAGTTCAACCAAGAAGGTCGTCTAGAGCCACAAGACCGCCAAACAGGTACTCACCATCAGTCAACTACATACTTTTGACAGAAAATGGTGAACCCCAGTGTTATTCTGAAGCTATGGGGTTGAAAGATTCATTGCAGTGGGAGCTTGCAATGAAAGATGAAATGAAGTCACTTAAGAAGAACAAGACCTGGCACTTGACAAAGCTTCCATCTGGGAAGAAGGCTCTTCAGAACAAATGGGTTTTCAGGGTTAAGGATGAACATGATGGTACCAAACGGTACAAAGCAAGATTAGTAGTCAAGGGATTTCAACAGAAAGAGGGAATTGATTTCAATGAAATATTCTCTCCAGTGGTGAAGATGACTACCATCAGACTTGTTCTCAGTATTGTAGCAGCAGAAGGCTTGCATCTAGAGCAACTAGATGTCAAGACAGCTTTTCTACATGGTGATCTAGAAGAAGACATCTACATGACACAACCAGAAGGTTTTCGGGTTAAAGACAAAGAAAACTTGATGTGTAAATTGAAGAAGAGCTTGTATGGTCTGAAACAAGCGCCTAGACAATGGTACTTGAAGTTTGATAACTTCATGGGAAGAGTTGGTTACAAGAGATGTGACAATGACCATTGTTGTTACATTAAGAAGTTTAAGGGTTCTTATATCATTCTACTACTCTATGTAAATGATATGTTAATTGTCGGTTCAGACATGACAGATATTAAGAAGTTAAAGAAACAAATGTCTGAAGAATTTGAGATGAAAGACCTGGGAGCTGCAAACCAAATACTCAGGATGAGTATTTTCATAAACAAAGAAGATGGTTCTTTGACACTCTCTCAAAAGAAGCATATTGAGAAAGTGTTAGAGAGATTCAGCCTTAAAGATGCTAAGATCAGAAGCACACCTTTGGGAAGTCACATTAAGCTTTCTAAAGTTCAGTCACCCAGATCAGATGAAGACAAAGCAGTAATGGCTAAAGTTTCGTATGCATCTGCAGTTGGTAGCCTCATGTATGCAATGGTATGCACGAGACCAGATATTGCTCATGCAGTGGGAGTTGTTACTGGGTTTATGTCCAATCCGGGAAGAGAACATTGGGAAGCAGTTAAATGGCTGCTAAGATATTTAAAGGGAACTTCAAAAGTGGCATTAGAATTTAAGGGGAAAGATGTTATTCTGAAGGGTTTTACGGATGCTAACCTTGGTGGGTGTAATGTAACAACCCGCACCTTCGTGCGTTGTTACTACTCGATACACTCGTTACGCCTAGCACCGGAGATTCGGATCATAATGTAACTATATCAATTATATCGCTAAATCGAAGTACAATCGAATAATTACGCATATTCTATCGCTATTACAAACCTATTTTTGCATAACACTCGCGACGATGTCGAATAAGGGCCTAAGCTACCCTTCTCGATGAGCGTGAGGTGTCAAAATGTGAGTAATCAACGCTAACGAGGGTTATCGGGTGAGTACTATGACTCTAACCGTCATGACGATGATGGCAATATGAGTAAGTGGTGCCCCGATAATCATCGTGGCACATCACATCGAAGAACGCACTCGAAGGCACGCGTAACTCGATCAACGCACTGAATATTGGATACATAAATACGTATATACGGCCCTTTTGTGATTAATAATAATAAATAATTTAATAATTATATAAATATATGAAAATATGGCTTAAACCGTCGAAATCGCACCAAAAACGGGATCAAAAGGCTTCCGAACGGATCAATTCGATCAGACTAGTCCAATTGGTCAGACCGGCCCAATCAGATAGGCCAGTCCGATCGAATGGACCAGCCGATCGGATGGACCAGCCGATCGGATGGGCCAGCCGATCGACTGGGCCAGCCGATCGACTGGGCCAGCCGATCGACTGGGCCAGCCGATCGACTGGGCCAGCCGATCGACTGGGCCAGCCGATCCAGTCACTGTTTTGCCTTCCTTTCTCCTTCCTTGCCTATAAATACCCCTCCTTTCACTCCCAACACTTGTGTTGCTGCTCCTAACCGACCAAGACGCTCCAGCCCTCAAATCTCTCGATTTCTTCCGATTCTTGTAAGTTTTCAACCCGAATCTTGTACTTTCTTAATCCAAATGCAATCCTTCATCCTTCTACCTTTCAAATCTCAATTTTTAACCGTGAAATCAACGGATTTGGGGTCTTCAAAGGTGATGTCATCCCATGAAGAACAACTCAGATTCGGATGATTTACATACGATTTTTCATGAATCTCAACCAAATCAGTGTTTTCCTATCAAGATGGTCATGGATCTGAGATGTTCTGACTGATTTCATCACAAGTTCTTATGAACTTCAAGGTGTTAACCTCATATCATCAAGAACAACTTAGATCTAGGGCATTTCCTAAGTAAAATCAAGGTTTTTACATCAGATCTAGTGATAAAATGATCGATTTCGAGTTAAACACGGAAAAACCGACAAAAACGACCAGTTCCGACGAACGGGGTGATTCCCGGCCGATGAAACAGGTTGGAATTGACGGGATTTCAGTTGCTTAACACCTCATCGTAATGTCCTAACCCAAAACGCCGAAAAACGCTCGAAAAATCATCGAAAACAGCCGAACAGGATGGCCAATCGAACAGCTAGTCGATCGAACAGCTGGTCGATCGAACAGCTGGTCGATCGAACAGCTGGTCGATCGAACAGCTGGTCGATCGAACAGCTGGTCGATCGAACAGCTGGTCGATCGAACAGCTGGTCGATCGAACAGCTGGTCGATCGAACAGCTAGTCGATCGAACAGCCATTCGATCGATCAGGCTGTCCGATCGATCAGGACCAAGTCCAACCGATCGACCAGGCCCACTCGATCGAGTGGCCTGTTCGACTGGGCCAGCCCAATTACAATTTCCAGCCCAATTTCACCATTTTGTCCAATTTTAACCCAATTTCGCCCGATTTCACGCAAATCGATACCGTTAACGCATAGTAACCTATCACTCACGTAAATTATCTGAAATCAGGATATTCTCCGGCACCGGTTCCGCTAACCTAATCGAATACGCACTGTGAGTATACTTGACCCCTTTTATCGAATTTTGGGTGTAACATACGTTCCATAAAAACCAAACTTATCAAACGAACGATTTAATTGGACTATTTATCACTTGCGAATAACTGTTTGCATAGATATACGTGATGCTAGTTGCATGTATGCTAGGACTTATACTCGTGACGTCCCACCAAGACTAGTATAGTACTATTTCGCCCGACGGGGTCTAGTTATGCCATCAAAGAGTCGAGCATCGAGGACTTAGCTGGTAGTATCAGTTTTGGGAGTATATATGTCGTGTATTACGTTTATGCATGTGGAAATTCGCAGCACTTTTAATCTATCATACTACACATATCAAACCTGTATACTCGCCAATACTTTTGTATTGACAAAGTTTTAACGTATGTTGCAGGTTTAGCCGAAGTTTACATCAAATCAAGCTAGGAAGTCTAGAAACGCATCTAAAATCTAGGTTGTCGGATTTGAATTGTTCGAGAGGACAAGAAATCCGTGATAACTTACGTGATTGTATTGTTTGTTAGTATGGGATGACAAATGTAATAAATATTATCGCAATATAGTTGTTATGGATTCTCTTGAGCAATCTGATTCGCCTAGTGCCGCGCCCCGATGATTCCGCCATCGGTTGGGGTGTGACAGATTGGTATCAGAGCCATAACTATAGGGAATTAGGCAAAGTTTGAGACTCGACCTAGTCCGGGTCGATGTCTTAGGAAAATTGACCTAGTCTATAGTCTAAGTACCTACAGGCCGACTCTTACGAACTCGTTAGGGTTTGTTTGGGCCAACTTGCTACCCTCGATCCAATTTGTTGAAAGTTACAACTATTGTGTGGACACCGCATACTACAGCTTCACACAAAGAGCCTTTCCTAAGGCTAGAAGGTTACTTAGCCTTTCCTAAGGCTGACACAATACACATGTTTTCAAAACTACTCGCATAACAAAACCGAGTGATCTAGTCGAGACCAGGTGTGAAAACCAATAACTCTCGATAGGATCACTCACTCAGCGTATTTTTTTCTAGCACGAGAACTCTTTGTTGAGCTAGGAGTGACATCCACATCTCGACAAGAGGTCTCCATTTCAAAATTCTGGTGGAACTCTCGGATTTATTCGATGAGCACAACCACAAATGGGAACGAAGTTGTTAAGCCAGGGGTGAAACCCATACCTTAATCAACTGTTCCACTCCATAAAATGGTTTACAAAAGCTCTCACCAAGGACACGACCATAACAACGACTCAGGCTACGCGAAGACTAGAGAGACGAATGTCAGGAGCTGCATCCCAGTGGAAGCATGAGTCCCCTAGGTCAACGCGTATGCCCGAACTTGTTGGGTATAGTCGGGTTACTTGGGTAGTCAACGCCTAAACACCCAAGGCATTCTATCTAAGCTGTTACGTTTATGGTATCGATTACGTTTAGGTGTTTTCGAATTTAAGCTTTACGATTTACCGATTTCTCGATTTATCGAATTTACGAACCTCGATTTACAAAGCGCACAACTTGCACAGCCATCGCAATCTAAAACAAAGACCGAATGATCGCAACGAAACAAACGCCTAAGTACTCGAATTCGCTTACGCTATTCCCCTTACCGCGTCCTCGCGAATTCTGAATCAATATCTATGTGTAACCTACAACTATATCTATACGTATTAAATACAAAACGAATCAATTATGTGAGAGTTTAGGAATCTAGAATTTTCCTATGTGGCTCCTATGTGTTTAAATTAAATATCAAGTTTTGATCGAATCAAATCGCATCAAAAGTTCAGAAATCATTATGATCGAATCTCATTCCGAATCCTTCTGTCTAGATGCCTTCCAACAACTCGATCTCGAGACGAGTAGCTAGGAGAAGAGCCCAACGACGCGCCGATAAGAGGATTGCCTCAATTGTGACCAAGGAAGTGGTCAAGCTCATTCCTCAAATTGTCGCGCAAGTGCACTCTCAAAGCCACTCTCGAGCCCCGGAAGACGTCAAGACGGAATCTGCATTCCTCTACAAACACTTCAAAGCCTGTGATCCGATGCCTTTCACGGGTGAAGGAGATGTTTCTCAATTACTCCAGTGGTTCGATGCCATCGAGGTTACCCTTCGTCAGAGTGGGTGCCCCGAGGACCTTCAAACTACTTGCGCCACCGGAGTATTCCAATCCCGAGCACTCGATTGGTGGACCGCCGAACGCAACAAACGTGGGATCTCCGCAGCTTACGCCCTCTCATGGGGTGAGCTGAAGGAACTCATGAAGGAAGAATATTGTCCCCCTCACGAAGTCCAGAAGCTAGAGAACGAATTTTGGGAAATCAAGCAAACCGGAGGTGACAATGCGAGCTATACAGCAAGGTTCAAACAGCTTAGCATAATCTGCCCAAGTCAAGTCGACACTCCAAAGAAAGCTATCGCGAAGTATATTCGTGGCTTACCAGAGTGTGTGGGTGATTTTGTCGAAGCTGCAAAACCTACTACCATCGAAGAAGCCTACCATCTAGCCGCGGAGCTTAACAGCAAACGAGTCGTGGACGGATTCTTCTCCAAGAAGCCTGTCAAACGAGCTCATCAAGCAATCATCATCAACTCGTCCGACGATTCCTCTGGAGAATCGGTCGATGGATCATCTGACAGCTCCTCGGAGGATTCTTCTAAGAATTACTCCGACAATGCCTCCGCTAAATCGTCAGGCGAATCCGAAGACGACGCCGCATCAACTCAGGAAGCCCAACCGAGCCGCAAACGAAAGACCGTGAGCCCAGACTCTTCAACAACTGGACTGCCACAACCCGAACCTCTCCGATCAGTTCCAGTTCAGTCAAAGCGAGCTTACAATGGATCTCATCCCCTGTGTTTCACATGCACGTATCATCACCCGCTAGAAGCAAAATGTCGCTATTGCGCAAATTGCAACTGGTATGGGCATTATACGTCGCAGTGTCGTACAGGACCGTGACCTGGAAGGAAGTCATCAGCAACCGCCGTCTCCGCAAGTATCCACAACAACGCTACTTTGATTCTAATATTTTTGTAATAATACGACTTATCTCTACCATTTCTAGAACTTATTTCATATATCATCTTGTGTGGATTCTATTTCTCTTACAATCGAGCACTATCTAGACGCTAGCACTATGTACTATATTATGTATTTTATCCCTATAACACTCTTAGAACGAGGTACGGTATACGTGCAAGGGACAACTAATCACGGGTGCACACGGGATTATCTTGGTCAGTGCACGGAGATCGTAGTGAAGTTCTAATGGTGCCATAACGTTTAAAAGCACGGTCAAGGCCGTGTCAACAAAGTGTGACACCAAAGCACGGGGCATAAGTAGTAGGGGTGACGCGGGGGTACGCTTTACCATACTACCGAAACTTCGTGAAGAAAGTGCCATGTGGAGTTGGACGTTATTAGACCTATTATACTATTATGGTTAATTTGACACTCTACCATCAATCACAAGGCGTAACAAAACTAAACCGCATCACTGCGAGGCTTCTCGTAAGTCCGCGTACACAAATTGCCACATCGATGAACTTAGGTAAGTTCACCCCGAAGAGCAATTGGAGCAACGCGAGACTGGTCGTAAAGTCTAGAACGCAACTCAAACGCAGTTTTGCTGGATCTATCTCGCAATCAAATCAATCGATATATGGCTCGGAATCGCAATCGTATCATGTGTTTGTCTAGAAATCTCTAACGCTAGTTGTTGTCAATTGTGTGAACCTCTATCAGCTGGTGTGGATCGCCTATTGTGGATTCGCTAGACGAGTATCGACAATCACTCGCCGCCTTCCACTATTAACGCGCCTCGCACCTAATCCACCAACTCGATACTCTTATCATGGTTCGCTATTACTTATCAATGCACGCATTCTACGTGTCATGTTAGCGCACAAGACCTCGCTTCACGAGACGAAACTAACAAGGTTGAAACATGGTGATGTTTTGACCATATTAGTTGACTTTGTGGAAAAAGGCCGTGTGGGCTAGCATTAGTACTAATTGTGGTGTAATCAGTTCAACCAGTCGTCTATCACTCGTATCGCAACCATCGTTTCTTATCAATCTGTTGGAATCTATTGCCTATCGATATTCGAATGTTACTTGGAAGTCATCGCAGGTGGTGTAATGTTAGGGTACGTGACATCGCTTCACAAGATAAAACTAATATGGAAACATGGTGTTTGTCATATTAGCAAGTCTTGTGGAAACGTGCCATGTGAGCGTTGTGTGGAAATCAAATCGAAATCTCGTCTACTCGAATCGAAATCGTGTCATTCGTTGCCCAACCAAGCATACCATATCAGCGTTGTGCGACTGGACTACTCGCACCCGCTGCCTACGCTTGGTTTGCATCCAACTTATTTCTATTCAAAACTCGGTCTAGCACCTCATCGCTAGGATCAAGGGAATCGAAATTCTATCTGTGTCTTATCGGCACGCATGACACTGCCTCATGAAACAGAGTTAATATGGGTAAAGCATGGTGGATACGCCGCTGGTACTTCCTATATATAAGTGTTTTAACCATATTAACGAACTTTTGTGGGAAGGTGCCACGTGGGGCCCGATGTAAGTTATTTTTCCATAGTATTAAGGAAAACCTATTTTTATAAAATTTTTACTAAAACCGTTGGACAAATGAAATTCCTTACAACATGGAGAAAACATTGAATCAGTTTGGCTCCGTGCCCAATGAAAATTTCATAAGTCCAATTCTTTTCTTAAAAACCTTTGCAATGACCGACAGGAATCTTCCCGAGAACGAGGGTTCGGCAGTCGAGTTCCGCTCGAACCCACGTTGTAGGAAAGTTTTCTTAAAACTTATTTTGCCACCTGATTCTTTTAAAATGTAAAAAAACTCAAAACCTATTATCAACTAACAAAAACCCTCCCCATAGCGCTGGGGTGGACATCGATACAGTCAACGCCGCGCCATGAGGAGATTTTTCTTAATTAACTTCGGAGATTAATCGAGTATTGGTAAGTTTAAAACGCTATGGAATTACTTTTTGTATATGTTATCACTTCTAAGTAATCGAATCGTATGCTCTCTCTATTTTCACTCGCCAAATCGTAATCGATCGCTCGTTATCTAGACGCTATTAATCTCTACTCTCAATCGCATCAACTCTTACGACCCTACTATTGGATTAATTTCGGGACGAAATTTCCTAAAGGAGGGGATACTGTAACAACCCGCACCTTCGTGCGTTGTTACTACTCGATACACTCGTTACGCCTAGCACCGGAGATTCGGATCATAATGTAACTATATCAATTATATCGCTAAATCGAAGTACAATCGAATAATTACGCATATTCTATCGCTATTACAAACCTATTTTTGCATAACACTCGCGACGATGTCGAATAAGGGCCTAAGCTACCCTTCTCGATGAGCGTGAGGTGTCAAAATGTGAGTAATCAACGCTAACGAGGGTTATCGGGTGAGTACTATGACTCTAACCGTCATGACGATGATGGCAATATGAGTAAGTGGTGCCCCGATAATCATCGTGGCACATCACATCGAAGAACGCACTCGAAGGCACGCGTAACTCGATCAACGCACTGAATATTGGATACATAAATACGTATATACGGCCCTTTTGTGATCAATAATAATAAATAATTTAATAATTATATAAATATATGAAAATATGGCTTAAACCGTCGAAATCGCACCAAAAACGGGATCAAAAGGCTTCCGAACGGATCAATTCGATCAGACTAGTCCAATTGGTCAGACCGGCCCAATCAGATAGGCCAGTCCGATCGAATGGACCAGCCGATCGGATGGACCAGCCGATCGGATGGGCCAGCCGATCGACTGGGCCAGCCGATCGACTGGGCCAGCCGATCGACTGGGCCAGCCGATCGACTGGGCCAGCCGATCGACTGGGCCAGCCGATCGACTGGGCCAGCCGATCCAGTCACTGTTTTGCCTTCCTTTCTCCTTCCTTGCCTATAAATACCCCTCCTTTCACTCCCAACACTTGTGTTGCTGCTCCTAACCGACCAAGACGCTCCAGCCCTCAAATCTCTCGATTTCTTCCGATTCTTGTAAGTTTTCAACCCGAATCTTGTACTTTCTTAATCCAAATGCAATCCTTCATCCTTCTACCTTTCAAATCTCAATTTTTAACCGTGAAATCAACGGATTTGGGGTCTTCAAAGGTGATGTCATCCCATGAAGAACAACTCAGATTCGGATGATTTACATACGATTTTTCATGAATCTCAACCAAATCAGTGTTTTCCTATCAAGATGGTCATGGATCTGAGATGTTCTGACTGATTTCATCACAAGTTCTTATGAACTTCAAGGTGTTAACCTCATATCATCAAGAACAACTTAGATCTAGGGCATTTCCTAAGTAAAATCAAGGTTTTTACATCAGATCTAGTGATAAAATGATCGATTTCGAGTTAAACACGGAAAAACCGACAAAAACGACCAGTTCCGACGAACGGGGTGATTCCCGGCCGATGAAACAGGTTGGAATTGACGGGATTTCAGTTGCTTAACACCTCATCGTAATGTCCTAACCCAAAACGCCGAAAAACGCTCGAAAAATCATCGAAAACAGCCGAACAGGATGGCCAATCGAACAGCTAGTCGATCGAACAGCTGGTCGATCGAACAGCTGGTCGATCGAACAGCTGGTCGATCGAACAGCTGGTCGATCGAACAGCTGGTCGATCGAACAGCTGGTCGATCGAACAGCTGGTCGATCGAACAGCTGGTCGATCGAACAGCTGGTCGATCGAACAGCTGGTCGATCGAACAGCTGGTCGATCGAACAGCTGGTCGATCGAACAGCCATTCGATCGATCAGGCTGTCCGATCGATCAGGACCAAGTCCAACCGATCGACCAGGCCCACTCGATCGAGTGGCCTGTTCGACTGGGCCAGCCCAATTACAATTTCCAGCCCAATTTCACCATTTTGTCCAATTTTAACCCAATTTCGCCCGATTTCACGCAAATCGATACCGTTAACGCATAGTAACCTATCACTCACGTAAATTATCTGAAATCAGGATATTCTCCGGCACCGGTTCCGCTAACCTAATCGAATACGCACTGTGAGTATACTTGACCCCTTTTATCGAATTTTGGGTGTAACATACGTTCCATAAAAACCAAACTTATCAAACGAACGATTTAATTGGACTATTTATCACTTGCGAATAACTGTTTGCATAGATATACGTGATGCTAGTTGCATGTATGCTAGGACTTATACTCGTGACGTCCCACCAAGACTAGTATAGTACTATTTCGCCCGACGGGGTCTAGTTATGCCATCAAAGAGTCGAGCATCGAGGACTTAGCTGGTAGTATCAGTTTTGGGAGTATATATGTCGTGTATTACGTTTATGCATGTGGAAATTCGCAGCACTTTTAATCTATCATACTACACATATCAAACCTGTATACTCGCCAATACTTTTGTATTGACAAAGTTTTAACGTATGTTGCAGGTTTAGCCGAAGTTTACATCAAATCAAGCTAGGAAGTCTAGAAACGCATCTAAAATCTAGGTTGTCGGATTTGAATTGTTCGAGAGGACAAGAAATCCGTGATAACTTACGTGATTGTATTGTTTGTTAGTATGGGATGACAAATGTAATAAATATTATCGCAATATAGTTGTTATGGATTCTCTTGAGCAATCTGATTCGCCTAGTGCCGCGCCCCGATGATTCCGCCATCGGTTGGGGTGTGACATGTAAAGAGTCATTCAAAAGCACCACAGGGTATGTCTTTACAGTGGGAGACACAGCTGTAAGTTGGATGTCCAAACTTCAGAAAAGTGTTGCCCTATCAACCACAGAAGCGGAGTACATGGCAGTTGCTGAAGCAAGCAAAGAGCTTATTTGGTTGAAGAATTTTCTCAAAGAGCTTGGCAAGGAACAAGTTGATTGTGCACTGTTCTGTGACAATCAAAGTGCAATACACCTTGCAAAGAACCCTGTCTTTCATTGGAAGACGAAACATATACAGTTGAGATATCACATTATCAGAGATCAAGTCAGTGATGGCACTCTGAAGTTAAAGAAGATCAAAGGAACTGAGAATCCAGTTGATATGTTGACTAAGGTTGTCACCTTAGAGAAGTTGAAGCTTTGCATAGCTTCATCTGGCCTTAAGGTTAATTGATGAGAAGGCCACCCACAACTAGTAAAGATGAAGAGGTTACAGAGGTACTTATGAATATGAAGTTGCATGGAGTGTAGTTTGAAGTCGTCAAAGCCTCCAAGTGGGAGATTGTTGGGTTGTGGAGGATTTGACTAGGAGGGGTGTTCTTTGTTACACTCCTTCTGCATCTAACAATCTAGCAGGGGTGTTATGTGTTACACTCCTTCTGCATCTAGCAGGAGTGTTCTCTGTTAATGTAATTTTAAAGTCAACAACCCTGTTGTTCCCCCTATAAATACTTCTCATTCATGTCTGTAACTTTTTTGAGCACCTATGTAACACCTCGAATTTTTGTGTCCAATGATGTGTTAACACGTGTCATTTGATTACACGTGGCATCTATAATAAATAAAGGACTAATTTTGACAAACCTTGAAAGTATATAAATTCGAGGGTTATAAATGTCAACAAGGGTAAATATACTGTATAGTAACCCTACATAAATGCTTGTACCTTCAAACGAATAAATCATAAAACGTACGGAAGCGAAACGCGGAAGAAAGTGAGAGATTACGAACTACAGGGGTTAACTGTGTCAACATGTTTAATATTACCTCTGAGTGACCCTTTAACGTTCCCAAGACTTCGTAACAGTATTATACGCTCACTAGAATATATTGTATAAATTCCGCGAAGTTCCGTCTTAAAACGAAAGAGTTATACTCAAATTCGTATGAGAAGGGTTAAAAGCGTCAATAATGAAAGTTAAGGCTTTCTGAACAATTAATAAAATAAACGGGGACTTAATAGCGCGGGTAAATAACACGAGGCCCCTATCGGTAAATACCCGAGGGCCAAACCGCAAAGTTACCCCTTCAAACCCGAAAGGTCAGGTAAATCATTACGAAAGATTTCGTTATTAATTACCAGATTCTGTAATCATGACAAAAGATTTAAAATTTCTGAAATCTTAACCCCACGCGGCCCGCATTGCATATTGGGTTAAGTTGAGGCGGGCCGCGAGCCTCCTCAATTACGCGTCTGGTATTTAGATCCCAGGCGGCCCGCATTATAAACGCATGGAACTTCCATGCGGGCCGCATTAGACGCCCAGATGCAGAATTGTTGTAACTACTTGGCCTTTGGACCATTTGAACGACCAAACACCAATCAATGAGGCATGGGTGCCCCCTACTCGACCCATAACCCTCTAATACACCTGCCATTCATCCAAGGGCACTTGTAGAGTTGTGTGTAATGATCTTGAGCCATGACATTTGCTATAAATAGCACTAGTAAGTTCATAACATTCATCACACTCAAAAACACATTCTCTGGTCATCTCAAGAGCTAATAAGCATCCTTCTCTGTTCCATATTCAAGTTCTAACTTCTGTAAGTTACCTTGATCATCCGTAGTTCAGTTTATGCTTAGTATTTAGCTAAAAACCAAACCGTCGTAAAAACGGTTTGACTTTAAATTATGTCCATGATGGTTCTGTCTTATGACGAATCAAAGGTGGTTATAAGTTGGTATCAATGGAGGTAATAAACCCCTAAAAGGGTTCCCTCTGATCACCACTCTAACTATGTCAAATATCGAGTCAAACGTGCGGTTAAAAAGTCAACAGAAAGCTATTTTAGCGATTTATGCATAATCTGTAATGTATATGTTATGGAACCTGTTTTGATAATCATAAAACATGATAATAAGTATATAAACTTGTTTGCGCTCGTTTGAATCGATCATTTGCTATATTGAACCGGTTCGGAGCCGAATGTCGCAAAAGTTTGACTTTTGCTTTGACTTCAGTTCTGACCCGTTTTAGTGAGGTATAAATATACCTTAGGACTCTCTTAGGACCAGGTCACATGTTGGTATAAACCTCTGTGGTCGGTTCATGAGTTATCCGAGTCTTTTACGTATTTCCGTCATTCGCCTAAAAGTTGACCGTAACGGCCTTTTAAAATTAAAACGAGCATTTCGGACACGTGAACGGACCAAAACCTTGCTTATTAAATTATAAGCATGTCCTTAAAGTTTCGCGTCAATCCGAGGTCTAGAATGAGAGTTATGCTAAAAAGCGCAATTAAAGTAAACTTTAGTAATTAACGGCGCAATTAGCATAACGCCTATCTAAACCAAGATTTCATCACCAAAACTTTTACCCACTGTATTAAAATAATATTTTGGGAATTTTAAAGATTTTTAATAAATTTTACCTCGCTCATAACCTGCGGTTATGGTTACGGTTCGGTAATTACCGAATATGCCCTTTTCGGCCAAAACATGAGTTCTACAAGGTCTTTTGACCCGATTCCAGTTGCTAATGGTTTTAAATAATAAATAAGGTATTTTAAGCTTTATAAGCTGTTCGGGAAACTCAGATTTCCTGTAGAACTCGAAAAGCCCTTTTAAAGTCTTTAAAATGACCGAAAAGCCCCTACGGGGCATAATATTAACTTAAACTCGTTACGGGCGTCACGGAAGGTATCCCACTGATACCACAACCTATTTAAGGCATATTGACTTAGGAAATAAGCGTACGACTCTCATGGTTAACCGTTTCGCCTATTGCGCGCACGGTTCGGCTTATGAAACTAGTTTTCATACATTAGCCGATACGGGTCAAATAATATTATTTGAACCCTAAAATCCAGAGTGTGAACCATTAACCCATATAGAACAAGTCTCTGAACTTGTTGGGACAGAATCACACTCCATTCTCGGTTTTCGCCTTTTCGCGCGATTAAACCATATCTATATATATCGGAACCAACCGGTCAAGGCTACGGCCATTATAACGACTCGTTAGGATTCCAAGAGGTTAATTAAAACCTTCGTTCCAGATTAGGAGCCCCAGTAAAAGCTATCGGTGATTTAATCTAACTAAGGATTAATACTTGCAAAGGTAAATACTTTAACTTATTTCCCCTATATGGGCTTGGGTTACGGTATATTAATACCGCTTGATTGAGCATTATATAATTCCATCGCTTAGGTGGTTAATTGATTAAATATAATTGGCTCATTTAAACAGTTTTGTTGCTTATAAGCCTTTGGGGGGTTTAATGACCGTTGTCCCGGATATCCTTGGCATCATTTTACGAAATGGCCACGACCATCGACATCCCGGTGTAGGCGTACACCCGGTATAAAGTGTCGACATTAAATTTAAAAGACGTAGCCGTTGGTTTTTATACTACGGTTTTACGCAAACGTGGTGTGTCTATAAATCTTTAACCCGGCACGACCCGGGCTACTGAACGCATAAAAGAACATGTAAAACGTTCACAAGATTTTATTATAATTTTCCCAAGTTATAAAAGAGTTTGTGCCTTGTGCATTCAAATCAATTTTAATAAACATTTTCAAATGTGTCAGTTGAATGTATTTACCAGTGTAAACTGACGTATTTTCCCCAAAAAGATTAAGTGCAGATACCTAAACGAAAATTGGCCGGTATTAGCTCCCTAGCGTCGTGATAAGTCTCGCAAGCTTGATTGCAGTATCTGATGGAACAAATACTTTATGTTTAATTACGATCCACTGTGGATATATTCAACCCCTGTAATACATTGATATTACAAATAAAGGTTGAAGTTTATATATTTATCTTATGCTTCCGCTGTGCATTATATAATTGTGTGGTTTGACTATATTGTTGCCAACATCGTCACGGTAATCCCCCACCGGGCCCACCGGTGAGACACGTGGAAATCGGGGTGTGACAGGTTGGTATCAGAGCCAACATTGAGTGAATTAAACACAATCCTAAAGTGTTTAATCTCAATGACACAATTGCACATACTTGAGTCTAGACAAGAACTTAGGACAAATTCGGATTATTACTCCTTTTTGTCTTTATTTTCGATTTGATTTTTAATAAGTTTTAAGCAGGAAAATGCCACCTGTTATATTCCGAGGAAGAGGAAGGGGAAGAAGAGGCCGAGGAGAAATCGTGACACATCACGATAACGAGGCTGGACCACCTGGTACAAGACATCCTTCGATGACACGAAGCGAAGAGCCACAACGACGAAGAGATCTTTACGAACCCGCGAGGCATTCCACTTCGCACAGCTCGACGCCATCCTACCGGCACTCCCTTGGGCCAGACTCAGAAAATGATCCCAACAACCCACAACCTTCCTTCATACCCCTACAACGTTCGGTTTCGCACCGGAATTATGACGACCCTACTCCATACTACATAGGTCAGTTTAATCCGGCTTACTACATACAGGAACCTTCAGGATTTGTCCCACTTGGTCCACAAGACCACTTTTCTGAAGATCCCATGGAGGAAGATGAGGATCCTACTGAACCAGCTCGTGGTACGCCCACGCATCCGATAGAAGTTTCTGATGGGTCATCCTTCCATGGAACGCCCTATCAAGGACCTGACAGTTTCCAAGCGATGTTTGACCGACATGAATGGTACTACACGCCATCTCGACAGACATCTCAACAACCGAGACATCCACAGGATCCCTCTGAGGATTCACGCTTTGAGGCAGTTACGCCACCACCTCCGCCACCGGCACAACCAGTAATACCTGATCCGCCGAGGCGTAGGAGGACAAATGCTCGTATGTCTACACGAGGAGGAGGGGGTATCCACTTCAGCACTCCTCGACATTCTAGTAGTAGCCACTATCCGCCGCTACAAGAAGAAGGACCTTCAAGTCCTATACAGGAGGCGAACTCCGCACCAGCTGCACAAAATTCGCCACCATTTGGGTATGACCAACCCATACCTGCTTATACAGGTCCGACGGCTTACAACCCGTTCGAACCGTCACAAGCACAATACAACTACGGCTATGAGCGCGACTCATATGTGGTGTCGGCTAGATATAATGCGCGCTACCCTGACGGAGCACATGGAAACATGGGACCACCGGACTATTCAGCTCATGGGTATCCAATACCTCCCAGACCTCCAGCTCCGCATCAAGCGCCACAACCACGTTTCTCTCCTCCTGAACAGGAAGAAATACTCCATCGACTAGATCGTGTGGAGAGAGAGTTCGAGGAAGAGAAGAAAAGCCACCGAGGATTTCTCAAAGGCTTGGCGAATCTACTAAAGGGCAAAAAGAAGAAACGTGACCATTAGCCCTTAATAGTTGTACGAATGAAATTTCTACTTTAAAAATAAGTCCCTGTGTGGACAACTTATCGTATTTCAGTCCCTACGTGGACTTATCTTTAGTCCTTGCATGGACACCTATCTTGTATTAGTCCCTGCGTGGACTTGTCACTTATTTTAAACTCCTATGGGGGGGTATGTACTATTTGAAAGACCCGTTTAGGGCAATATGTAATTGTATTTGAGATTTTGGAATGTATGTTAGGAGTTTTGTTTTATATATATAAAATAAATCAAAACCAATCCTTTTAATTGATCTGCCTAAATAAAGAATCTTAAAAGGTGAAACCTAGCTTGGTGTCTTTTAAGATCCAGCCAAGATGGTACGACCTAATTGAAAGGATTCTGATTCCCTGTTAACCTTTGTACGCATGTTAACAATCATGGCAGATGTGATTCGTTAAAATCACGCACGTCATTCTTATACAATAATCCTTTAAGGATTTCGAAACCCAACTAAATGATTTATGAATCGTGGGTTAAATCACCAATAAAGGTGATCAATATTATTAAGACATCCATTAGTGATGCAGTGCCTACGGGCCAGTATTATAAAGACATCCATTAGTGATGCAGTGCCTACGGGCCAGTATTATTAAAACATCCATTAGTGATGCAGTGCCTACGGGCCAGTATTATTAAAACATCCGTTAGTGATGTAGTGCCTACGGGCCAGTATTATAAAAACATCCATTAGTGATGTAGTGCCTACGGGCCAACCATATTAAAAACATCCATTAGTGATGTAGTGCCTACGGGCCAACCTTATTAAAAACATCCATTTGAGATGTAGTGCCTACGGGCCAACCATATTAAAACATCCGTTAGAGGTGTAGTGCCTATGGGCCATAATAATTGTCTTATAAAGACAAAAGGCAATGGTAGTCTATGACTCTCTGTCAGAAGGAGATAAAAGAACTACGGTTCAAATCTCTATGCCTTTGATTCTCTGAAATCTCGACTAATATTATAAAACACTATCATGATTAGGCTTTATGCCATCAATATTATCTATATAGCTGAAATAGGATATATTCAGATCCTAATATGTAATGAATTAATAAGGTAACCAAATATGGTCTCTGTACCATGGTTGACAAATTGTCATAAAAGACAATTATATAATAATCTCCTGAATAAAATTTTGTTATCTTCTATAACATATTCAAGTTACAATGGCGGATCCCAATGGAGAGAACAGCCACACAAATGAAGATGACTATGACAATGCGTCAGTGCATTTGACAGGCGCACAACTGAAGGCTCTGATTGACAATGCTGTTCAGGCGGCTATTGATCGTCAAAATACTGAGTCCCAAGGCAGAACTGTGTCAAAGCCACCCTCTAAACCAAAGACACACTCCAAACCACCCTCTGAACCCAAGAAAGATGACGACAAACATTCGTCTACTGAGCACAACGTTCATCGCGATAGAGAATATACTGATGTATCCAGTGCTAAGGGTTGCACCTACAAATACTTTGTATCATGTAAGCCCCGTGAATTTACAGGGGAGAAAGGTGCGGTTGATTGTATCACCTGGCTAGACGAGATGGACACGATTGTGGACATCAGCGGGTGCGCTGAGAGGGACGTGGTTAAGTTTGTGTCCCAGTCATTCAAGGGCGAGGCCCTGGCGTGGTGGAGAGCTCTGGTGCAGGCTTCAGGTAAGTCTGCCTTATACAAAATGTCATGGGGGGAGTTTATTGCCCTCATAAAAGAAAACTACTGCCCTCAACATGAGGTTGAGAAGATTGAGGCGGATTTTGTCTCACTAGTGATGACAAACTTGGATTGTCAAGCATATCTGACAAGCTTTAACACCATGTCACGCCTGGTGCCATACCTTGTGACACCAGAACCTCGAAGGATTGCCCGTTTCATTGGGGGCTTAGAGCCGGCGATCAAGGCCAGTGTGAAGGCCTCTAGGCCGACGACCTTCAGGTCAGTTACTGATCTCTCCTTGTCTCTTACACTTGATGCTGTCCGTCTGAGGGCACAAAGGAGCAAGGAGGCTGAAAAGCGAAAACGTGAGGATGATACCTCACGAAAATCTGGGAAAAAGCACCGTGGAAACGGTGAGGGTAAGAGAGGATCGGAGGCAAAGAAGGAGGGGCAAGCTGATGGAAGACCTCACTGCAAGGTCTGCAAGAAACCTCACTCCGGGAAGTGTAGGTTTGCGTCTGGTTCACAGTCGCAACAAAAGACTCCATCCTGTGGGCTATGCAAGTCCAAGGATCATAAGACCGTGGAGTGCAAAAAGATAAAGGATGCAACCTGCTATGCTTGTAACGAAAAGGGGCACATAAAGAGTAATTGCCCTAAGTATGCCAAGAAGGCGGAAGAGACTAAGAAGTCAAATGCGAGAGTTTTTCGCATGGATGCAAAGGAAGCGGTTAAGGACGACAATGTGCTTACAGGTACTTTTCTCGTAAATAATATATTTGCAAGAGTACTATTCGATTCTGGCGCTGATAAATCCTTTGTAGACCAGAAATTTTGCCAACTACTAAATATGCCAATCAAAACCCTTGACGTGAAATACGAAGTAGAGTTAGCAGACGGCACGATAGAAACCGTCTCTACTGTTTTAGAAGGATGTGAAATGTCCATTAGGAACCATTCTTTTCCTTTATCTCTACTTCCTTTCAAATTAGCGGGTTTTGACATTGTGCTAGGCATGGACTGGTTATCCCGTAATCAGGCCCAAATCATTTGCGGCAAAAGGCAGATAGTTTTAAAGACTCCGAGTGGTGAATCTCTTACCATTCGAGGGGATACGCATTACGGATTGCCCGAAGACGTATCTATGCTGAAAGCTTCAAGATGTTTGAACAGAGGTTGTGTAATTTACATGGCTCAGGTAATAATTGAAGAACCAAAGCCGAAGATCGAGGATCTTCCTGTCATTTCTGAATACCCCGAGGTTTTTCCTGAAGAACTACCTGGTTTGCCACCAGATAGACAAGTGGAGTTCAGAATAGACATCATTCCTGGAGCGGCTCCGATAGCAAGAGCACCTTACAGATTAGCTCCGACGGAAATGAAAGAACTGAGAACCCAGTTGGATGAACTGCTGGCGAAAGGTTTTATCAGACCTAGTTCATCTCCCTGGGGAGCTCCTGTCCTATTTGTAAAGAAGAAGGACGGATCGATGCGGTTGTGCATCGACTATAGGGAACTGAATAAAGTTACCATAAAGAATAGATATCCTTTACCAAGGATCGATGATCTATTCGATCAGCTGCAAGGAGCGAGCTACTTCTCAAAGATCGACTTAAGGTCGGGCTATCATCAACTAAGGGTCAGAGATGAAGATGTACACAAGACTGCATTTAGGACTCGCTATGGTCATTACGAGTTCCTAGTGATGCCTTTTGGGCTCACAAATGCACCGGCTGCGTTCATGGATCTCATGAACCGCGTTTGCAAGCCGTACTTGGACAAATTCGTCATAGTCTTCATCGACGATATCCTTATATATTCCAAGAATCAAGCTGACCACGAGAAGCACCTCCGTTGCATTCTCGAATTACTACAGCGTGAGAAACTCTACGCCAAATTCTCGAAATGTGAATTCTAGCTACGAGAGGTTCAATTTTTAGGACACGTTGTGAGTGAGCGTGGTATCCAAGTGGATCCCGCAAAGGTAGAGGCGGTTATGAACTGGCAAGAGCCAAAGACGCCTACCGAAATCCGTAGTTTCCTGGGATTAGCAGGATACTACCGGAGATTTATTGAAAATTTTTCGAGGATTGCTGCGCCCTTGACTTCCTTGACCAAGAAGAAAGAAAAGTACATTTGGGGCCCGAAGCAGCAAGAGTCCTTCGAAATACTGAAGCAAAAGCTAAGCAACGCACCTGTGCTGACATTACCAGAAGGTACAGATGAATTCGTAGTCTACTGCGATGCATCACACACAGGCATGGGGTGTGTTCTTATGCAGAAGGGCAAGGTGATTGCCTATGCTTCAAGGCAATTAAAGGTGCATGAAAAGAATTACACCACCCATGATTTGGAGTTGGGTGCCGTTGTATTTGCACTGAAGTTGTGGAGGCATTGCCTTTATGGTATTAGATTTGTGATTTATTCTGATCACAAAAGCCTCCAGCACTTGTTCAACCAGAAAGAATTGAACATGAGGCAGCGCCGTTGGATGGAGACCCTGAATGATTATGACTGTGAAATCAGGTACCATCCCGGCAAGGCGAATGTGGTCGCCGATGCCTTGAGCAGGAAGGAAAGGGTAAAACCCATTCGAATCAATGCCAAGAGCATTGAGGTTAAGAATAATTTGATGGAAAGGATATTAGCTGCACAGCATAAGGCTGTGTTGGAAGCTAATTATCCTAATGAAAAGCTGGGAGTAACTGAGGAGCAGTTGACTCTTAGCAAGGATGGAATTCTTAGACTGAACGGACGTATATGGGTTCCGATTTATGGAGGACTACGAGATGTTGTTATCCAGGAAGCCCATAGTTCCAAATACTCAGTCCATCCGGGTGCTGACAAAATGTACCAAGACTTAAAGGCAAATTATTGGTGGATAGGCTTGAAAAAGTCTGTAGCCGCCCACGTAGCAAAGTGCTTGACTTGTGCTCAAGTCAAAGCCGAGCACCAAAAGCCGTCTGGCTTGCTACAACAGCCTGAACTTCCCGAGTGGAAGTGGGAATGCGTAACTATGGATTTCATAACCAAGTTACCCAAAACCAGGAAAGGAAACGATACAATATGGGTCATAGTCGATAGGCTGACTAAATCAGCTCATTTTCTACCCATCAAGGAGACGTATAGCTCCGATATGTTAGCCCAACTTTATGTTGATAAGATTGTAGCCTTACACGGCATACCTGTGTCCATTATCTCCGACAGGGATACTAGATACACATCTCACTTCTGGAAAAGTTTCCAGCAATCTTTGGGCACGCGTTTAAACTTTAGTACGGCTTACCATCCACAGACGGACGGTCAAAGTGAGCGTACTATCCAAACGCTAGAAGACATGCTTCGTGCATGTGCGATCGATTTAGGTGGTAACTGGGATAAAAACCTACCCCTGATCGAATTCTCCTACAATAATAGCTACCACACCAGCATAAAGGCTGCGCCTTTTGAGGCATTATATGGTAGGAAATGCAGATCGCCTGTTTGTTGGGCGGAAGTAGGGGAGGTCCAACTATCGGGACCAGAGATTGTTTTCCAGACTACGGACAAGATTGTCCAGATCCGGGAACGTCTCAAGGCTGCCCGCGATAGGCAGAAGAGCTACGCTAATCCAAAGCGTAAGGATTTTCACTTCGAAGTGGGTGAAAAGGTATTACTTAAGGTATCACCCTGGAAGGGGGTGATGCGTTTCGGCAAGAAAGGCAAACTGAGTCCGAGATACATAGGACCATTTGAGGTCATTGAACGGGTCGGATCAGTTGCCTATAAGTTGAACTTGCCTGAAGAGCTCAATGGAATTCACAATGTGTTCCACATCTGCAATCTCAAAAAGTGCTTCGCCGACGAATCGTTGGTGATTCCACACACAGATGTGCATATAGATGAGAGCTTAAAGTTCATAGAAAAACCTTTGTCGATTGAAGATCGACAGGTGAAGAAGCTTCGCAGAAAGCACGTACCGATTGTAAAAGTCAAATGGGATGCTCGTAGAGGTCCTGAATATACGTGGGAAGTCGAAGCTACAATGAAAGAAAAGTACCCCTATTTATTTGAGTAAATCTCGGGTCGAGATTTATTTTAAGGGGGTGAGGATGTAACACCTCGAATTTTTGTGTCCAATGATGTGTTAACACGTGTCATTTGATTACACGTGGCATCTATAATAAATAAAGGACTAATTTTGACAAACCTTGAAAGTATATAAATTCGAGGGTTATAAATGTCAACAAGGGTAAATATACTGTATAGTAACCCTACATAAATGCTTGTACCTTCAAACGAATAAATCATAAAACGTACGGAAGCGAAACGCGGAAGAAAGTGAGAGATTACGAACTACAGGGGTTAACTGTGTCAACATGTTTAATATTACCTCTGAGTGACCCTTTAACGTTCCCAAGACTTCGTAACAGTATTATACGCTCACTAGAATATATTGTATAAATTCCGCGAAGTTCCGTCTTAAAACGAAAGAGTTATACTCAAATTCGTATGAGAAGGGTTAAAAGCGTCAATAATGAAAGTTAAGGCTTTCTGAACAATTAATAAAATAAACGGGGACTTAATAGCGCGGGTAAATAACACGAGGCCCCTATCGGTAAATACCCGAGGGCCAAACCGCAAAGTTACCCCTTCAAACCCGAAAGGTCAGGTAAATCATTACGAAAGATTTCGTTATTAATTACCAGATTCTGTAATCATGACAAAAGATTTAAAATTTCTGAAATCTTAACCCCACGCGGCCCGCATTGCATATTGGGTTAAGTTGAGGCGGGCCGCGAGCCTCCTCAATTACGCGTCTGGTATTTAGATCCCAGGCGGCCCGCATTATAAACGCATGGAACTTCCATGCGGGCCGCATTAGACGCCCAGATGCAGAATTGTTGTAACTACTTGGCCTTTGGACCATTTGAACGACCAAACACCAATCAATGAGGCATGGGTGCCCCCTACTCGACCCATAACCCTCTAATACACCTGCCATTCATCCAAGGGCACTTGTAGAGTTGTGTGTAATGATCTTGAGCCATGACATTTGCTATAAATAGCACTAGTAAGTTCATAACATTCATCACACTCAAAAACACATTCTCTGGTCATCTCAAGAGCTAATAAGCATCCTTCTCTGTTCCATATTCAAGTTCTAACTTCTGTAAGTTACCTTGATCATCCGTAGTTCAGTTTATGCTTAGTATTTAGCTAAAAACCAAACCGTCGTAAAAACGGTTTGACTTTAAATTATGTACATGATGGTTCTGTCTTATGACGAATCAAAGGTGGTTATAAGTTGGTATCAATGGAGGTAATAAACCCCTAAAAGGGTTCCCTCTGATCACCACTCTAACTATGTCAAATATCGAGTCAAACGTGCGGTTAAAAAGTCAACAGAAAGCTATTTTAGCGATTTATGCATAATCTGTAATGTATATGTTATGGAACCTGTTTTGATAATCATAAAACATGATAATAAGTATATAAACTTGTTTGCGCTCGTTTGAATCGATCATTTGCTATATTGAACCGGTTCGGAGCCGAATGTCGCAAAAGTTTGACTTTTGCTTTGACTTCAGTTCTGACCCGTTTTAGTGAGGTATAAATATACCTTAGGACTCTCTTAGGACCAGGTCACATGTTGGTATAAACCTCTGTGGTCGGTTCATGAGTTATCCGAGTCTTTTACGTATTTCCGTCATTCGCCTAAAAGTTGACCGTAACGGCCTTTTAAAATTAAAACGAGCATTTCGGACACGTGAACGGACCAAAACCTTGCTTATTAAATTATAAGCATGTCCTTAAAGTTTCGCGTCAATCCGAGGTCTAGAATGAGAGTTATGCTAAAAAGCGCAATTAAAGTAAACTTTAGTAATTAACGGCGCAATTAGCATAACGCCTATCTAAACCAAGATTTCGTCACCAAAACTTTTACCCACTGTGTAACACCCCCAAGATTTCACCTGCGGAACTCCGCGAGGCGTGTCACGCATCAGAGTTCGAGCCACCAATCACATTGAACCAATGATAAATATTAAAATAAGTCATGACACTATTTTACCAAAATAAGTTGCCAACATAATATTAATTCTCAAAAGTTGTGTAGCGGAAGCATGTAATAAGTTGTTTAGCATTTGTTTCGTAATAACGCTTAAAACCAATGTATTAAATGTATTTTAATCCAAGAGCCTCGATCCATGACCACTCCAGCACTCCCATATAGCAAGCTTCCCAATTCCAAGATATCTAACGACCTGCGAGCATGTAACACGTGTATCAGACAAAGCTGGCGAGTTCACAGTTTTAGAAAATGTTTATTACCCGTTGTGTGAAAAACCGTTCAATAACCAATGCAAGTAATATTGTTAATATCTCATTTCCAAACACGGACGGCTCCTGAAATACATGACTGCCCTTCCCACGTACTCCTATCTAGTACTGGGCCAGACTGGGTCATTAGTTCACCTCCGTCCTCTACAGGCACGGGGTGAGGGTGCCAAACCTAAGTAGCGCTACTAACTAATACCCGATGAGGGACTTACAAAAGATGATAGGTGAGAATATTAACCAATATACTCGTTTTTACCCAAAGACTCATTCCCCCCATGGAATACCCACTGACTGTCCCCAACCACTGGGACGCATGCTCGAATGTAGTGAACTCACCTTGGTTTGCTCGGTAGAATTATTTACTCGTTTCACAACAGTGATTTACCAAGCCCTATGACAGTTACACATAACAATCAGTTGCATACAAGCACAACACGTATCATTTCACATTTAGTCATCAGCTAGTGTACACGAATACAATGTTAACACCCCAATATCTTTCGGTTCACACTTTCATTCGACACCTCAGTTATGTTTCGACACTATCTTTCGTTTCACATTTATCCTTCGACACATCAGTTATCAATCAGTTAACAATTATGTTTCAACACTATCTTTCGGTCAACAACAGTTATGTTTCAACACTATCAGTTATATTTCGATTCACATTCATCCTTCGACACATTACCTATCTTTCGACAATGCCAGTTATCCTTCGACTACAATAGTTATCTTTCGAATCACAGGTTATGGTGTGCAACTCAATGTATTTCATGTTTATAACTTCCGATTAACCTGCCCAACCCAGCACCCGATCAACCAACCCTCAATAATCATATGATGTGTCTAGTGCTCGGTTTGGATTATTGATCAAATAACATACACTGCCAACTAGTATATTCGGCCATCAATCGACAAAAGTGTACCCAAGTTACCGATTTATCTCTCCTAACAATTACGTTTGTGTTATGCAAGTGTATACAAGATTCCTTACCACAAGATCATACGAAACTTTAACCCACATATCATCACATACAAAACTAATCACAACAGTCATGTATCGATGCCCTAATCAACCAAACCAAATAATCATCACGATTTCATGCACAAGATCATGTTCTTATTATTGTGACCTATGGCCTAAGTAAACCCTAATTCATTTATATAAATTTCAATCTTCATAATTCAATATATATATATACAATCAGTCCAAGCAATAGTTAATCGATACAATGGATCAAACATTATTGCGCAACATAAGATCAACAAGTGAGAATTACTAACCCGATCGGCTGGAGAAGTGTTCCACGGGAGGGGGTCTGCTATGCCGACACACACACACAAATGGGGCTAGGGTTTTTAGAAACCAACTCAACGTATCACACATATTTACGTACATATATCCACAGAAAGGAATGGGCCGAGCCTGTTGGGTTCGACTGGGCCGAAAGATTGCCGAAGGATCTTTGGTCGAGAGATCATCTCATGCGCTATGGTCGAAGGATATAGGTCGAAAGATGGAACTTCGGTCGAAGGATCTTGTGTCACAGTTTCGAAAGATTAGTATTCTGACAGTAAATCGCATTACCGTATGAATCAAGTGTTTAACGCGTTTATCCTCACAAGTTTGTAACGTAATCCCACTAGCAACAATGACCTTTTTAAGATGCCAAGCATATGTAGATACAACCAAAAGAGTCGTGGAATAGGATAATACTGACCTCGGGAATTCGGGTTGTCACATCATCCCCAACTTGAAGGAAATTTCGTCCCGAAATTTGACAAGTAAGTACGAGAGAGTGAAGTGGCAATTCAAGATTGCTGCGGATTTTCCTCAGGTGTTACATCATCCCCAACTTGAAGAGGAATTTCGTCCCGAAATTCACCAGTGATAACCATGGTTGGTTCAACCTCTTGAACCATTGAGGATATTAAAGTTTCGACAGATCCTTACATTCCTTTGTAAACTCCAGTCCACGTAATGAGGTTTAACAAATTCACACGATTGTCATACAACTTATGCTAGCGAACCTTGACTCTTTAGTCCGTGATTTCGATAGGTTCCCTGATAAATACAACTGTTACGATGACTTCAGATTCCGACAAGGGTATCATGAGGGTTTCATCGGACAACACAACCTTACATCCATGGCATACATACCATTACGACAGTTATCCCACTCCATCAATTAGCCCGAGTTTGTGAGCCATGTCACCGTTTTATTCTAGAAATTCGATTGTTCTCACGCGTCGAAAACTAAGATTACCAAGTTTACTATAGCGTACCGCACCCTCCTAGGGTGATACTTCCGATTATGACACGTTCGTCCACAACAAACTCCCAGAGTTTCTTAAGCTTATCAGTTTTCCTAGCAGTTACGCGTTGCCATCAAACAATTTCTGATCTAAACGATCTTCAAGAGTTTTGAGCTCAAGTCCTGGACCTGTGATTAGATTATCATCCACCTTAATTCAACAAGGAGATTAGCGTTACTGTCCATACGATGTCTCAAACAAGGTTATATGCATACTAATACGGTAACAGCTGCTGTAGAACTCTCCCAAAGATAAGCGTCCTTCCAGTTCTACTAAAGTTAACCATACACATGCTCACAGCATATCTTCATGTGCAAGGATGGTTCGTTTACTCTGCTCGTTTGCCCCACGGTGATACGAAATGCCCATGCCTAGACGTAAGCCGAGGGTATCGTGTATTGTCTGTCATAAATCAGGTATAGCTCCAATATCAGAAGTAACAGAAGTTGGCACCTCATGCCTGAGACCGCCTCTCTCAAAAGAACATCCACATCTTGTGAAGACTCGCTAGTTTTCTTGATTGCAAGAGAGTGTGCTGGTTTCGTGAGACAATTGACGATCACCGGGTGATATCGGTTTCGTTCTGAGTTTTTAAGTAGACCAATGACAAATTCATGGTGTTCGTTTTCGTTTCTCTATGGGTGTTTCTGGTTACTGCCAAACAAGTAGGTTTCCGGTGTTCCACCTTGACTTTCGCATATGCCCAACATCGTTCATATGTAGCGTTATGGGGCCTTCATGCCCGGTTACTCATACTATACTTAAAATCCTAATATCCCCTATCAAGTCCAGACTACCGGAACATCGGAGTCGGTGTGCTTCGCTCAGTATAAGCTCCATACGGTTGCTGTATAATGGGATCCACATTCGTTCCATGAGATAGCGAATGTCGTCTGCCCTGTCAATAGTTGCTTGTCCATGCCTTGCATGAACCCATCCTGTGAATTCTCTTCCAACAGGTCTTCACTTCGAACAAGGCGAGTCTGGTCAGGTGTGTCAGAGTGGATAGCGTACTGCAAGATCGCGTATGTTTAGGTCTCACGGTCGTAATCATCCAAAAGTTCCATCCAGCGTTCTCATCAACTGATAAAGCTTACTTCGTGGTCAGGGTACACGGGAGGCCCTTGTGATCGGTCTAAGTAACGCGTTCGGTACCGCCCAAGTAATGCCTCCAAGTGAATCCAAAGGCCACGAT
Source organism: Helianthus annuus (assembly GCF_002127325.2). Taxonomy (NCBI): domain Eukaryota; kingdom Viridiplantae; phylum Streptophyta; class Magnoliopsida; order Asterales; family Asteraceae; genus Helianthus; species Helianthus annuus. Next base: position 148,651,945 of record NC_035439.2, read on the forward strand.
TTCTTCCACCGGTTGTGTGTCGTGATGTTCTTCTTTGTAACTCCATTACGTAAGTCGTCACTTTCTTGTGTTGCGTCGGCGTGTATCTGGGACTCCGATTCAAACATGATGATATACCACTGTATTACCCACACCCTCGGGTAAAACGATGCTCAGCGTCTTGCAGAGTTAAAATTCGAAAGTTGGAAAGGCGTCCTCCTGTTCTGTCTTTCACAATCACATCACTCGGCTGTACTATGGAGGTCTAAGTTTTGTGACCCCCGGAATCCTTGCGATTAATCTGCGGTAACATCAAGCGGAACTAGGTAATCGTTGTAGCCTCGGGAAGTTCTTCAGTGTCGATCAGTTTCCAACCAGAACGAGTCTTAGCGAGATTCACGTGCATCCCTGCTTCGTTGATTATATGACCCACCAAAGACACCTCTCGAATCCAAAAGTTACATTTATCGAGTCTTCGTACGGTATGACTCCTCCCTCAGGGCTCTTCTAATAAAATGCAAGAACGTCTGTGATATTCTTTTCTCTTGGGAAAGATTCGGAACGTCATCGAATAACATGGTTGGTTCACATGATACGTAGAGCTGCGGGTGTGATGACCACCCCAAAGGTCACGGGGTACAAAGTCGCATGGCTGAATTGCGTCGGATGTGTCGCTTTAATAATCTTTTCCCCCTGGACTTTCATCTGATAAGCTCGTTCCTTGCAACTAGTCGATGGGTCGTCGATACACGGTCATAGAAAACGGTTCCTTGACTGTCACCTTGATGAGTTCCCGATAATCAGTACACACATCAAAAGGCTTATCCTCCCGGATATATCTGGGCTTTCCAAAGCGAAAACTTGGTCTGACAACTTTCCTTGTCGAACAGTTCTCATAGTGGCTTATACCGCTCTTGCACCCCTCCTGATGCAAGACAGTAAGGGTACGAGTATTCGGAGCTCTCTCTCTAATCGTGAGATCGACGGGTTTCTGACTAATAGTTGTGGTGATATGTCTAAAAGTTCCTCGAGTTGTACATTGAGATTAGTCACGACAATTGATAAATCCTTGTTCTTACCGCCCTTTGCCTGATTATTAGAGTTAGTTGCTACTACAGTGAGGTCATCCCTTCATAGACGCTTTCTGGGCTGTCATTACCGACACGATGCGATTCTTCTCACCACTCCGGTACTTTAATGCATAAAGTGACGCTAAATTTCTTCACACAGGGTGCGTCTGAGTGATTTGTCTAGTTAATGAACCATTACTGACTACTATCTCGTAGCCACCAAAGATAATAGGAGTGAGACCGGTGTCGAATGCCTGTCTCCCGTAAGGTCGAGTTTGTGTCCCAACTAACGTGTGCGGTCGCAGTTGACTTGCCATCAGCCGGTTCCATAACATGTTTGGTTTTGCGAATCATCAGGGTTAAACAAAATTAGGGCGAAGCGATTTACTACCCATCCAAACCACCATGTTGTTATTGCCCTATCGTTGCCCATATCAATCCTAACTTCCCTTCCATGAGCACCGCTACCGGTGTAATTGTTACAATCTCGCGGATTCCTCCCGTACCGTCATCGCTTTCTTGGTCGTGGTCGTTTTGAATTATCAACGTCCAATACATGCCGAAGGCACCTTCATTCCCATACAGTAGGCTACTGTTACAAGTACTTGGGTGTCACGAATACTGTTGCTCCAATGTTGGTGTTTGGAGCCGGACGCCATGTTCTTTCACCACAATGTACCTCTCTTCGCACTTCGTGCCAAGTTCCAAGGTGCTACTCGTTGTGCTGGAAGTTACACATCCCACACTAAAATCTGTTGTCATTGCTAAAGTTCGGATTGGTTTGTAACAGTTGACTCCCGCGAGTCGCCGACCAGAGTTAAAACTTAGATTGAAGTCAGTTCGCTGGTGTTCGTTGCTGGTAACTGAAGTCGGTAGGATACTACACTCATCCTTTTGTTCATCATTCCAGCAACGATTCGAATTATCCCCAGTGTGTTTCGAGAGTGTTGCAAAAGTGATCGTACTTCGAGATTGAGGGCGTTAGTGTGTTAGGTTCAAATAAAGATAAGTGAGGAAGGTAATAACCATTCATTCGACGTTACCACATCCAACTCAGGGACGTTCGAACAAGCACCTAACATCCTACACAGTTTGCTAGGCGTTCTGATGAGTGTTCCGGTAATGTTTGTTAGCCCCGAGATTCGTAAAAGTTCGGTGGGAAGTGAAGAGTTCGTGTTTCAAAAAGTTTGTGTTCATGTAAGAGTCACTCACTGCCATGCCTCCTATAGGCTGTTGTGTGCCACATTAGTCAAATAACAGTGCGGAACCCCTTTTTCACTTGTTAAGCCTCACTGGGACTCGCATCATAGAAGTGAAAAGCCGTGTACACAATATGAGGGTAAGAATACTTGGTACATTCCGTACCAGCTTGATAGGCTGCTAAAGCCTCAGCCACGAGGGTGTTGATTAGGTCATTCAACTCAGCCTGAGTCATGGTGATGTTACCACATCCATGTCCTCGTTCACTCATGTTTCTATAGTTGGAGTAAACCGATTTAGAAGTCGAAACGAGATGAGAGTCAAGTATTTTACTGATATTTACGTACTACCAAGTTCACACATAGTAGGGCAGAACCCTCCTCACGCTCGATAAGTCTCACTGGGACTTGCATGCACCCCGCGTTATTATTAAGTGTGCACCCATAATAATAAGGCAATTTGCATGCTTATCTCAGTGCTTCTTAGCTCGCGCTCAAAGTTTCCCCCGTTCAAACAACACAACAGATGATGTCACAGGTCTATGGCTCGCATGAGTTGATGTGTGGGGTCACGCTATCAAGTCACTATGGTGCCAATTGTTCCAGTTCATATACGTTGTGAGTGTGCGACTGTTAAACAAGTAATGTGTAAAGTGAGAGAGAAACGAACCTTGCAATCTGGAGCTGAGTGTCATGATCGATTTTCGAAGTTGTTCGGTTATAGTCTGGCTTTATAAAACGTTTTAAAACCTAGTTCACTATAACCAGTGGCTCTGATACCAACTGTAACACCCCCAAGATTTCACCTGCGGAACTCCGCGAGGCGTGTCACGCATCAGAGTTCGAGCCACCAATCACATTGAACCAATGATAAATATTAAAATAAGTCATGACACTATTTTACCAAAATAAGTTGCCAACATAATATTAATTCTCAAAAGTTGTGTAGCGGAAGCATGTAATAAGTTGTTTAGCATTTGTTTCGTAATAACGCTTAAAACCAATGTATTAAATGTATTTTAATCCAAGAGCCTCGATCCATGACCACTCCAGCACTCCCAGATAGCAAGCTTCCCAATTCCAAGATATCTAACGACCTGCGAGCATGTAACACGTGTATCAGACAAAGCTGGCGAGTTCACAGTTTTAGAAAATGTTTATTACCCGTTGTGTGAAAAACCGTTCAATAACCAATGCAAGTAATATTGTTAATATCTCATTTCCAAACACGGACGGCTCCTGAAATACATGACTGCCCTTCCCACGTACTCCTATCTAGTACTGGGCCAGACTGGGTCATTAGTTCACCTCCGTCCTCTACAGGCACGGGGTGAGGGTGCCAAACCTAAGTAGCGCTACTAACTAATACCCGATGAGGGACTTACAAAAGATGATAGGTGAGAATATTAACCAATATACTCGTTTTTACCCAAAGACTCATTCCCCCCATGGAATACCCACTGACTGTCCCCAACCACTGGGACGCATGCTCGAATGTAGTGAACTCACCTTGGTTTGCTCGGTAGAATTATTTACTCGTTTCACAACAGTGATTTACCAAGCCCTATGACAGTTACACATAACAATCAGTTGCATACAAGCACAACACGTATCATTTCACATTTAGTCATCAGCTAGTGTACACGAATACAATGTTAACACCCCAATATCTTTCGGTTCACACTTTCATTCGACACCTCAGTTATGTTTCGACACTATCTTTCGTTTCACATTTATCCTTCGACACATCAGTTATCAATCAGTTAACAATTATGTTTCAACACTATCTTTCGGTCAACAACAGTTATGTTTCAACACTATCAGTTATATTTCGATTCACAGTCATCCTTCGACACATTACCTATCTTTCGACAATGCCAGTTATCCTTCGACTACAATAGTTATCTTTCGAATCACAGGTTATGGTGTGCAACTCAATGTATTTCATGTTTATAACTTCCGATTAACCTGCCCAACCCAGCACCCGATCAACCAACCCTCAATAATCATATGATGTGTCTAGTGCTCGGTTTGGATTATTGATCAAATAACATACACTGCCAACTAGTATATTCGGCCATCAATCGACAAAAGTGTACCCAAGTTACCGATTTATCTCTCCTAACAATTACGTTTGTGTTATGCAAGTGTATACAAGATTCCTTACCACAAGATCATACGAAACTTTAACCCACATATCATCACATACAAAACTAATCACAACAGTCATGTATCGATGCCCTAATCAACCAAACCAAATAATCATCACGATTTCATGCACAAGATCATGTTCTTATTATTGTGACCTATGGCCTAAGTAAACCCTAATTCATTTATATAAATTTCAATCTTCATAATTCAATATATATATATACAATCAGTCCAAGCAATAGTTAATCGATACAATGGATCAAACATTATTGCGCAACATAAGATCAACAAGTGAGAATTACTAACCCGATCGGCTGGAGAAGTGTTCCACGGGAGGGGGTCTGCTATGCCGACACACACACACAAATGGGGCTAGGGTTTTTAGAAACCAACTCAACGTATCACACATATTTACGTACATATATCCAAAGAAAGGAATGGGCCGAGCCTGTTGGGTTCGACTGGGCCGAAAGATTGCCGAAGGATCTTTGGTCGAGAGATCATCTCATGCGCTATGGTCGAAGGATATAGGTCGAAAGATGGAACTTCGGTCGAAGGATCTTGTGTCACAGTTTCGAAAGATTAGTATTCTGATAGTAAATCGCATTACCGTATGAATCAAGTGTTTAACGCGTTTATCCTCACAAGTTTGTAACGTAATCCCACTAGCAACAATGACCTTTTTAAGATGCCAAGCATATGTAGATACAACCAAAAGAGTCGTGGAATAGGATAATACTGACCTCGGGAATTCGGGTTGTCACACACTGTATTAAAATAATATTTTGGGAATTTTAAAGATTTTTAATAAATTTTACCTCGCTCATAACCTGCGGTTATGGCTACGGTTCGGTAATTACCGAATATGCCCTTTTCGGCCAAAACATGAGTTCTACAAGGTCTTTTGACCCGATTCCAGTTGCTAATGGTTTTAAATAATAAATAAGGTATTTTAAGCTTTATAAGCTGTTCGGGAAACTCAGATTTCCTGTAGAACTCGAAAAGCCCTTTTAAAGTCTTTAAAATGACCGAAAAGCCCCTACGGGGCATAATATTAACTTAAACTCGTTACGGGCGTCACGGAAGGTATCCCACTGATACCACAACCTATTTAAGGCATATTGACTTAGGAAATAAGCGTACGACTCTCATGGTTAACCGTTTCGCCTATTGCGCGCACGGTTCGGCTTATGAAACTAGTTTTCATACATTAGCCGATACGGGTCAAATAATATTATTTGAACCCTAAAATCCAGAGTGTGAACCATTAACCCATATAGAACAAGTCTCTGAACTTGTTGGGACAGAATCACACTCCATTCTCGGTTTTCGCCTTTTCGCGCGATTAAACCATATCTATATATATCGGAACCAACCGGTCTAGGCTACGGCCATTATAACGACTCGTTAGGATTCCAAGAGGTTAATTAAAACCTTCGTTCCAGATTAGGAGCCCCAGTAAAAGCTATCGGTGATTTAATCTAACTAAGGATTAATACTTGCAAAGGTAAATACTTTAACTTATTTCCCCTATATGGGCTTGGGTTACGGTATATTAATACCGCTTGATTGAGCATTATATAATTCCATCGCTTAGGTGGTTAATTGATTAAATATAATTGGCTCATTTAAACAGTTTTGTTGCTTATAAGCCTTTGGGGGGTTTAATGACCGTTGTCCCGGATATCCTTGGCATCATTTTACGAAATGGCCACGACCATCGACATCCCGGTGTAGGCGTACACCCGGTATAAAGTGTCGACATTAAATTTAAAAGACGTAGCCGTTGGTTTTTATACTACGGTTTTACGCAAACGTGGTGTGTCTATAAATCTTTAACCCGGCACGACCCGGGCTACTGAACGCATAAAAGAACATGTAAAACGTTCACAAGATTTTATTATAATTTTCCCAAGTTATAAAAGAGTTTGTGCCTTGTGCATTCAAATCAATTTTAATAAACATTTTCAAATGTGTCAGTTGAATGTATTTACCAGTGTAAACTGACGTATTTTCCCCAAAAAGATTAAGTGCAGGTACCTAAACGAAAATTGGCCGGTATTAGCTCCCTAGCGTCGTGATAAGTCTCGCAAGCTTGATTGCAGTATCTGATGGAACAAATACTTTATGTTTAATTACGATCCACTGTGGATATATTCAACCCCTGTAATACATTGATATTACAAATAAAGGTTGAAGTTTATATATTTATCTTATGCTTCCGCTGTGCATTATATAATTGTGTGGTTTGACTATATTGTTGCCAACATCGTCACGGTAATCCCCCACCGGGCCCACCGGTGAGACACGTGGAAATCGGGGTGTGACAACCTAATATAAAGAAAACTAGTTGTGGAGAGTGGATGTAGATCAAGCTTGATCGAACCACTATAAATCTTGTGTTCTTGTGATTTTAGAGTGTGTGTGTGAGAGTGTGTAAGCTTGCTGATTATTGTTCTAGTGTTTGTGGAATCGTGTTCTTGACCTAACAATCTCAAAATCAAAAACCATGAAGATGAATACAATTAAAACCATGAAGATGAATACAATTAATGGTCATCAGTTCGGTCGGTTACTTGGTAAAAACAAGTGTATATTCCTAGTTCACGATACCAAAATACTTTATTTTTAAATGCAACTCCTTTTTGAATAGCCATTATTTAAATACAAGATATTAGCATTTTTAAACCAATTACCTAACAGAAAATATTAATATATTTAAATTAAAAAAAGGTTTTCTATCGTTACGGGTAGTCGAAATACGTAATTATATTCCATCGAGGTTGTTGATACAAGCACGCACAAAAGCCGTTCACGATAAGGATGGGAGTGGTGTCGTACCGGCACCGATACTGAAGATGCCGAAACGATACAGTAGTAGTTCAAGAAAAATCAAATTAAATATTCTTAAAAATTGATTGGTTGAGTTACTATTCAACAAGTTGCAACCTATTTAAAACCAATAGTTTATATTTTGAGTTGTAGCTAATTACAATTAAAAAACTAATTGTCAAATTGGATTTATAACAATCTGAACTACATGTCATTAGTTGATAATAATACATGTTGACATGATTAATAACTTTCTCAACTTTCATTTTTGTTGCTAAAGGCAACTCCATCTTAACAAGAAAAGTAATTCCATTTGCTCAAACTTTCTTTTATATTGTTTCAAATCAATTTGCAACACCTTGTTTGGGATACAAAATCAAGAAAGTGTTATTTAGAGGCAAATAAGTTGTTTTTCGTTAGAGCTGAATTGACCTTGTCGTAAAAGTGAAAGTTGAAAGTATTATTAGTTAGATTTTCAGTATAAGTTATTATAGATCAATAAATCAATTATTTATAGTTTGAATTATTTAATCCAATTTTATATTATATTATATTATATTATATTATATTATATTATATTATATTATATTATATTAAACGACATATAAAAAATAACCTTTTTTATTTTGATTTTAATTACAAATATACCATTTACACTTAAATGCTTATCTTTTCTTTTAGATGGGGTTTAGGTAAGAAAACAAAATTAGTGTCATTTGTAAAATCACATAAGACACATTATTATATTTTATATATGAGTAAACTGTTATTTTGGTCTCTGAGATTTGGTTACTTTTGTCACTTTAGTCCAAAACTTAAACCTTTTGCATCCGGATCCCTGTGGTTTCAGTTTTATTGCCATTTTGGTTCAAAAATGAAATCAGATCATACTTGTCTTATAAAATCCTGCAATTTTGTCATTTTCCTCAGGGGCAAATCAGGTCATATTTGTCTTATAAAATATGGTATTTATTTATAAAAAAGAAATGATCATTTTGCCCCTTCGGAAAATGACAAAATAACAGGATTTTATAAAACAATTGTGACCTGATTTCATTTTTGGACCAAAATGGCAATAAAACTGAAACCACGGGGACCCAGATGCAAAAAGTTTGAGTTTTGGAAAGTGGCAAAATTGACCAAACCACAGGGACCAAAATAACAGTTTACTCTTTATATATTAACCACAAAGGTTTTGACTTTTACATTTTTACCCTCCTCAAATTGTGTTAGTTTTTTAACCTATTTAAATTATTAACCCTTCAATTTAATGAATTTATCAAGCATCCTGTGAATTCTAATAAAGTTATTTTTACCCTTTTTAGATCGTTTTACACTATAACTCCCGGACTTTAATAAAGTTACCACTGTAAGTTTTAAACAAATTTTCCATTATGATGTCATGAATTTTTTATATATTTTTTATCTTTTTATATACAGCGTCAAAAAAATTTAACGGTGCTCGTTAGTTGTTTTTATCTACGTTTTGACGTTAAATTTTGTAACATACTTTTAAGTTGACCAGTTGATTTAAACGTTTTTAAACTGCCATCACTCAGATATGTATTTATTTACTTCTGAGTTTTATAAATAGTTTATGTTATCGTACTGAGAATATTTAACTTAAACATAAATCGTTACCAAAAATCAGGTTCTAAATTACTTTGTCTTTACTTATTTTTGCTTTCTAAAACATATTGGTTCTCATAATATATAATATCCAGTATTGTGTAAAAAAATCTCGAGCTGGATTCAATTTTTTTTAGTTATAAATTTATATCACTAACAGACCATTGAGTCAGATTTAATTGACGATGAAGGGGTATGGTCCCAGACATTTACTACATTAGCAAGATGCTCAACGACCCAGAAACAAGATATTCAATAATGGAAAAGTTGGTACTAGCACTAGTACACGCATCAAGACGGTTGCGACGCTACTTCGCAAATCACGTCATCACGGTGTTAACCAACTACAGGATCGACCCGATCCTATCCAAACCTAACATCTCTGAGAGGTTAGCAAAATGGGCAATCGAGCTGGGCGCGCTCACACTGAACTATAAGTCGCGCCCCGCAATCAAAGGACAGGTCCTGGCAGATTTCGTCGCCGAGGTACCGGCAAATCGCATTCAAGAATGCGAGGAAAAACAAAACCTGCATCACCACCACCTTCTTCAGAAATATGGGCACTTTTTACCGATGGTGCGTCCAACGAAGAAGGTGCGGGCGCAGGTCTGCGACTCGTCAGCCCCGATGGCCAAGAGCTTACCTATGCAATCCGCCTTGATTTCAAAAGCACAAATAACGAGGCAGAGTATGAAGCTCTATTGGCAGGGCTACGTCTGGCAGTCAAGCTCGGCGTACAACATCTGGAAGCACACGTCGACTCCCTGTTGGTTGCAGGGCAGGTGCGCGGCGACTATACCTTAAAAGGGGATATCATGATCCTCTACCTCGAGCAAGCCTAGCAACTAAAAGCAAAATTCACTTCCTTCAATATCCGTCATATCAACAGAAGTGAAAACAAATCCGCGGATGCACTGTCAAAACTCGCGTCCACCAGCTTCCAACACTTGGCAAAGGAGATACACATTGAAATTCTGCAGAATCCATCAGTACCCCTGCGCCAAGTCAATGTCATCCAGTACGGTACAACATCCTGGATAACACCAATCATTGCATACTTGCAATCAGGTGTGACTCCCGAAAGCAAGTCAGAGGCACGCAAATTACAATACAAAGCGTGCCATTATCAAATGGGAGACGGTATCCTATACCGTAAATCATACATGGGCCCACTCCTACGCGGCGTCGACCCCCAAGATGCCACATACCTCATCAGAGAGATACACGAGGGAATGTGCGGCATACATACAGGGCCACGCAGGGTAGTGGCTAAAATCATGAATGCTAGGTATTACTGGCTCGGCATGCACCTGGATGCCGTCAAAGAACTGCGCAAGTGTATTAATTGTCAGCGGCATGCCCCCAAGACCTTGCGCCCCAAGAACAACTTGATTCCGGTCACCGCCGCATGGCCTTTTCAAAAATGGGCAATTGACGTGGTCGGACCATTCCCAGACGCACCAGGTGCGGTCAAATTTATCATAGTAGCTGTCGATTACTTCACAAAATGGGTAGAGGCAAAACCACTTGCCTCAACCACTGTTGTGATAACAAGGAAATTCATTTGTGAACACATCATCTGCCGTTTCGGTCTACCAATGTGCATCGTTACCGATAACGGCACCAACTTTGCAGCTGACGAATTTCAAAAATGGCTAAAAGAAAGGCGCGAAAACGCTGCTATCAACGAGGCCAAGTACAAAACCAAGCTTGAAAAATACTACAATTCACGCGTGCGGGTTTGTACATTTAACCCGGGAGACTATGTCCTTCGCGATAACGAAGCATCTAACGCTGAGCGCCCAGGAAAACTTGCCCCCAAGTGGGAAGGACCCTACCTCCTCAAAGAGGTCTTGGGCAAAGGCGCATATAAACTACAAACGTTAGAAGGCGAAACTATCGCACGCACATGGAATGCACAACAACTTAGACGCTGCTACATGTAAGCCATGTTTACATTTCCATGTAACCTATCGGGCCGCAGGCCATTTGCAAATAAATAAATGAGCAATTCAATACAATATTGTTTGTTACTACTATTACAAATGCGTGTTCCACTTTGCGGTATCCGCAAAAACAGATTGGCAAAATCTTCATTCGCGATACCCACACAAAGTGCTAACCACACACAAATATTGTAATAGGAACGCAAAGACAAAACATTAAGTGTCTATCCGGCCGGATACACACACGGGTTTTTACAAAACTTACACAAATCCTAAACCCTAACAGGGCAAACGGCAGAATTGACTAATACTCATACGACAAAGGTATGGAGTATACTCAACCTCGTTCACAACGGGTAGAGTTTCGTATACACACGTTCAAACATGTTAAGAAGTAAAAACACTTGTACAAATTGAGCAACAGTTAAACTTTATATTCAAAAAATTCATGCACCTACGCGATGCACAACGAATTTACATAAAGTTCTAACATATACAAAAAGGAAAACAAAAAAGGGGCACGCAGGCCACCCAAGTCCTATTTTGTACCACTGGTACCCGCGCCATCTTGGCCGTCACCAGTAGTATTTTCCTCTTCCGCATCGGCATACAGCATCCGCAACCGGTCTACATAGTCCGCTGTATCTAAGCATTCATCAAGCTTCTCAACAGAAGAGAGAGACATGTCATAAAATGATGCAACGGCCGTCTCAAGAAGCGCTTCGGTGTCCACATCACGAAACCCGTACCGTTCATCAGTGTAGCCGCCTTTAGACAAAATGTTTATATGGCCGACGCAGCGGTTATAACCAGCTTTAAAACCAGCATCACGGGCACGCTGCTTGTTCAAATCTATACCACTTACGGTCTCAGGCGCGTCCATGATAGTTTTAACAATCTGCACCAAAGGGCAATTATATTATCACGTGCTAATTCAAATACAGGTAAAGGCACGAGATACTTACATGTGCAATACCGTGACACCGCAGCCACTCACGTTCAGTCTCAAGCTGGTTAAACAAAGAAGTCAGGGCATCTCTAGCCTCGACAGCCTCGTTAGCCCGCTCCTCAGCTACAGTCACGCGGGCAGTAATGTCTACAAGCTTGGCCTCGCGAGTCTGCACCTCAGCCTTTCAAAAGCAAGAAGCAGTTTGCACAAAATTAGTAAACATTCTCGAAAAGCAGAAGGAAAGATAAAACAGGAAAGGCAAATCATACCTAAAGGCTCCCAACGACCTGATTCAAACGGGTGCGCTCCGCATTCGCTTCTTCAAGAGCCTTAGAAGCACGGCTCTCCCTCTCTTTGGCCTCTACAAGAGCCTTTGCAGCACGGGCCCCCGCCTCTTTGGCCTCTTCAAGCGCCTTTGCTAACCGGGCCTCTGCCTCCACGGCTTTTACAGCAATCGCTTCGGCCGCAACCTTCTCCCTGCCCAAAGCAGCATTCGCTGCCTTGGCATTCGTCAACTCCTGACGAACATGAAACAAGGTTTTATTCTGTTTAGCCCAAGATGTTTTCCAGCTCTTGCGCTCATCAGAAAGTTTTTTGTTCCAACTCTTGCGTTCATCAGAAAGTAACTTAGCAAGAGTACGAACCTGTTTAAGCTCAGCAGTCGCAGCCCACTCCTCGGTCTGTTTCTGCTTTTCAAAAGTGGCCCTGTCCTTTTCAAGCTGCTCTGCACCCGCACGTGCAACCTTCACCAACTCCTCCGCCTCGTCCCGCAAGCGCGCAGCCTCCTCCTCCCTGCGGCCCAACACTTTATAGTCTTCCAGAATGGCATTCGCCACTATGGAACTCCCCACAAGCATGGTGGAGAGTTGGTTGATGCGCAGTTCACGGGGTGCGTACGGGCACGATCAACTTCAAACGGAGTGCCCAGACCACCTAAAATCTCCTTACAAGCAGAAGGATCATTGTAAATATCATCCCCCTGCATAACGCTCCACGGGGGTCGGTGATAGCTGGTACTCCGATCCGGGCCATAGGTACGGTAATAATACTTCAGCTCAGACTCTCCAGGCTGAATTGGAGGCCCTTCATAACCCGCACCCCCAGATGCGGAACCAGAAGCCTTCTCAGTAGCAGGAGACTTCTGCGGCTCAGCACCAGATTTTTGTTTCCCAGCATCAAAAAACCTCAAATCCAAATCATCAGCATTATTTGGAGAGATCAGGTTGTTAGAGGAATCAACGGTATCAAAAATCTGGGCTGCAACCTTTTCCACAGTTTTCTCCGCCTGCACGGTCGGATCAGGCACCACCTTGACAAAAGGTGTCGCAGTTTCCTTCGTAACCCCAGCATCCGCAGCCGTGGTACGCAGAGGAGACGAAGGAGCGTCAAAGATAGAAAAATCTTTATCTTGCGATTCTGCAAAACAAAGAGCAATAACTCAGAAAACAAGTTGTGCATACAAAACACTTTCAAAAGTTACACTTACCAGCAGTGACCGCAGGCTTCTTTTGCGTCGGCCCAGTGGACCTTTTTGCCTGCAACCTCTGACGTTTCACCTGACCAGCACCAACAACTTTCTGCTCGGGTTTCCTCTTCTCACCAGTAAGTGTGGAACCCGCAGCAGCCCCACCTGCAGCCGCGCCACCACCTGGAACACCCAAACCCTCAAGGGTGTCAGATACTACCACGTAATCGGTATATCTGCGGTTACAAGAACGATAGATACCTGCGGCCTGCGGCACCAAAGAAGGGGCGACAGAACCCTCAGTTTTCTCCTTACCGCGACCCCGCGCGGGCTTCTTCACCTGTTTTTTCTCCACATGTTTCTTAGGGACAGTTTTTTCAAACTTCCCCAGGTCCCCAAGATTACCTGCATTTAAACAATCAAGCAAGCAGATTACAATGGTGAACGTTAAACAACAAGGGAATCTCAGAAGATACCTTTGCCTTCCGGCATGGGTGGATTCAACATGTCACGTGTGGGAACGCGGAAATTGCCAACAATCTCAAAATTAAAACCTTCCCGTTCCCCACACGATATCAACTCAACTTTGCCCTTGAAATCTGGCTCAAACATCCTCCACAGGCCGACCGCATCCTCTGATAAAACACATGCAAATTAGTAAGAATATAAAGAAGCAAGGAAAACACACAAGGGTAACATGCTTACCTCCACTCTTTTCCCGCACAACGGGCCTTGCCTTCCTATCCGGCCTGGTAAGCATCATCCGCAACACCCACAACTCATTGTTGTCCAGTTTCTTAAGTTCAATAGGCCGCAGCCTAGAGAAACAATCTACAGTCTTTGCGGTAGCAACAGGAATATCTTCCGGAGTAACACCCATACTCACGCTCCGAAAGGTCATGTTGGCATGCACCGCACAAGTTTTCACGTAGAAAAATCTCCTTTTCCACTTGGTAAGACCCTTCGGAGGGGTCATCAGCTTGAGACTCCCATACCTTTGGTTAAAAGAGAAAAAACCGGTGTTTACCATTAACTGGTAGAATCGCCGGAAATTTTCAACGGTAACATCTAGGCCAAGGGCACGAAAAGTATACTCAAAGTTCCTGATTCGGAACATCCCAAACGGACTCAGTTGGGAAATATGAAGGTGATAGTGTTCCAACACCCCGGCAACAAACACCGTCACCGACAATCGGAGGTTGCCATCGTTAAAAAACTCAGCCCACAGGGTGATATATCCCGCCGGAGCATCGGCACCGGTGTCACCCTCTTGTGGGTAGATGGCACCCCACTCCTCCGCCATTTGTATGCTGGTCATCAGGATCTTGAATTGATCCTTTGACCACTTCAGTACCGGTAGCCCACCACCGGGAGCACCACCATCATCGTCTTCATCTTCATCAGCCGCTGCCACCGGCTGTTCAAGGTTTTCACACTCCACATTGTGTGGATTTGATGGTTCAGCCATAGAGATATAGAAATAAAAGAAATGAGTACTAAGAACTCAAACAACCTCATCGGAAATTCAGAAAACCTTATCGGAAAGACATAGGAATCTTTTTTCTCTCAACGGAATTTTTGAAATTTTGAACAAAGTGAGGGGAAACCACGAACGGTTTCCCCTTATATACCGATCACAATTAATGCAGCATGGAAACTGAATCATCACGTCCAAAAAGAACGAATTACGCGGCACCACGTGTCAAGCGACGTTTCCGCTGACGGTTACCACGCGCGCGTGGCCGCACACGCGCCTGACATAGGAGACGTTTACACTCCTGCTACAGTGCATTTATGACCTCGGGCAGTACAAATGTCCTTTCATTTCAGCACATGCCAGAAAATCTCACCAACTTCCATCAACTCACACGTGCGCTCAGCCACGTATACAACAAAAAGCGACAACATTATCCAAACACAAGCGGCATGCGGTTTCTTTGGTATACCGCACCATAACCCATACCGCATGTCGTTTTTTACATACCCCTCAAAATAGCTAAAAATTATATCCTTCTATAGTTAAGGGGGTATAAACATATCCGCACATACCCATGAGCACATGTTGAATATGCGGAGATGACACACACGAGCCCGTACAGGTGTGTCAGATACTCAGAACCAGCGTTGTTCTTTGGACTAAACCGCATCTCAGGAACAGGTAAACCGCACTGCCTTCATTCTCTTCAAGCTTCAAATCCCTCCTGTCCGGTTCATAACCACAGAGGGTGCATAAACAGCTTCTTCAACAAAAAGAAGGAGGGGAATGTACGCGAACGCACATCAGCAACCCTGACTCCTGATCATTCAAGAGCCACATACGAGCAACACACTCGTTTCAAGCGAGTATGAGGTGACAAAACCGCAGACACTCATGAGTCGTTGCGGACACACCCATAGCTCCGCAAATGGTTGCTACGGAAGAGCCACAACTAAGTCATCACACAGATGAACGAAGCTACTTCAAGGAAAGCTCCTCGGTATTGGAGCGTGAAGGAAAGTGGCTAAGGAACATATGCGAACGAGATCCCCACTCACATAAAGAGGTCTCGTCGAACAACAAGCGACCGAACAGCGGTAACAAGTCTGCTTATGACTTTGATAACCTACTTGTAAAAACGGATAGAATAAACAATGGTGGGCATGACCATGCCTATGACCATGTTTATTTAACCATTATCTAAATTCACATTGTTCGACCAAACGTGGCCAACAATGACGCAAGTATCCAACATTATTCAGCCAGCCGTGGCCAACAATGTCAAGCAACGAGGTAACCGCAAAGGACGTGCGGTTACTTGAGAGCTAATTGGAAGAACATGAACACCCCACACAAGGGATCATCATTACATGTCCAATTACTACTGAAGACCACTCTCTTCTTCATTCACCACCTCAAAGGTTGGTTCGAAGTTTGTGCACATCTCCAACCACCATCTCAGAGGTTGGTTCGAAGTTTGTGGACATCTCCAGCTAGATCTCAAAGGATGGTTCGACACACCAACAGGTGGCACCCAACCCTAACGAGATCAGACGCACGTAGCCTATGTTACCAAATCAAAACCCGAGGCTGAGAATTTCGTATCAGACGAAACTTTTTCATCGGTACGGAAGAGGCGTCATATGACTCTTCCGGATCTCCAGCTTGATTTACGAAGAGTAAAGACCATCTACATGGCCTAGAATCTTCTCCAGACTCCAAACTACCTTCTACACACCATAGTCCAGTACTCCTCCCACATGCAACTTGCATATGGCAGCAACACTAGACTGGGGGGACTTGAAGGGGTATGGTCCCAGATATCGCGTCAGCACGGCCGTGAGTGACCATTACCCTTATCAAAAACCCCCACTAGCTAACAACCTACCTGTGTCTGTGCGGGAACGCGCAGACACAGTAGTTGAATTCAATCTGCCCAATGATTGAGGAGGACTTACCTGGAGTATGAGAACGGTATAGTGATGCGGCACGGCACCGCATCTGGTGTATGAAAACGGAAGTATTTACAGCGATGCGGCCTAGCACCGCATCCAGTGAACACTTCTATCAATACAAGGGAGCTGGATAACAGTAACAGTCACCACAGACGACGATGCGGCTTGGCACCGCATCTCGCGTATTTCTTGATCAAAGAGTGAGACGCGGGAACATTTAAAGTTACCGCAAACAGCGATGCGGCACGCACCGCATCATGTGCACTCATTAAGTGGGACTGACACCACAGAGCAAATAGCACCAATGGCAGCCGCCTGTCAGGTCTACGTAAGCGACAGACTGACGTGGCTTCACCTCCATAGCCAACATGCCTGACACACCTGCAAAGGTGCAGCATGTCGTCATTCTATCCATACACCTCCTCCTTCACTACTCGGCTATAAATACCAACTCCAAACCAGGTTTGAGGTATCTCTTCACAACTCTCTCACTACTACTACTATCACACTTTGCTTCTCAAGCAAATTACTGATTCTCACGCCGGAGAGTGGTAACAAGGAGCACCCCCCACCCCATCCTCCTTGTTACGAGTCACGGTTTGTTTTCTTGTGCAGGAGATCGACCAGCAGGCGACCCAGTCAGTAATCCTCGAGAGGAAGGGATTAACCCTTCTTGACGAGACCAGTGTGTTAATCCTGCCCGGTTAACCATTGTTTCATCAGACGGGTTTGATGGTAAATACATAGATGACAGCCTGCCGAAAGTAGACGGTGTCAAACGCTTTCAGACCGCGGGGATAGCGTAGGCTTTGGTGGCGGTGGTTACGATTTCAACAACCAAAAACCTTACGCGCCTTCTTTCTTTTTCACATTATTGAATTTCACAGGGGACAATTAATTAATTATGGGGAAGAAAAGAATATTATATAATAATATTGGTGAGAATGTCAACAGAAATAAATTCATTCTTTAAGTGCACCTAAAAATAACTTATTTGGAATTAATTCTACATTTTACATCGTGTAAGATTTACAAGGACGACTAGACCTGAAAATCCGAAATGAAAAACTATCCATTTTATCTTTATTTTATCTTTATACGTTATAATTCATTTAACATGTATTTTATTTTTGTAGTACTTTATAAAAATATAGCGGGTCTATATATCAATTGACTTGAATGCCTAAGACTTTTTTTGTGATAAATTATCCGTATATGTCATTTACCGTGCATGCATGTAAATAAGAAAGCATTACAGTAATAACTAACTGATTGTCCATTAAACATATTATTTTATTTTACCTTATTTATAGGGGATATGTTGTGACGTGGTCGTCGGAGGACTATGCAATATTGTCATTAGTTTAATTAGAAAAAGAACATGTATTTTCCTCGCAATTTCTGTATCTTTTTACAAATAAATTGGCATATACTTTCTTTATTCATATGTATACTTTAAGAAAGATCGATAAAAGATACGTACGCTATTTGAAACGGTCTTTTCATGACTGCAGCACAATTTGGGATATTAACATATAGCAAAAGGTAGAGCATAAAAGGTTAAAATAGAAAGTACTTTAAATTATATCTTAACCAATCTCTAAGCCTGATTAAAAATTTTAAGGACTTTAATAAAGAACAACTTAGCAAATAATAGTATATCTTTTATAAACCGTCCCATTATCTCTGTTTGTACGAATCTTAGAGTTCTTAACTTAAAGTTGATCTTGAATTGAGCGTTTGGACTTAAGCAATAAGAAAACTAATGTTATCACCATATAAATAAAAATATTTTAAGTAAAACTTCACAAAATCTACAAAAACTAATTTGAGTGATTTATATATAGGGGAATTTACAAAACTAGTTATTGACCAAACCCACTTTCAAAATTAGCCATCTTCCGCGTTCTTGGAACGACGCATCACACACAGAATGCGCTTTTGAAGCCACAACATCGAAACCCAAGAAAAAATGGACACGTGGCGTTTTCAAAAGTTACATAATTCCAGACGAATTAAGAGACCCCCAGACGCATGAGGTGGACCTCTCAGACGCACGAGGTGGACCCACAAACGTATCACATGCATGAAATCTCTTCAAAGACGCATCCCGTGCATGATGTGTCGCTCCAAGGACACAAAGATGGCTAGTTTTGAAAATGGCTTTTTTCGATTTCTATTTTTGTAATTTTCTTTTATATAAATTCATTTTTAACTACAAAACATTACTTAAAGTTGATGTACATATGTTCCCAAAATATGAAAATCCAACCAAACAATTTACATATTAGTTATTGCAAAACAATAAATAAATCATAAGTATGTAACCGTAAATATTAATATCCATCCAACATTACCCCTCCCTATTTAATCATAATTAAATAATCAAACCGTATATCGTTATACATATTTATTGTAATACGTGGCTCCAGTCAATAAAAGGAAGCTTTTTATAACACACTCGGAACAAACACCCCTCAATACTTATATTATTTCCTCTCTATACGCTTGAATCCATCCAACTTTTCTCTTCGTTCAAACCCACAAAACCCATTCTAAATTCCATTTTTTTATTACCTCCGGCGACAATGTCGTCTGGGTTTTCCGGCGGATATCCAGATTACTTCAACATTTCCGGTAGATCCATGTCTATGATGAACAACCAACACGTAAATTACCGGTCTGGTATGATCCGAAAACGATCGTTGGTGGAGTTTCAACAACAACACATGAGAAACGTGAAACCAAGGGCTTATGGTTATAACAATCATCCGAATATTATTAGCTCGCCGGAAGTTTCTTCTGTATCTAATTTCTCATCATCGTCTCAACAACTTCAAACGGAAAGGTTCAGTCACAGTTACAGTGGAAAACAACTACAACAACAACCGCTGGTGAATAAAGAAGTGCAGAGACGGATGCTACGAGAGCTAGAGAGAGAGCTTTTGTTAGACGATGAAGAAGGCGAAAACGACGCCGTTTCAGCGGTGACAGATACTAATTATTCGGAGACGTTACAAAAGTTATTTAACCCGGTTTGTAAAAAACCGGAAACTAGGATTCCATCTACTCCAACGACGTCGTCTTCATCGTCATGTGCGTCATCTTCATCAACAGTTTGTTTAAAACAGTTGATATCAGATGCTGCTGAAGCAATAACAGATGGGAAATTAGAGATTGCGAGGGAATTAACCACGCGCTTGAACCAGTATTCCTACGCGCGTGGGACTCCTGAACAACGAGTGGGTTGTTACATTGCTTCTGCTCTACGCGCACGGCTACGCGTGAAATCCACGGTGGAGGAACAATCGTCATCCACTATTGAATTGTACAAAAAAGACCACATTGTTTCTACGCAACTGCTTTACGACAAGTCCCCGTGTTTCAAACTAGCTTTTATGGCGGCTAATAATCTCATCATGCAAACTTTTTCTGGTTCGATGTCCGGTCCGGTTCAGCCCGAGGGGAAATTCAATATCCACGTGGTGGACTTTGACGTAGGACACGCGCTTCAATATGTGTACTTGATTCACGAGATTGCAGCAGCGCGTCGGATTAATAACCGTAACGGTAATAGTAACAATAACAGTAACGGTAACAGAATACCTATTTCGTTAAAGCTAACGACTTTTAAAGATTTTGGTAACGGAGGTGTTGAAAGATTGAAGGTTTTG
Organism: Helianthus annuus; assembly: GCF_002127325.2. Classification (NCBI taxonomy): domain Eukaryota; kingdom Viridiplantae; phylum Streptophyta; class Magnoliopsida; order Asterales; family Asteraceae; genus Helianthus; species Helianthus annuus. Next base: position 148,672,271 of record NC_035439.2, read on the forward strand.
GGTGATGGGCTTAAATCGCTTGCTAACAAATTAGGTGTTTTGTTTAGTTACAATGTTTTGGAGTTTAAATTATCGGAGATAAGTAAACAAGGGTTATTAGTTGCAAACGACGACGTTTTGGTGGTGAATTTTGCTTTTAAGTTGAATAAGTTTCCGGATGAAAGTGTGAGCACGGAAAATCTAAGAGACGCGCTTCTGCGGCGCGTGAAAGGGATGTCGCCCGCGGTGGTGACGGTGGCGGAGCAGGATTTGAACACAAACACGGCCTCGTTTACGGCGCGTGTGAATGACGTGTTTGGTTATTACACGGCGTTGGTTGACTCGTTTGACGCAACGATTGGGAGGGAGAGTGTGGAGCGAGTTAAGATAGAGGAAGGACTGAGTCGGAGAATCGGTAACTCGGTTGTGTGTGAAGGTAGGGAGCGAGTTGAAAGATGCGAAGTGTTTGGCAAGTGGCGGGCACGGATGAGGATGGCAGGGTTTGATCAAAAACCGGTGAGTCGAGTTACCGTTGACTCGTTGGTGTTGAAGGTTAACTCGGGGACACGTGGCAACCCGGGATTCACTGTGAAAGAAGATTTAGGTGGGGTTAGTTTTGGGTGGTTGGGACGGAGTCTCACCATAGTGTCTGCTTGGGATTAATATTAAAAAGTTTGTTGATAAATGTATTATGGTTAAGATGTATTATGGTTAAAGATTATAATTATACATAGTTTGGTTGATGTTTGAAGTAGATGTGTAATGTGTAATTTACCTAAAAATGGGAATAAACGTGGCGTTTGATTGTGGGTTCAACGTGTAAAAGTTGGAACTAGGAAGTCGGAACCTACAAGGTTGGGGAACATATGTTTAGAACAAATACATGTGTGGTTTCACACTTGTCATACAGACAATGTTTGATTTAACAATGGTTGTAAATATGTGTTATCCAACGAGCAAAAGCCTTTTCACAACATGTGTGAGTGAGACTAAATATGAATAATGTCCCCCCTCTTAGGTGTTTTGCGTCATATAGTAGTCTAGTCAGTATGCATTATGAGATGTTTTATTAAAATGGTGTAGTAGGGATGTGAGTATTATGGGACGTTATGTTAAAAGGGGTATAATATAATTAAATAAAAAAACCATCCAAAAATGTTATTGGACAAATCCCAGTATGGAAACCAGTGATTGGCCAAAACAATTGAAGTTTGGAAAAAGGACGCCAAAAGCATTTTTTTTTTTTTTTGAAAAAACGCCAAGAGGGCGGTAATTGGGCGTTTTGGGGCGTGATTTTGTGAAAAAATGCCAAAATTTTGGGCCACTACGGATGGTCTGAAATTGGCAAGACCGGAAACAAATAATTAGTTATTTAAATGTATCTTTTCTATCCATAACATATAGGTCTACGGTATAATGTTTGCCCTGTAAATTTGATGTGAGTTCAAATTGACAATGTGATATTACGTGATATTCAAAATGTAAAAAAAAAAGGTTGTTATAAAAGAGGTGTTATCTTCTAACTTGATTCTTTTCAAATGTATTATTTTATAAATAATTTTTGTAACCGTATTTAACATGGAATCCATGTAAATAAGTTGACTATGGATGGGGTAGAGGGGGGAACAAACCAAACGTTTGACGAACAGTTTGTGAACCATTTAGCAGAAAGTTCGTTTGTGTTCATTTGTTTATTAAACAAACGAACATGAACAAAAAATTATGTTCGTTTAGTTAAATGAACGTACATGAACAGAGGTTATGTTCGTTCATTTATGTTCATGAACGTTCGTTAACGTGTTTGATAGTGTTTTTAGTTTTTATATTTTATTTAAATACTTAAAAATTTCGACAAAAAAATATTTAATAAATGTCATTATATTAAATATTTTGTTCATGGACGCTTGTTTCTGTTTGTTTGTTTGTTTCCATTTGTGTTCATAAACAAGCTTACGCACATTTGTGTTAATCAACGTTCGTTGCTGAAAGTTCACAAACGCACACAAAAAGTTCATTTCCTTCACAAACAAACATAAAATATCGTTCGGTAAATGTTTATGAACAGTTTGTGAACACATATATTTTTTTAAACGAACACGAACAAAGTTTTATTTATGTTCGTTCAGTTCGTTTGCAACCCTAGGTGGGGGATTGGGTCAACTTGGCAGTCATTAAAATCCAGGTGTTGCTTTTCTTGAAGTCAAGGGTTTAAGCCTAGTCCAAGACGGATTTGATATAATTTAAGTAGTTGAAAAATCACATATTTGTCACGTAATTTTTAACATAATATGTTTTGAATAACAAGAAATATAAATTATTCTAAAATAAAGAACATATAGCTACATATCGTTACGTGCACTTATTTGTAAATGTGCCACATACCGGTCGTTAAAAAGTGGGCATGGCCCTTTATAATGGCTTCCATTGTATTTGTATGGTATTATTTCTTAGGTGTCGATAAAGGGCTCCACTTATGTGGCAGTTTGGTGGGGGTTTTTTTAAAGAAAAGTTATTATCAAAAAGTTTCTTATAATAATCTACTGGATCTTATCACCAAGTTTCGTGGTTGACAAAAACGATGCAAACAAATAAAACGCTAAGCAAAAACCAAAAGTACTCCAACTTGTTTGATTATTCTTTTTAATAAACGGCTAATAAAGTTAACCATCAACCATTCATACATATGCAATGTTTATGTTTGATAATAAACATGTACATTTGAATATATAAATAACATGTACGAAAACTATACATATTTATAATAAAACTATATATATTAAAAAAAAAATTTGTACTACATAATTTTTTATTTGGTCGCTTTAATAGTATAATGATTTTGGTTGTTCGTGGTCCTCGCAACTTTGATGTGACTGGTACATATGGATTGAAGTATTATAAAGATCATGTTTTTAGCTTAGGGTGAAGGGGGTGCTCACCTAATAGGTGAGTCCCCTCTCTTACGCCAAACCAATCCCCGTGTGCCACGTCAACTCCCCTCTTAAACTCTCCTAACACCCCAATTTGATGGCGCCACTCCCCTCTTAGGTGAATTGGTTTTTTTTTTTTAAAAAAAAAAGAAAAAAAAAAGAAAAGGTTTGATTGGACAGCTGCCTTCTCTCTCCTCCCTCTCTCTCGGTGAGCCGCCACCGGTCCCCCTCCATCTCTCCTCCCCGATTTCCTCTCCCGAGTGATTGGCGCCACCCACCGATTTCCATCTCTCCTCCCCGATGAGCTTTACCGAATACGCCCCGACCCCCCTTATGTTAGAGCATCACCAATTGATATGTATCTGGGTGATGTTTTTAGTTGTCATATGACCTTTGCCCAATCAACAGGATAGTTTCTCTCACTTTTACTCAAACCGTTTAGTTCACATGTAGTGGGGCATGATGTGGGGTTTTTTTAGCCATAGCGTCCCGAACACCACGACGGACGGCGCTATAAGGGAAGAAAATGGTGGGGGCGGTATGGTGATAGCGGCGTGACGGAGGGGATTTTCAAAACTTTGACCAATCAAAAAAAGTTAAGTGTTGTTTTAATTAATTAATAAAATGAAAATTAATAATTAGGTAATGATGAGTAGAGGTTTGGCCTCTAGTGATATAACGCCCATAAAGCCATTGTGTGACGTGACACGACATGTGTCACATAAAACTTACAAAGGGGGTTTATGATTACGGATGACGTTAAAATAATAACTTCTCTTTGCTCTCTCCTTCTTTATACTCACATACCTCATTTTTTTTTCAAATACACATTGACACTTTGTTACCTCAATATCATCATCTCTTTCCTCCGTCTCATTTTTCTCTCTTTTTAAAAACATACAAATTCATCCTATTGTGGATGGTCTTATATGTGATTTTAAGTGTAAAATGCATGTCATTTGCGTACTGAATTCATATATGTTAAGATTTAGTTTTCTTTTTTACATACTATTTATATTTCTAAATCAGTTGTTTTGTCTAGAAGAAACATATATGTCGAGACGACCTGATGTAAATGGTGCGGCGAATATGAAGAAACCAGTGACCACCATTTTTCATCTTGTTATGTATCCTCATTCATATAGCAGGCTATAAGCAATGGGTGTGATAACCCCCCCCCCTCCCCCCGTTTTCGTGTTCTCGATTCGGGACTTGTTATGTTATCATAAAAGTATGAAGTTGGATCGAGTCAAAAGGAAAGTCATTCAAGGCATTATAAACAATTATTTTTCGTTAAAACTACAAATATTATTTATTTATTTATTATTATTATTATAGATTTCCCCTTCAACATGTATTAGTGATCTTAGTCTCATATCTAATTGTAAAATCGTATTTGATATCAAGATTCATGCTTGTTGGATACATGATTATTCGTTACCCATTGGCCATTGGATACCCGATTACTCATTACTTATCAGGTATTGACATTGTCAAGTATATTTCTTAATATTTCATATTTTTATTTATTACTCTGGGAAGTATAGAAATATAAAAACTAAAAAGTAAGTTAGTAGATTGCTCTATCATCCAAGATTATAAGATTATAAAAAAGTGAAAATAATATTTCTAAGTAATCTGGTCTGGTATCACCTTATATATATATATATATATATATATATATATCCGTCACTTAATCTCGAAATCTTTTAAAAACTAATCTAATAATACACGATCTCATACCCAAATATCCATCCCGAGTTTCGATTTTATACGTTGGATTTAGGTTAATTTCTATCCTTAGGGTGAGAGGGGCACTCCTCTCTTAGGGGAATGACATCTCTTACACACACCCAATCAACACGCGCCACGTCAACTCCCATCTTAAGTCCCCATTTTGCACTCAAACGTTAGCATCACTCCAGTCACACAATTATTTTTTTATAAAAAAAGAAGAAAAAACGGTGGAAAAATGGTGGACCCACATTAACAACCAATCACCCCCTCTCTCTCAATCGATGAGTACACACCGCTCTCCCACCCCGCTTCCCCTCCCCGAATTGATGGCGACGGTGTTCCTGCTCGGAGAATCCACTCCTCGCTCCCCTCCCCGAGATCACCCTTATTAATACTAATACGGCCTTCAATAACCAATCCACTTTTAAAACATTAAAAAAAAAACACGAAAGTGCTGAGCTACAACTCTTAATAAAATAATAAAGTTGGTGGAAAAGCTTAGAACTATCCAAATATTTGTGTTTATTACATTAAAAAAATATAACTTATTTCTGTTTTTCGTTATTGCATCAAGAAAAGAAATATTTCCTGAAACATATTTTTGATTTTCTAAAATAATATATAACCTCAACATTCTGCTTGTTACAAAACAAAATAATTTTATTTCCAGAAATATGTTTTAATCTAAAAGTATATTACAATCAATAAATATTTTATCCTAATATATAAGGACAATAAAATAAAAATAAAATAAACATTCTAGAAAATTGTCTGCTTATGGATCCTTTCTATACTCGTCTAGTCTCTCTTTTTCTAACCAAGGTTGTCATCATTTCTTGACTAATATTCCTAGTCCAACGTAATATATCAGAATTTTTTTCGAGGCCAGGATATTTACGATTTGATGATGTAAATAAACATGTATTGATAATCAAGGGTTAAGACAAGGTCACACAGTTTACTATCAAGGGGTTGTTCACAAATAAAGTTAACCCAAAACAACTAAACAATATATATAATATGTTATATATATGTACACACACATATGTGTATAGTTATGATTTAAAGTAGATATAAAAATAATTACACATGTGTTATATAACCAATAACAATAAACGATTCAAGTCTGAAGAGATTTTGAAAATGAGCAGAGTGGCTTAATCTTTGAATATTTATAGCTTAAAATGTTGTTTATTTCGAATAATTAAATACTATTAAAGGATAAAAAGTAATGTTATATAAGACCTGTATGTACTTGGATACGCAATAAATAGAAGGTACAAGTGATAAATGCACAATTCCATTGGGGGTGAGAAATAGTTACAACCTTATTAATGTGTAGGCAAATGAGGTGATGCCTTGGACCCATGCATCAGTGTTACAGTGTGTGTGACACTGCATCATCTGAATCCTTTAGTAAATTTCCCATCAGTAAAATGTTACAACTTATGTCTCCACCATATCTAGCAACTTATGTCTCCTCATTCATGGCCATTTGTACGAGTTGTAATGCATGTATTACAAGTTGTTAGATTGTTATTGAGGTGGGACATTATTCATTATCAGCTAGATTCTCTCTATGTGATTATGATCAAAGATACACCTTCTTTAATGATAGGATTAGGATTGCTAAAGTTAATTAATATTATAATCCTTTTCTACATATAATGTTTAATATATTACACTGATAATTGGTTAATCTTTTATTAAGAAAGACAAATCGATAATATATAATTTTCCATCAAAGGGCTTATAACCTAACGGTATCAAGTTATATTGAAAATGTATAATTCTTCATAAGGTTAAGGGTTCTAATCTCATGATAAACAAACATGTATATTTAAAAGTAGGATTTAGTTTTACTATTTTTATTACCCATACAATCAAAGTAATATAAAGATCAGAAGATGTATACTTGTTATAAATAAAAACATAAGATTTCGAGATATTTACATGTAATTAAACATTCTGATTTTTGAAGAAACAAAACTAAAACTCAAATATATTAACATGATGCATTCATATGTCCAACTTTTCCTCTTCTTGCTCTTGTAAGGGTGTGAGATTAGTATTTTTGTGCCTACCCCAAAACTTAATATAGTCAAATAAATAAAACTAATCAAAAAAGCTCTCACAAGTTCATATGGGGTTTGAAGGTTGTTACTAAGGGGTCAAGGGTTGTGAGGGTCACTGTTGTGGATCGAGGTTTGTGAGAGGTTCGTTGTTGCCACACACAGAAGTGTGTGGTGTTGGTTGAGATTAAGATCAGTTATAAGGGTAATGAACGCCGACTAAAGGTTCAAATGAAGGAGAGAGAGGTCAACAAGTTTAAAATGACCATGTAGTTAAATGAGGTAGAAGGCAAACAAGAGACGATTAGAGTTTTGTGTGCCGTGTTCACACGAACCCCACAATTTATTTAACTAAATATATTTTTTGTTAGCTGCAATGGAAGTCTACATATCTTACAAATAAAACTAATATATATGTTTGTAACTATACTAAAAAAGATCAAAGCTTAAACTAAATTATTTACTATGCCATGAACTGTATGGGTAGCTCATAGCTGGATGATGCACCTAATGTTCCTTATCTTAACATTTGTATATCTTTACATGATTTTATATGAAATTGTAAATCCGTTTGTATACTGCTAGTGCTAATAGTAAATTTAGCAGAGAATAATACTTTAGTTAACTACTAGGTTATAACCCCGTGTATTACACGGGTTGAATAAATAAATTTTATATACTAAATAATAAAATAATATATAGAGTTAATTACATAGTTAGTCCCTGTGGTTTGCATAAAGTAACATACTTAGGTACTAATAGTTTAAAATCACATTATAGGGTATTAACTTTTCATTTTGTAACGTTTGGAAGTATTAACGTTATTTGTAGGTTTAAAATCACATTCTATTAGTACTTAAGTATGTTATTTTGTGCAAACCAAAGGGACTAACTATGTTAATACCCTAGAAGTTAATACTTCCAAACGTTACAAAATGAAAAGTTAATACCCTAGAAAGTGATTTTAAACTATTAGTACCTAAGTATATTATTTTGTGTAAACCACAAGGACTAACTATGTAATTAACTCTAATATATATTTAAAACCTTCTTTATTGCACGAGTTGAATAAATATAATTTTATATATTAAATAATAAAAAGTTATATCTATAAGAACAATATTGTACAGGTTGAATGAATGTAATTTTATATACAAAATAAAAAAGTTATATTTTTAAAACCACATGTATTACACGAGTAGAATAAATGTAATATTGTTTACCAAATAATAAAATAATCCATCTTTAAAAATTTCATTTATTACACGGGTTGAATAAATGTAACTTTATATACCAAATAATAAAAAAAATTACATCTTTAAATATATGTGTGTTACACGGTTTGAATAAATGTAATTTTCTTTACTAAATAATAAAAAATATATACATCCTTAAAAAACATCGTGTATTGTACGAATTGAATAAATCTAATTTTATGCATCAAAAAATAAAATTACGAGTTTGGCCCCCGTGGTTATATCACTTTTACCCTTTTAGCCCAAAAAAAGATTTTTTTAACATCTAAGCCCTCAACGTCTTTTTTTCTAACATTTTTGGCCCCTAACGTCTTTTTTTAACCCTTTTGGCCCCTAACGTCTTTTTTTAACCCTTTTGGCCCCTAACATTTAATGGATGGGGTTAGTGTTATGGGCCAAAAGGGTTAGAAAAGAAGACGTTGGGGCTTAGATGTTAAAAAATTATTTTTTTGGGCTAAAAGGGTAAAAGTGATATAACTACAGGGGCCAAAATCATAATTTTCTCTAAATAATATTATAAATGGAGTAAAATGCACGAATAGTTCCTGTGGTTTGGTGAAATTTCACCTTTAGTCTCCAACTTTTCAAAATTACACTCTTAGTCCCTGTGGTTTGACAAGTTGTTACTCGGATAGTCCCCAAAGCGGATGGAGGTTAGTTTTTCTGGTTAAGTGGGTGTGAAAGGACAAGGACTATCCGAGTAACAACTTGTCAAACCACAGGGACTATCCGAGTAATAACATGTCAACCACAGGGACTATCCGAGTAACCTTCATCCGCTTTGGGGACTATCCGAGTAACAACTTGTCAAACCACATGGACTAAGAGTGTAATTTTGAAAAGTTGGGGACTAAAGGTGAAATTTTACCAAACCACAGGGACTATCTGTGTATTTTACTCTTATAAATGAGAAGAAAAGATTAAACTAAATAATAATTATCCATAAGATATTAAACTAAATAATATTTAATAGGAGAGTTATCTATAATTAATTATAAAAAATTAAGTTAAAATAATAATTATCTATAAGAGATACCCTAATATGATGACAAGTGTCTCAAAAATGGTTTCTTTTATTATATAGTATAGAAGTATAGATTAGATTGATACAATAAGAATGTTATCTAATCAAAACTAATCCTATAAAACTTAAAACAAATAACTCTTTAGCAAATCCAAATTTCATGAATCATCTAATTTGATTGCGTATATATCGGGTTTCAGGCTTTCAGCCCATTTGAACAAAAGAACAAAAAAAAAAGGCCCAATTATGAACCCAACGGAAACTTTAAACCTGGTCCGTTCTAATAATAAAAAAATATTGATGGCTTAGTCAAACAATTAAGTCACCAGAAATTTAGTTAAATACTTTTAGGTAACCCAAAATGACTTGTAACAAGTTCCAATTTTTGAGTCCTCTTATGACATGTCAATTAACATTCCAATTTTCAACACCCTAATAACAAATTACATGTAACTTTTTTTTAGCATGAAGCATCATTTGATTTATGTCATATATTATGAACGATACCTTCTCACACTATAATAGTTAACCCCTTCGCAATCCTAACGAACGATATGTAATTTGAGGCTAAGCATGGAGGTTATCTAGATTTTATTGGTTAGCCGACCCTTAAATCACTTATTTTTGTCCTCGTGTTCTATCTTATAATTATTGTTTACACGTCTTTCATTTCTAACTTTTTTCTTTGTGAATTATAATCACATAACATGAGAGGGTTTATACTTTATAAAGGATGTGGTAAGTGGTGATTCATTGAGGTTCTTGATCCTCTGTCGTTCAGCTGCATCACACGTTCAACCCAAAAATTATATATCTCCCTAATTACATCCAAGTCCTTTTTTAGTATTATATTTACACGAATTAAAATTTAGCATACATTCAATCGATTTAAGTTACAACAAGTTAACTCGCTAAGCCGGAGTTGACCCTCATACTACCAGTTTAGCTAAAGGTGTACGTAAACGGTCTCGGTTGATTTAGGTTGGTTACTCATGCCTAAACCGAATCTCAGTCACTAGGGTCATCCTTGACCAAATATCGGGTGGGTGACCGCTTAGGCCCCAAAATTATTATTTTTCTATATTATATATTTAAACATAGTAAAACTATAAGTCAATTACACACTTATATGTATAATTTTACCTTTTTAGACTTTTAAGTACTTGTTTTTTTTTTCACATCTTATCACCGGAAACCTTACACTTTGTTCGTAAGTAATGAAAGAAAATGGAAGGAAATTAGAAAATAGAATCTTTATTTTCTTTTTAACTCTGGACCATGAAATTAACAATCTATTTTTTTTTCTTTCTTTTGTTTACGAAACTCGGGAACACAACGTTAACGATCGTCAGGGGCAGATTTAGCACTAGCTGAGGGGTTGCCTGTAATACCCCTCAGCTTTGTCTTCCAAGTGTAAATTTGTTTATTTTTTTTCTTCGTTTTATGTATAGGATACACCTTAGCAGATATTAGGATACTCATAAGAGTATTTGAAATGAACAAAAGAGTGAAACTAAAACGAATTTTTATGTCATCCATATCTGCTGTGTAAAACTATGAAGAAGATGTGGGAGTTGTGAAGAAGATGACCTAAATCGTTAGTATTAGGCCAAATTTTCTCTTTTAGTTTTACGTCTTTGATTTTTTTCCTTATTTTATAAAAGTTGCTTTCATTTGGCCTTTAACAGATGTAAACAAACAAGTTGAAAATAAAAAAGAATTAATTTACTTAGAAAGTAATTGTTTTTCAATTATTTGGTTTTCCAACAATTGAATCATTCTTTACTAATATATTGTTTTTAGGAGATTACCTTTTTTTCCTAAATAATTATTATATGTTTTTTTATATTTCTGTTTAATCCTCCGTCACAAAGTGCGTGTAACAATACTAGTTGTGAATGTAAAAAACAAATTTAGTTCAGACCTCATTGCCCTAAATGAACGTATGGTTAAAAAACAATTTCTCCATTTTATGAATATACGGTAAAAAAAGAAAATTTAAGATACTTTGAAGTTTTCTTCTAGATCCGTCACTGGTGATTGTCTTATCATTTACCCCTAGTAATAAGTGTTTTTTTTTTTTTGAAAAGTGTGAATTATTCACAAATGTCGGGAGGTCTAACATACGTTGTCTTAACCGAGTCCGCGCTAGAGAGTCCCCTAGCACAATAGATCCCCAATGTAAACCCCTAATGATAAACCTATATCACCCAAACTCAAACTTGAGACCGGGAGAGTAAACTCACCCGAGTTTACAATAGGTGAAAACTTAAATACCCGTTGTCACCACTAGAGCACTAGTGATTAATAAAAACGAGGGAGTATTATGTTAGTGGATTATACAAAGCTGAACATTTTTCATAATACAGGGGGCAGAAGTGAAAACTCGCATATTACAGTCAAAAACCTTCATCCCTTGAGATATACTACGAGTTCCCTTCAGGTACACAAAAATGGGGGCTCTGCGGCTTCCATCTCTGACATCCATCTTCACCGTCTCATCGGCTCGCTCATCCTTGTTCCCGCGCCGTAGCAGCAACCGCCTCAATGTCCGCAGACTCACTTCTTCAGCCAAAGTATTCGCTAAAGCCACAGAGGTTGCGCCGGCTGAATCGAACCAGAAGCTTCCGGTTCAGGAGCAAGGAATAACGCCTCGTTCTCAGGACTTCAATGCGTGGTACCTCGATGTTATTTCCATGGCTGAGCTCGCTGATTACGGTCCTGTTCGTGGTACTATGGTTATTCGACCCTACGGTTATGCTATTTGGGAAGCTATTCAGGTAATTTTGTAATTTCATAGTTTAAACCCTAGTTTTTTAGTGTTATTATGTTGACTATGTTTCTATATGGTTGAAATTGTTAGGATTGTAAACTAAGTGTGAATTGAATAGTTTAGTAACTTTACAAATTAAAATAATCTCACAATGCGATTTCATGATGCGGTATGCAGCTGACCAGTGTTTGAACATATCTGACCATTGATTGAGCAATTGGTTTAATTAAGTATTTGAACAAATTAGACTATTGATTGAACCATAGTTATTAAAGCGAGCGCCCAGGCCTGGGCGCCAATAAGGCCCCGGGCCTAACAAATCGCCCTGAGTGCGCCTCACGCCTTTAATCTTCAGGTTAGTTCATGTACGCCAATAATGTTATTAAAGCGAGCGCCCGGGCGCTAATAAAGCCCCGGGCCCAACAAATCGCCCTGAGTGCGCCTAGCGCCTTTAATAACTATGGATTGAACAAATTGGACTAAAGATGATGAGAGTATCTTGGATTTCAGTGTTTACAAGCTAAAATGTTATGTAAGGAAAAAAAGGTTAATAATGAATCAATGCCTTGCATACGTGATACGTATTACGTAGTGCGCACGCTCGCGCATCAGCTTTTGGTATCTAAATGCTGTAGTTAATATCCCGATATATCAACCGATATATCAAGCGATATATCAGTGATATATCGGTTATCGGTCCCCCGCCGAGATAGCGTTACAAAATATTGGTCACAATATCGGTACCGATAATGTCAGCGATATTGTCCGATATTTGACCGAAATAGGACTGATATTTGATCGATAAATCACTGATTTTCCCGATATCAGTACCATTCTTCTTATTTCTACCTTTCATTTTTCTTCTTAATGCTGCTATTAGCGTTTTAAGTCTTAATTGTTAGTTGTTACTGTTAAATGTTAGTGTTTTAAGTCTTAGTCATTTCTTTCTTGTTACAATTGTTAGTGTTAAATTGCTATATATATAAATTTATCATGATATTAAAATTACCGATATCTCACCGATATCCCACTGCGATAACCGATATCTCAAATATCGGTCCTTAACCGATATCCGGTATTTTACCGCATTAACTACTTAGTTTTTGCGCCACACACATTTTAAATCCAAGATTGTAGTATAAACTGCATATTGTAGATGTACAAGATTGTGCTTGATGGTTGATACGGTCAGTACAAGACTATCATTTATAACTACCCTTTAATGCATTCAGAATGAGATTACACTGAAGTTAATCTGTTTTTTTATAATCTCATATTCTCATTATAATACACATATTTTCAAAATTTTTAAATTTCAACAGTTACCACAAGAAATGAATACAAACAAGTTAAGGGCATATGTCTAAATGTTTGTAATCTGTAAATAAATAAACAAGAACCAGCAATCATTCTAAATGTTTGTAGACATCACATCACCCTTGAGGGTAGATCAAGATGTACCTGAATAAATATTACAGGTTCGACTCAGTAAACTTTAAGAAAGTGGTTTTTTTTTTATTATAAAACTAACAGATGAAGAATCGCTCAATCATTTCTACGAACACCTTACCTGTAGTAGAAAGCGTGTTTTTGTAACACAAATTTATATAAACGTTGAAAAATAAAATAACATCCATACGTTGTTTTCTGGTCAATGTATGGAACATTAAGCATACCATGTAGAAATTTTCAATACTACGGACTGAGATAAGAAGCTTTGAATTAGAAAGTAATAGACATGTGATACTTTCTTTCCCTTTCTCCTTATGTTGAAACTCAAAAACCCTAAAAAGAATTCGGAGGCTCCTTAAAGATGGGGACCTCTAGCGGCTGCTTAACTTTAATTGCACTAGAACTCTTTCCACATACTTATCAATTCTTATGTGATGCACGTGAAAGTGTATTTGTAATTGTATAGTTCCATATGATCATCTAGAATGTACCGGGTGTTCTATCTGGAAACTTAGTAATATTTGTTTTCCTGTTTGCAGGATTATTTGAACGTTAAATTTAAAGAGACAGGGCATAGTAACATGTATTTTCCACAGGTATTAATAAGTCATTGCTTTTTATTGGTTATTTAATCTACTAAACTAGATAATGAAATTTACTTATTTGTTGAGTTTAATTAAGTGAGTGTGATTGGATTGGCTGCAGTTTATACCGTATTCGTTTATAGAGAAAGAAGCTAGCCATGTTGAGGGTTTTAGTCCAGAACTGGCTCTTGTGACTGTCGGAGGTGGGAAAGAACTTGAAGAAAAACTTGTGGTACCGATTCAGTTACGCTACAACAGCTGATTTACACTTATACAGTTATACTGATTTGATATTGTTTTGTAATATTTGGACGGTTAGATAGAAATGAAATTTTGCGAATGTTGATCTTAAGTTGGATAATTACGGCTCGAGTGTGACTTTGATTCTTGCAATTCGTGAGGCTCTTGCAGGTTCGACCCACTAGTGAAACCATCGTTAACCACATGTTTACTCAGTGGATTCAGAGTTATCGCGATCTTCCCCTTATGATCAACCAGGTTTGCTTTTAGTTTAATTAGTCATTGTCATATTTATATTTGTAACACTTTGTACTCATTTCTTTTTGGTGAAAAATAATAGTGGGCGAATGTCACAAGATGGGAGATGCGCACAAAGCCGTTTATTAGAACTCTCGAGTTTCTATGGCAGGAAGGGCATACCGCACACGCGACTCCAGAGGAAGCCGAAAAGGAGGTTTGTATATGATATATCTTATGTTTAAAAGACAATACTGTTTGTTTTATCTAACGGGTTTGTGCTTCTCATTTGCAGGCGATGCAAATGATTGATGTTTATACAAAGTTTGCTTATGAGCAAGCTGCGATACCTGTTATACCGGGTCGAAAATCGAGGGTAGAGACATTTGCTGGAGCGGATAGAACTTATACGATTGAAGCTATGATGGGTGATCGTAAAGCTTTGCAGGCGGGAACCAGTCACAATTTAGGACAAAATTTTTCCCGTGCTTTTGGAACGCAGGTTTCTTTCTAATCTAAGTCATGCTCGTCAATCGTCACTTTAATTGGTTGCGAAATGTATGGTGTTAGAGCATAAATTAGCCAAGGGGTAGTATGGTAACTTAGTTAAATAGAGTTTATTTTATTTCTAGCCTACATACATTTAGTTTGTATTATCTTCCTATAACTTTCTCTTTTATGACCTTTAACATCTCTGTTTCATTTTCTCATCGGCATCTTATTCTATTCTGTTCCTATTCTTCACCTGCAATATTCATCATCAACAGTCAAAAACACATAATATATCATCTTTTGCTTCATCTGTTTATATTACAATCTTAGATCTATGATTCTTTGTTTTATAGACCTAAACTTCAACCATTGCTGCTTTTCAAACTCCGCATCAAACATTGCACAATTAGCTAGTTTAATCTCTATCGAACTATATGTTAACAATTATCTAGAATGGAAGAGTCAAATCCTTACCGTTTGGTCAACGCCTCTTGCTGATGTCAGATCCTCTTCCAGTATTTAACTTTTAGTTCTTTCAGCCAACTGACCTCGCGTTTCCAAATCTTGACATTAGAACAATTCGGAACATCCTAGACAGTTTTTGTATTGATTTCCGTGTTTTCGATTTTTTGGAACTGATATGGAACCAATCATAAGTTGACAGCTGTTTGATTAATAGAGTCATCAAGTACTGTTTGAAGAATGGCCATTTTGATTATTGGGATGTTGGTACCTGCTGTCGAGCAATGAAATACTGTGAGCTGTTGTTCATCTTCTGTTGCTCATTAACAGTTTAATCCAAATGATCAATGGCTTCTTCACAACTAGATATCTGAACCATAGTTATTAAAGGCGCTAGGCGCACTCAAGGTGCATATGCCTCGCCTGGGGCCTAGGTGCAAGGCGCAAAAAAGGCAAGAGCCTGAGGAAAAGAAGCGCATAATGAAAAAAAAAACTAAATATTTTATGTATTAGAGAATTAATACTATTCTTCAAATAAAATAAACAAAAGCTATTATATAACATTTAATATCATCTGTTTAGTACCAAAATTTCTAAAATACCAGTGTAGAAAAGTAGTTTTCTGTTTTCCATAGATAAAAGTAGAAATCTGGCTGAAATCTTGCCAGAATTTAGAGAATTTGGCCGGAAACTCTCCGGAATCTAGGAATCTTGCCGAAATTTGTGCCTGAACCATCATCTGGAGAATGAAAATCGCCTGACTTAAAGCGTAATGGCCTCGCCTAGCTTAGAAAATGGGCCTAGGCGCAAGAGGCGATGGCTTTTAATAACTATGATCTGAACAGGATCTAGGGGTGCATATATTCATCTGGGATGACAGAATTGGTCACCAGAGAGATCTGGCAGTTGGAATTCTCTGCTGATGAGACACTCATGAATATGTCAGCAGTGTAAGGAAATTTACCGTTTTGATTATTATGGTGACCATTTCTTTGTAATGTTGGCACATGCCATCTAGCAATGAAATGCTGTGAGCTGTTCATCTACTCTTGTTCATTAACAGTTGGATCTTAATAATCCTGCATAGCTTGACAACTGATTAAGATTGAGGGGTGTGATTATAGTTTCATCTGGGATGAGAAGATCGATCACTGGAGAGAGATCTGATGGCTTGAATTTCTGCTGATGACACACTCTAAAATACATCAGAAGCAGTATATAGTTCTACCTTCATGTCATCATACTGATCCTTTACTCTCTGTTCCTTTTGACAAATCTTTCTTTGTCTTTTCCTTTCTAGCAGCTCAGCTTGTCTATTTCGATATTATAGAACAGAGAATTTTTTTAATCAGATTAACACTAGTCCATTTCTTTTTGAAAAAAAAAAAGAACAGTGCCTCATAGTTCTAAAATCAGTGCAGTGTGTATAGAGTGCAAACTACTTGAGGGGGAATGTTGGTATAAATTAGCTAAGGGTATGATGAAACAGTTGTTAACCGAGAGGTTAGTCCACAGGTCGAGTTTCGTCAAGTAGGGTTAATCCCTTCTTTCCTCGATCGATGGCCGGGTCGTCCTCTAATCCGTCTTCTGCACAATGAAAACACACTGTGACTCGTAACAAGGAGGATGGGGTGGGGGTTGCTCCTTGTTACCACTCTCCGGCGTGAGAATAAGTATTTGCTTGGGAGCAAGATAAGTATTTAAGTAGTAGTTGTGAGAGAGCTGATTAGCGTAACCTCAAACCTGGTTCGGGATGGGTATTTATAGCCGAAGAGTGAAGGAGAAAAGCCCAAGGGGCCGCTAGATGGGTCTAGGGCCTGACTGACAATGCGTAGCCTTTTGTAGGTGTGTCAGGAGTGCAGGTCACGAGAGTGTTGGGCGCACGCGGAGGTGTTGCCACGTCCTGCTGGTGTTGTCAGTCTGTCTACAGTCTACCAACTTTTATGCATGCGGGCTGGGCAGCTGTGCATTGGGCAGTCAGCTGAACGCTGCTGTCAGTGCTCGGGCATACCACTTGCTGGTTTGGTCACTAAAGTCAAAGTGTCAGTTCCACTTGTATGACAATAGGATGCGGCTTAGGACCGCATCGCTGTGTGCGGTAATCTGAGCAGAAACTAAACATTCCTGTTGCCGCTATGCGCGTGCCCGCACATGACCGCAACCTGGAAATGTGTTAGACAGAAAGTGAATGGTAGTAGCCACTACCATTCTTGGTAGTGATTACCGTAGCCCATGTATGTTGACGAAAACAACCATTTTCATACACAAGGTGAGTCTTCTCATCTTTCCCCGAGTGGGAAAGCAAACCGGGTTCGCGCGTGCCCGCACGAACGTAGGTGAGTCCTTGTCGGTAGGGGCAATGAGCCGGGTGTTGGTCACTCGCGCCCAAGCCTGGTGCGAGATTTGGGACCATATCCCTTCACGGTAGTATAGTAATTTTGTTAAATAGGGTCTCTTATTTTTCTAGCGTGTAATATATATGTACTGTGTAATTTGTATTGTCTCCCAATCAAGGTAATCAAATACTACCTTCATGAATTTCTTCTATATGGTTTATGTAAAAAGAGTAGAAAAGGAAAGAGACTTTGGTAGTTACAACTTACAATCAAATTGTAAATTGTTGTTGATTGGATGTAGCTTGGGAATAGACTTATTTAGAATCTGATATCTTATTAAGAACCATTTTAATAGCATTACTACTAGTTACTACCCTGACAACTCTGAACTCCATAGCTTAAAGCCTTAAAACCTATTCCATACAGTTTGCTGATGAAAATGGTCAAAGGCAGCATGTGTGGCAAACTTCTTGGGCTATAAGTACTCGATTTGTTGGTGGTATTATCATGACCCATGGTGATGATGCTGGATTAATGCTTCCCCCAAGACTCGCTTCTGTACAGGTGTTGTTCTTTAATCTGAAGCTCTTATCAGTATTATTTCATAAACGTGTTTTAATAATTATTTTACTTTCATGACAAGTTGTTTTCATGGTTTAAAGGTGGTGATTGTACCAATTTGGAAGAAGGCTAATGAGAAAAACGAAGTTCTCGATGCTGCATTGTCCGTCAAAGATGTTCTTCATAGTGCTGGTATTAAAGTAAAGCTAGATGATTCTGATCAACGAACACCTGGATGGAAATTTAATTTCTGGGAAATGAAGGTAAGGTATTAAATAGCAGTGTTGTAAGAATCGCTAGGCGCTAGTCGGGCGGTGGGGTACCGACTAGCGATTAATTGGGATTAATCCGAATTAATCGGATTGAGATTTTATATATAATTTTTTGTTATACACACACACACATATTTATGTAGTAGTTTTTTAAAGTATGCATGTCTTAGCCCCTCATTGACCCGTTTTTTAAGTAACTGGAAGGAATTTATAAGGTTTGGTCGAAATTCGGCCGGCGTCAGGCCAAAATTTGGCCAGAACAGGACCGCCATTGACCGCCTAGTGATTAATCGGCCATTAATCGGTGAACCTCCGATTAGTGATTAATCGACGACTAATCGGAGACTAGTCGGGATTTTTCTTGAAGTGAATTTTATTTTTTGTAATAAAGTTATTTTGAGGTTAGTTTACATGTGCAGGGCGTGCCGCTAAGAATTGAAATCGGTCCACGTGACGTTTCAAGCGGGAGTGTGGTCGTATCCAGAAGAGATATTCCCGGAAAACCGGGGAAGGTTTTTGGAATATCGATGGAATCGTCGGTTCTTGTACCCTATATCAAAGAAAAGCTCGATGAAATTCAATCATCCCTTTTGGATAAAGCTATAGCTTTTCGAGATAGGTATACGGCTTATGGGCAATATCGTAATTTACTATTTTCTCACCTTTCTTCCCAATTCCTATCGCAAACAAGAGGCCATGAATTTGTTTTGCGTTGTTTTTTTAAATGTTTGTTAAGAAACAAAGGGTATTAAGGCTAATGAGTATTGATTTTATTTCAGCAATATTGTGGATGTGAGCTCATATGATGAACTGAAAGTGGCAATATCACAAGGAAAATGGGCCAGGGGTCCATGGGTCGGAAGGTATGTTAGATACCGGAAATCGAAGGCTGTAATTTGATAGAATTGACTATTAAGTCGGCCCGATTCGAGAAGGGCAATTCTCCAATTACAAGTAAAACTCAGATAAACATATAACAAGACAAGAATTAAAATGCACAAACTGATTATTTAAGCTAAACTTTAGGTGGGAACAGTTATGATCTCTTCCTGAAATCTTGGAATGGCTGAAACTGTTCCCGCCAGACAATAGGTTCGTATCAAGGTATGTTGTTAGCTTTCATACTACAGTTGAGAAAGAAGTTAAACGAGCCTAAGAACGAGCCAACGAGCCGAGCTCGGCTAAGTTACAAAATGAGCCCGCTCGGCTCAGGTCGTTTCAAATTGAGTTTTTTAGCTAGATTTTTTTGAGCATTAGTCGAGCGGGCTACGAGCCGCATGAACAGCCCATCTGACCTTTTTGTTATGGTTTTTGAAGTGATGAAGATGAATTGAAGGTCAAAGAAGAAACAGGGGCAACAATTAGATGTTATCCTTTCGACCAACCTCAAGGGCCAAAAAAGTGTCTGATGACCGGTAGTCCAGCTGATGAAGTTGCAATATTTGCTAAATCTTACTGATCACTCACCCTATTCAGAACAAGGTATTCGTTCTATTCTTAACTCTAATTTTTGTTGCGAAAGAAGGATATGTTTTGGTTACTTTAAGTCTTAAACTCTTCAACAACACTGTAGGGTAATATTATTTATTTTTAAATTAAATATATTACAAGTGCATACACGGGTATTTTGCTCGTTGACCTGCTTTCACATGGAAAATACATAATGCAATGTATAAAAAGGCAACTGATTTAGAGATGAATCAAAGGGGCCGTTTGGCAACTTCTAAATGGTTAAGTGCTAAACCGGTAAGAGGTAGGTCTGGACCATTAAGTGCTGGACCAGTAAGAGGTCTTAACCACTAAGAGCCAGTATAATGCTTAACCGTTCACTGGAAAATGTTTGACCAATTCAAATTAGAGGTCTTAACCATTCAGACTCTGTATAATGCTTAACCATTCAGAGGCAAATGTCTGAACCATTCCGACATCTGCTTGCAAAACAAACAGTCTGAACTATTAAGTACTGAACCAGTAAGAGGTCTGAACCATTAAGAGACTCGTTAATCTTGTTAAAAGGTCGATCTTGTTCCCACTCTGGTTGTTCTATTTAATTGTTATGGCTAAACCTGGCAAAACGGGCAGTTTGGGTTGGACGGCATGCTAGGTCAGAACGGGTTCAAGTTATAACGGGTTTGGGTCACAGCGAGTCGATTTAGAAAAGGCTTGTTTTGGTCCGGGTCAAGACGGGTTCGGGTCATTATGGAGGAGTTTAATAGTAAAAGTATGTTTTGTGCAGCCACATCAGCGGTAGATAAGCAAAATGAAGAAAAAAAGCAGACAGAAATACGTAAAGAAGGTATCTTTGAATACGTATCGAGGTGGTGTAGAATGAAAGCGATGCAGGTGGAGTGGATGATTTACGCTTTTGCTAACAAAGACCCTTTTCTTTTGTACGCGCTCATTAATTTATGACAATAAACATCACATCGTTTTGTATTTTTTTCCTTTTTTTTCTTTATTTTTATAATATTTATGTATTTTTCTAGTAAAATCTTATGAAGCAGTGAACAATAATTCTGGTGAAGTGAGTTAAAAGTTTTTTTTTTTCTAATGCTAAAATGATTTTTTAATAGGTCAGTTTCTGTACATTTTTCTATATAACATATTTAATGCATTAGTTATCTATTATATTCAAGAACCAAAGACGAAATGATGTTGACAAATTAATCTCGCCGATGCATTTCGGTTTGTACTAAGGCTTTTGTTTTGTTTCATCGCCAACTCCAGCTAACCTAGGAATGTGCAAAAACATGGTTTTCAATTTGTACCAGCAAACCAGACTGGATCAAACCCGGGCCTGTTCTGTCCGGTTTGGTTCTTGCCCACGATCTATTACTTGTAAACATATTGATGCGAGTTATAGGTATGTTTAACAGACCAAATGGATTAAGTCAGTATCTAAATTGGGTGAAACTGGTTAACAGATTTCTTAAGTTTACTATAATGCATAACAAATTTCTAAATATCTACATAATGTATTTCATTATAGAATAATTAGCATTTAAGAATATGTTAAAAAGTTACATAAAACCAGACAGTGGAAGTATAGCTATATCTAACCTATGGTTGATCTAGACATAAATATGAAATAACATGTATGTTAGCAAAAGATAGGGTACAATGTACTTGTGGCCTTGTGCAAGGTTGATCTGACCCTTTCTATGCTGGTATCTAGGGGTGTGTATGGTCCGGTTTGGTTTTATGGTGAAACCGAAACTAAAATGTTCGGTTTTGGATATTTGAAAACCGTTCAGTTTCAGTTTTCCGGTTTTAGTAACGGTTTTGTTCGGTTTTTTTTTTCAGTTTTTGGGACAAAATTACGTAAGATTCAAAAATAAAAAGTATAATCCAAGATTTATGAATCTTTTTACGTGTTTCCATATATGTTAATATATTTAACAAAGAAGATTAGTATTAAGACATCATCAGATGGTGAGAGTCCTGCAAGTAAATCCAAAGTTGTTGACTCATCCGGGCAAGCGTGAATATTTTTCTGGTTCAACCATAGGGGTGTAAACGAGCCGGGCCGAGCCCGAGCCTTCCACTACTCGAGCTCGGCTCGTGATGTTTTTGTGAAGCTCGAGCTCGGCTTGGTTCGAGCCTAAAATTTTGAGCTCGAGCTCGTAAGTAAAATCCAAAGCTCGAGTCCGGCTCGGCTCGGCTCGAGATTATTTGAGAACAATTTTAAACGAGTTCCAAGCTCGGCCAGAGCTCGCTTCAATATAGCTTAAACGAGTCAAAGCTCAGCTCGAACTCGGCCCACTAATGTTATATATATATATATATATATATATATATATATATATATATATATATATATATATATATATATATATATATATAGGGAGCCGCTAGAATGAGAACTACCTCGAGTTGTAAGAACCGCGAGAACTACACCCCACGGAGGGGCGTTCGCCGCGATTTGTTTTTTACAAGTAGATGTGTGCATTATAAACACGGCCGTAAAAAATCACGGCGAACGCCCCTCCGTGGGGTGTAGTTTTTTACACCTCAAGTTTGGTGAAAAAAAAAAGAAAAAAGAAAAAAAATTAAAAAAACACCAAACTTGAGGTGTAAAACACTACACCCCACGGAGGGGCGTTCGCCGTGATTTTTTACGGCCGTGTTTATAATGCACACATTTACTTGTAAAAAAAAAATCGCGGCGAACGCCCCTCCGTGGGGTGTAGTTCTCGCGGTTCTTACAACTCGGGGTGGTTCTCATTCTAGCAGCCCCCTATATATATATATATATATATATATATATATATATATATATATATATATAATTGATATAAAATTATGTTTAGGCTCGCGAGCCTAAACGATGTTTGTATGCAAAGCTCGAGCTCGGGCTCGATAGCTAAACGAGTCATATTTTAGGCCCGAGCTCGGGCTCAGACTCGTTAAAGCTTGACTCGTTCGAGCTTTTTACCGATCCGATCCCGGGTAGCTCTTGAGCCGTTGCGCATCATTTACACCCCTATTCAACCACATAAGTTTTGATGGAACAAACCGTTGTGGTAGTGCCTAAGTTAGATCAGCATCCTGTTTCCGAAGAAGCAATGTAAGGTTTTTGTTACAACAATATTACTACAGATCATGTGAGTGAGTGCTGTGGTTCAAATGTTACTCAAGAAGAACAGGATCACATGACTGAAGGAGATTTAGAGGACAAACTTCAGGCCGGTTACCATTCTCCTTTTGAAGACTATGAGTTGCTAGAATTAATAGAAAAAAACCCGAAAAAGAGACTGTATACCAGACGATAGGCCAATTATCAATTACAACAAAACATCGGTTTGACCCAATTGGGTATTATCCTGAAACATTGAAGTATACATACTCCTATGCTTCAACAAATTTGATGTCATTAATCTACCTTTTAGTTTGTATCTTATGATTACATAATGATACTTAAGGGGTCTTTGTGATTTATGCTCATCTACCTACTTGGTTTTAAAATAGAAAATTTTATTTCAATAACGTTTATTCAAAATGCTAACCAAACTCGTAAAAGCGACCAACGGAGAGGGAAAATGTTTGGTTCGAGTTGGTTTTCCGTCATCCGTTTGATTTGGTTATACGCCATAAGGTGCATTTATGAAAATCTTTTTGAGGGATGTATATTTCTAATGTATGTAATAAAAATCATATACAGTCAATTGTAACCCGAATTTAGGCATGCTACTAGTTGTTTTAAAGATTAAAGAGGCTAATTTGACTATGTTATATTTACATATGAGAATTTAGACTATAAGTAATTCGTGTTATCGAATTATTGGAAAGGATCATAAAAATAATATGGTCTGTAATAATTATAACATACTGATAACTACTTCTATAGATGATTTAAGAAGCGTGATGTATATACTTCTATAGCTAATTTAAGAAGCGTGATGTATATTGTGGAACACAGGTGATTTAAAAAAGGTTGTGTGATATGCTATTGTGGAATATTGTGATTTATATGTTTTGTTGAACATTTATGTAGAGTTTCTGAATTAACCTTATGCGGTTGGTTACTTGCTTATATTACTATACTTTAAATTTAAATTTAAATGTTGCGGGTGTTGGGGTAACACCATTTGTGTTATGGTTAATACTTGATACAATTTCTATAAATGGGTAATTGTAGAATAACTAAAATTCCGTTTATGGTTAATACTTGATACAATTTCTATAAATATTAAAAAAATAATACTAAAAGTAAAGTATACGTTTAAAAAAGTAGGACTAAAGTTTTTTAAACTATATATTTGAGCGTCTACAACAACTTTTTTAATTAGTAGTTGGCATTTAAATATTCAAATGAAAATTTTTATAATATTATATAATGTGTTTATTTAGCATGATGAAAATATGTCTTTAGTTGCGTAATATGATCAAACATATAATTTCAAATATAATTAATAATTATCTATAACTAATATAAATGTATATCAAGTAACTTTTCTTATTCCGGATATGGTTAAATAAATTTTACATAGGATTTTTTTATATTTTGCTTTTCAAAAAAAAAAAAAATAGGATTTTTTTATATTTTACATCATTTTGGATTAAGAGAAAACCCTCTTGATCTGTGAGAACTTAGTGAACTTCGACATGTGAGTTTTAATTTGAATATTTAAATGTCGATTACTAATTACAGAGGTTGTTGTAGACACTCAAAATTAAAGTTAAAAAACTTTAGTCCTATTTTTTAAACGTATACTTTATTGCCCCATTGAATTGTGAGAACTTAGTGAACTCCGACTTTTTATGCGAGTTTTAATTTGTATATTTAAATGTCGACTACTAATTAAAGAGGTTGTTGTAGACACTCAAAATTATAGTTTAAAAAACTTTAGTCCTGTTTTTTTAAACGTATACGTTCTTACCCCATTGAGTTGTAAGAACTTAAAGAACTCCGACTTTTCATGCGAGTTTTAATTTGAATATTTAAATGCCGACTACTAATTAAGGAGATTGTTGTAGACGCTTAAAACTATAGTTTAAAAAACTTTAGTCCTATTTTTTTAAACGTATACTTTATTTGTAGTATGATTTTATTTAATATGTAATATTTACTATACTATGAGATGATATTCATATCTCGTCTCATGATCTATATATCCAAAAATAATATTTATATCGAAGTATTTAATATATCATTAATATACATAGCATAATTTAATTACAATTCATTTAGCATAACATCTGAACCTCATAACTTATAATTATTTTTAAAAGTACATACAATTTTATGATCATTATTTTTTTTATTTTTTAGTGTTACTTCTTTTAAGTCATATAATAAGATGGATTGTACTATCTCAAGAGAGAAGTGAAAACTTAGAAAATTATTTTAAATAATTGAAAATATAACTGTTCTTTTGTTTTACTATTTTATTTAATAAGGATTATATACAAGTTTATAATTTATATTTTTTTTGTGATTCAACCCGTATAATACACGGGTTTATAAACTAGTAGTAGAATAACTAAAATTCCGTATGATGCTATGTATTATTAGTTTTAATCATATCTTTTATTACAAAAATATGTGTTATTAGTTTTAAACATATCTTTTATTACAAAAATAAGTACAACTACTTTTAGCTAAATTTTATGTAGGAAAATCATATAATTCATACATCTAAGATAACGCGTGGTTATTACAAAACGAAATAAATAATTTATATATGGAGTAAAGTAATCGAGACTTTCTGGAAGTAGACACAAAAAGTCAATTCTGACCCCACAAATCACATGATCACATTAAAATTCAAGAAAAAGTCGAATTAGATTTTTTAGTTTTAACATATTCTTCACTTAGACGACAAACCTTAGATCATTAAGTCATTACATTCAAAACTTTATTTAGTAAGCATAACTTTGTCCGCCCATTTCTCAATTAGACCACATCATAATCATCATACTCACCGAATCATACCAATAGTAAAGCTCAGATGAAATTTGAAGAAGATAAGAGTTAGACAGTCATACTTCTACCCGTAGGAATAGAAAGACTGCTTCTAGTGAGACCCTGACTCCGATAGTAGTTTTGCATCAAGCCTTGGACATAAGGCACATAACGTTTAGCAATCGGGACAAAGACCGATTGGTGCATGTACCCCCTTGTCTTTCGGCTATTAATGCCACCATATGATACATAATTAACTGTCCGCCGTTTTTAACGTTATGTTCACGAAATTAATAAAATAATGTTAAAATTAGTGCAATTTATTTTTTCCCCTAGAGCGCCCGCACATCTATACATTATATCTGCACACCTCAAGTGGGGCGTAGAGACTCGTTCAAGGAGTGAAATTGATCTATTTTGTGATACATCGAGGGTTGAGGAGAACGATGATGGGTTTTTCAAATTTAGTATTTTAATTTATTTCCTTTTCATTTTCATTTTCATTTTCAATTTCAATTTATATAAGTCGTTCTTATAAAATTTTGACTACATAAATGATTCTTGTTGTAAAACAAGGGATTCTATCTTTTTACAATAACTCAACTAAAAAACGAACAAAGTTATACGTCTGGCTTTTATTGAAACCTAGGTTTTCAAGAGACTTAGGTGCGATTCCTGCTTTCTCCCATTAGTTTTGGTGGCACCAGGTGATGATGAGAAACTAGACAAATATGCGGCGATTGCTAGTTCTATCCTTGAACTTTACGGGGTTTTACTTCACCGTACTGTCATGCATTCGGGCAACTGTTCACGAGATTCAGCTCTAGGTGATGGATTTCCCTGGTTCAAAGACGAGTGTATCCTAATAAGATGAATTTCGCGAGTAAGTTATTCGAAAAATTCGTTAGCCTTAATTTACTCTTTGGTTTTCTATAATTAGAAAGCATACATCAACCGTATAGGGTACTTTAATAACTTTAATAGACAAAAACACAGACAGCTCATAGATCTTCATCATCCTCATTAACCATAGCCTCCATTGTTGTCTCTTAAGATACCATAACCCCATGTGCATCAATATCTCCTCCTCATTCCCCGCCATTACTTTCCAATTCCACTCACTTTCTCTCTCTTAAATCCTCCATCAATACTGACTTCAGTTCAACTCTTTCAACAAAAAAGAAAAATCTCAACCAAAATGCCTACAAAAATCATAAAACCCAACTTTCTCTCTCTAACTCTGCTTCTCTCTCTCATCTCCACCCTTTCCATCGCTTTCACACCTCCAGACAACTTCCTCGTCAACTGCGGTTCAAACACCAATCTCATGTTCGCCGGCAGAGAGTTCGTTAGTGACAACATTGAACCCGGGTCGGGTTTTCTCTCTTCACACAAATCAATCACTCTCTCAAACCCAAACCCGGACCCGAACTTGTTCAACATTTACACTACAGCAAGAGTTTTCACTAGCGTGTCAAATTACCGTTTTAACCTCAACAAAACCGGAACCCATTTCGTTCGTCTACATTTTGCCCCGTTTAATTCAACAAATTACACTCTCACCACTTCGAATTTCAGTGTTTTAGTCAACGGGGTTTCAATTTTGACCAATTTTGGTACAAAGTCAACGCTTGTGAAAGAGTTCATACTCATGGTAAACAAAACCCACCTCGAATTAACGTTTAATCCTTTCGGAGATACTAATGTTGCGTTTATTAATGCAATCGAAGTGTTCTCTGCTCCACTTGATCTCATTGTTGACGGTGGAGCAAAGTTAGTTAACGGTAACGGTAACGGAATTCAAGAATTTAGTAATTTGTCATCTCAGGTTTTGGAAACTGTTTACAGAATTAACGTAGGTGGTTTAAAGTTAACGCCGTTTAATGACACCCTTTGGAGAAATTGGGTACCTGATGAAGAGTTTTTGTTAATAAAATCATCTGCAAAAAGTGTTGTAACAACACATGTTCCTAATTATCAAAAGGGGGGTGCTACAAACGAAGTGGCTCCTGATAATGTTTATATGACTGCACAAGAAATGAATAGGGGGAATTTGAGTATAAATTCTGTGTTTAATTTAACATGGGGGTTTCCGGTTGATTCGGATCGGGGTGTTAGGTATTTTGTTAGGCTGCATTTTTGTGATATAGTTAGTTTGTCGTTGAATCAGTTGTATTTCAATGTGTATGTTAACCGGTTGTTGGCGTATAAGGATCTTGATCTTTCGTTGTTGTCGTTTCATGTGTTGGCGTCTCCGTTTTATGCGGATTTCGTTGTTGATTCGGATGGGACGGGGGTTTTGGAAATAAGCGTTGGCCCGTCGGATTTGAGTACTAGTTTGAGGAAGAATGCGATTTTGAATGGTGTGGAGGTTATGAAGATAGTGAAGCCGGCGGGTGGGGGGTTTTCGCGGGAGAAGAATAGCGTTTGGGGTTTGGTTGTTTTGATTGTTGGAGGGTTGATTGTTACTTGTTGCTTGGTATTAGCGATGTTGATTGTTTTGAAACTGAGGAAGAAAACTAGAGCGAAAACTAGACGGGTTGAAAGCAACGGGTGGACTCCTTTACGCGTTCATGGGAGTACGCATAGTAAGTTTTCGGAAGTAACAAATAATGTTAACAAGTTGAAGATCCCTTTCGTCGATTTACAGGCTGCAACGAATAATTTTGATAAGAGTTTGATAATCGGTTCGGGGGGATTCGGTATAGTTTACAAAGGTGTTCTTCGTGACAACTTACAAGTTGCGGTGAAACGATGTGTTTCGGGTTCGAGACAAGGGCTCCCGGAGTTCCAAACAGAAATTACGATTTTGTCCAAAATCCGACACCGCCATCTTGTTGCGTTAGTTGGTTATTGTGAAGAGGATTCCGAGATGATCCTTGTATACGAGTACATGGGAAAGGGCCCGTTAAAGAGCCACTTATACGGGTCAAACCTACCGCCATTGTCGTGGAAACAAAGGCTCGAAATTTGCATTGGGGCTGCAAGGGGGATTCATTATCTTCACACGGGCTCGACACAAGGTATAATTCATAGAGATGTGAAGTCGACTAATATATTACTTGACGAAACTTACCTCGCGAAAGTGTCGGATTTTGGGCTCTCGAGGTCAGGCCCGTGTATGAGTGAGACTCATGTTAGCACAAATGTGAAGGGTAGTTTCGGGTATTTAGATCCCGAATACTTTCGACTACAACAACTTACCGATAAATCAGATGTTTATTCCTTTGGGGTCGTGCTTTTCGAAGTGCTATGCGCACGACCCGTTGTTGACCCATTGTTGGGTCGCGAAGAGATCAACTTAGGTGAGTGGGCGGTCCGATGGCAGAAGAAAGGGTTGCTTAAAAAGATCGTGGACCCCCGTATCGTCGACGAGATAAAACCGGAGTCTTTGGCAACGTATGGGAACACAGCCGAGAAATGTTTGGCGGAATATGGTGTCGATAGACCGACAATGGGTGATGTGTTGTGGAACTTGGAACACGCACTTCAGCTTCAAGAAGCCGGAAGTGTCAATGCAACTAGCGTCGGTCAAACCAGCGAACCGAACATTATAGCCGGTGTTGGGTCGAGCAATGTATGTTGATGGTTCGCTTTGGGGCACGAGAACACGCCGAATTTTTTCAAAGTTGATGACCAACCAACGATGGCATGTAACACGTTGTCAATTTATTTTGGTCATTTACTGTTATTTGTATAATGTCGTTTTGAGAAGGTTTGTAAAACGAATGAAGATATAATATAATATAACTGTTTATAAAAATGGCAATTAAAAGTTATGTCACGCTTAGATTATTTATAACTTAGTGAAATACCTAAAACAATATCTAATGCTATGTGAAAACAAAATGTAAACATTGCCGATCACTCAATCTTGCAAAAGAAGCAATATAAAATATTATAAATGTACAAATTGTGATAAATGCTTGTTGGAATGAGTTGTTTGGCAATTTAATGAGAACCATTCCACGACTATATGGCATCTCCATAATATAAAGTGATAAGTGGTCTATAAACTTTAAATTTAGTAAAATGAGAAGAAAATTCAACCATATTTAAATGAGCACGCATCCCCTACTATCTATCATGAAAACTTAGACTATCCGTATCAGTGAAAGGTTATCCTTTCTACAAACAGCCTAATCAGCATGCCACAT
Organism: Helianthus annuus; assembly: GCF_002127325.2. Taxonomy (NCBI): domain Eukaryota; kingdom Viridiplantae; phylum Streptophyta; class Magnoliopsida; order Asterales; family Asteraceae; genus Helianthus; species Helianthus annuus. The sequence continues at coordinate 148,702,237 of NC_035439.2, forward strand.
CAACTTTTCACTTATTTTTCCCACAAACACTTTTTACTCACAACAATAACATATATATCCTTCCCACAAACAACCTTATTATAATTATTTTATTAAGACTATCCACATCAAGGATGTTTGTAGGTGACATGGAGGGTGTTCATTCCTATGTGGAGGGCATTTGTGAGAGGGATGGATTAGTGGGTGTTGTAGAGGATGACATGGAGGGTGTTCATTCTTTACAATTCTTGGGGAAGAATGGTGAAGAATGGCCTAATGGTGGGTCCTTTCTTTTTTTTTTTATAAGGTTGTTTGTGGGAAGAATATATATGTTATTGTTGTGGGTAAAAAGTGTTTGTGAGAAGAATAAGTGAAAAGCTGATGTGGCATGCTGATTAGGCTGTTTGTAGAAAGGATAGCATTTCACTGATGCGGATAGTCTAAATTTAAACTAAATAAAAAAAAAAAGAAAGGACCCACCATTCCCCATTCTTCACCATTCTTCCCCAAGAATCCTTAAGAATGAACACCCTCCATGTCATCCTCTACAACACTCACTAATCCATCCCTCTCACAAATGCCCTCCACATAGGCCAAGAATCACCTACAAACATCCTTGATGTGGATAGTCTTATCGTTGTAAGTATAATCCGTCGACAGTCGTGCTTTGATAAGCTCGTGGTGTCGCACAATGCACTCGAATGAATGACTGAACATATAAAGATAAAAACAATTGACCATCGTTGCTATCGATAGAATATGACCAATAACAATAATTTTTATATTTGTAAGTGTTAAGATGAGTTATAAGATTAATTGTTCGATATTTATAAACTTTACATATTAAATAAAAATCCTAATTCCATATATTCAACTAGTCTATTCATGAATTGACTTTTGTTACTATTTTTGATTCCATTTGTCGGTGGTATAATGGATTCATTTTCTTCCACACTTGATAATTGCATCGCTACTGTTATTTTCAACACGGGAAAACTTATCAAGAATTATTTGTTTTATTTTTATTTTAAAAATCAATCTCATGTATATATAAGCTTAGCTTGTCTCAACTCATTTATTGTTTAACCGTTTTAATGCATGTCTATATAATTATTTATCTAGTGTATTATTTACTTATTTAGATTCTATAGCCAACAACAATTGTTTGTAGTTATGCATTATGTTGTATAAATACTATTACAATCATATAAATATCGGTCTCATTTAGACTCGCAAAGTAAATCAGTTAAGTTATATTAACCTTTGGATAAAACTAGTTTATTAAAGAGATTTCTTTTATAATTTTAAGCTCCGCTCAAAATCATTTAAGCGTGGTTTAATTCAATCTTTTAATGAATCAAGTACCTCACAAACATCTTTAATCGTTTAAATTCTTTACCCTTAGTTACATCTCTTTGGAGGCATTGTCGGTCACTCATTAGCAAGGCCGGCACCGTAGGCTTGCAAACCTAGGTATGGGCCTAGAACCACTAAAAAAATAAGAGTCTCCAAGTTTTTAGAAAGTTTTTATATATAGTATATATATTAGGCCTAAATAAATACGTTTATTTGGAAACTAAACTAGGTTTTCATTGAAGGAGCACAAGGGTATTTGGCTATAGTTTTAGCCTATAGACGTTGAGAGATAAATCAGAGAAAATGAACAAGTTGGAATGTCGTCTTCTTCTGCTCCTTTTATAGCTAATCGAGCAGTCTGTCGCGCCCCGCGACGGACTCTTCTTCATCTTTCGCGCCCCGCGACGCGAGAGCCCCAGAGGCGGCGATAGGGTTGCTGAGTCATGAGGTAGTGTCGATACGTGTCCTGACACGTGGCATTTAGAGTGTCCGCCAAGCAACAGGTTGTCGCGCCTTGCGACGGCTTTGTCTTCGTCTGTCGCGGCGCGCAAGCCACTCTTGAATCTTGTTTTTCTTGATTTTTACAAGCACAAGGGTATTTCGGGTCCGTTTCTTGTATACGGGATGTATTTGGGAGCGTTTAGGGTCGTTTCTCGAGGGTTGTTACATCACGCGTTTATTTTATCACGGAAACATATGTTCACGCGTTGAAGTATGTTGGTGGCGGTGGTATGTTTGTTTGTTTCACACGTTGATAATTTCCATCACGTGCAAATTTTGCACCGCCCCGCCTCTCCTAATAGCCAATAGTTTGTTTTGAGTTTATGAATAAAAAATATGAATTGAGTCTCTTCTAAAAATCTTTAAGTCCTTTCAAGCTTCTTATCTATTTTATTTGGATCAATTGGCTAACGATTCAGTTCGTAATACATTGATATTGTTGGTAGGAATCTGGGTATTGGTGCCATTAACAACATTCCATAAGTCTTGATCTTGAAGGTAAGACTTCATATATGTTGTCCAAGTCTTGTAATTGCTTAGTTCAATTTCATGATCCATTCTACAACTTGGAATTCAACCATTTCTCTTGAAGGAGTACTATAGTGCTATAAAAGTTATCTCTATTTTAGAGAATATAATATAAAGGTGTTTTAACTTGCTTTCTAAAATATTCTCTAAAATTTAAAGATTAACATATAGATAGAGAGCATGAGAATTTTCTTATCTATCTACCTCCATGGAAAAGGGGTGCATGAGAATGGAGGGTGACTATTTGACTATTGACTAAAGTTCTTGTCGAAAAAAAAAAAAAAACTATTGACTAAAAAACATCAATAAATTACTATTATATTTCTCCAACAAACACCAAAACCCTCACAACTCCACCAATGGCCACCGTAACCACCAATCTGAACCCTGCCGGACCACAAATCTTCATCGACGCACCAACAATCCGGTCAGTTCTCCCGTACAAATCCCTAATCAACCACCTCCAAACATCACTGGCATCCGCTACTTCCGTCATCCAATCTCCGATCCGCCACTCTCATCCAACCTCCTCTTCCTCCACTCTCCTCCTCATGCCGGCATGGTCTCTCTCCTCAACCGTTCTTCCATACATCGGCGTCAAACTTGTCACCACTCACCCCGATAATTCGTCGCTAAACCTCCCCGGAGTTCACGCCAGTTACGTCCTCTTCAACTCCGTCACCGGCCAAACCCTAGCTTCGTTTGACGGTACCGAAATCACCGTCCGCCGTACCGCATGTGTCTCCGCCGTAGCCTCTCATTACCTCTCAAACCCTAGCTCTCAGGTGATTGTGGTAGTTAGTTACTAGAGTTAGTTGAGTCGGTCATAGCAGCTAGGGGTGTAAACGAGCTAGTTTAACTTGTGAAAGCTCAAGCTCGGTTCATTTCGATCTTTGTTTTTAAAGCTCGAGCTTGACTCATAGGTAGGTAGTTGTTCAGGCTCGAGCTTTGCACGGACTCGGTTCGTTTATTATTTTTAATTAATTTATATTAATCGTAATTACCACTTTATATATATAATTTAGTTATTTTTCATAATTTTATAAATAGTAAATGTTAATGTTTAATGTATTAATTAAGAATTATATAAACAATAGGCTCGCTTAGGCTCGCGAGTCTGTTTGAGTTATATAAGCGAAGCTGGGGCTCGGGGTCATTAACTTAACGAGCTTGTTTTTTTGGCTCGGGCTCGAGCTCGAGCTCGTTTAAGCTAGGCTCGTTACAAGCTTTTTTCCAAGCCAGCTCGAGTGGCTTGTGAATAGCTCGGCTAAGTTTCCACCCCTAGTTATAGCTCTAGGATGATGAATTGTATGTTACACATTATGATGATATGATGACTCGAGTTGATCTCTTACCGTTTCTTTAGGTTTTGTTAATGATCGGCGCCGGATCGTTAGCTCCACACTTGATTAAAGCGCATTTAACAACTCGACCGAGTGTTAGTCATGTTATGATTTGGAACCGAACTTCACGAAAATCGGAAACTCTGGTGGAGGAAATGAAGAAGGAAAGCGGAATGGAGAGTGTGCGGTTTGAAGTGTGTGAGGATATTGAACCGGCGGTAAATAAGGCGGATATAGTAACCTGTGCGACGAATTCGGAATCACCATTGGTGTTGGGGAAGTGGTTGAAAGCAGGGGCACATTTGGATCTGGTTGGATCGTATAAGCCGTCGATGAGGGAGTGTGATGATGAAGCTATGAAGAGAGGGAGGGTTTTTATTGATAATGAAGCGGCGGTTGTGGAGGCGGGTGAGTTGGTTGGGGCGTTTGAACGAGGGGTGATGAAGAAGGAAGAGGTTGAAGGGGATTTGGTTGAGTTGATTAAAGGGGTGAAGATTGGGAGGAAGGATGAGAAGGAGGTTACTGTGTTTGTTTCTGTTGGTTCGGCGGTTGTGGATCTGTTGAGTGCTCAATTAGCATATGAAACCGTTGTTAAACCTTAGACAGACCGTGTTAGCCAACTCACCAATAAGGACCTAGATGCAGTCATTTTGTAGCCCATTGTTTGTATGTTGAGTATAAAAGGGGTCTGGTGATGATTCAAGACTTCAAGTGGTGTTGATTGTTAAACAGCTTCTATAATAAAAGTGTCCAGACCAATTAAATTTGTTGTTGAATGATTTGTTGGGAACAACATGGTGAATTATATGACTGTTAAGTGTTAACTTTATAAAGAATGATGAAGAAATGGCCGGCTATGTACATAAAGAAGTGCCTACTAACTTGTTACTTCAAGTTTGTTAAGAGTTTGGTTTGATGGGTTTCTTTCGTTGGAAAGGGTCGGTTATTTAACTCTCTCTGCACAGTAGTTCGAACCAACGAATGTCGGTAAGTATACAGGTGATACATGAAACTGACTACCTTGAATGTAGGAAGAAGAAAATAATACAAGATGCAAGAACATACATATAACTGCACAATCTCGCATTAGCGAAAAGAAAAAATGGGCATGTTACCTGAGCCTTGAGTAACGTGTCAAAAATCATGATTGGACTGGTTCAGAACAGGCAATTTTGGTGCGGGTCGGATTGGTTTGACTCTAAACGCTTTTGATGTGACAGTCCCCTCAAGTGGAAAAGAATGTGAAAACAGAGTGGCATCTGATGTGGTGCTGACGTGGTTGTTTCCATGTAGTCCTAATGAGCCAAACTGAATAGAGCCTCAACTAATTGGTCGAGTCCAATATGATGGTATCTTCTACAAACAAAGACATTTCATCAAAATGGGGAGTATGGGTACATTATAGGAAGAAGAAAGTTAAAATCCGATCAAAAAAATCTTAAAGAACCTAAGAATGCTTGCTAACAATGAGGTAAATGAATCTAGCAATGAAGGACTCAAAACACCGTTGAGTTTGAATATATCCCCTTTAGTATCATTATAGAGATGTCTTATTAGTCTTTCTTTTGTTATTTTTGGTACTATGTACGTAGTTTATCTTGAGACGGGCACTACATATGTAGGGACACCGGTCAAAACTATATGTGTATATATAATGTCATAAAATCAAGAGGCGGCATGTATTTTCTGGCGATGGCACCTATAAGGTGACCCGGGGCACCCCGTGGTGAACATTTCTTCACGCGTTGAATAGAGTGAAACACCGCCGCCACCCCAAATCTTCACGCGTGGAATACATAACGCGTCCTCACCATCACGCGTTGGAATTCAAGTTTTTAACCGTTGAGATTACCGTTGATGATGAAAGATGAGTGTGTGGTGATTGATGGACATTTCCATTAAAATCCATCACTAGTGATGGAATAATGTTCGATAACAAGTCGGAACTTGATTGGATATTGTGAGTGATGGAATTCCATCACTAGTGGAGCGTCCCTACCCCTAAGAAAGATTAACATATATTAACATTCTCATTTTTTTGGTTTTGGATCGTTTTTTGTTGATTATGTTTTTTTCTCTATTTATTTTCGTTTTTTTTTTTGGGTAATAACAAACTGATACCTTAGTTGATTTTGTTTCATATTGATTTATATTTAATATCAAGATTCAATCAAGAGGATTAGTTGTTCTTCCATTTTGCTTCTTGGATTTGTTGATTTGCTCACTATTTGAATCAAAGAGTTCAAAAGGAAAAGAAAAAAATGCCTCTTGTTGAGGTGAAAAATGGAGCTCAGAAGCTAAATCAAGCTATTGATTCATTGTCAGATGGGGTTAGTTTTTTTTTTTTTTTTTTTTTTTTTTTTTTTTTTTTTTTAATGATAATAATTTTTTTTTTTTACACCAACATACATTAAAGACTTTAAGGACAATTACACCAAGATAGCCGGTAAGCGGGCAACAAGCTGCGCCGCTACCCCTTTTAGAAGTTTTAAAAGTCAACCGAAAGATATCGCGAACGATTTGCTAAAAGGCGCGCTTGATCTTCAAGAATCGCTCTTGATGCTTGGCAATTTGCAAGAAGCATCATGTATGCCAAGTTCGAAGAAGAAACGAGAAACACAAAGTGACGAAAGTTTTAGTAGAGTTGGTTCGGATCGGTTTGAGAGTTTTCGATCTTATGATTCGGGTTATCAAAAAGAACGAAAATCAGCAAACGGGTCATCACAAGATTGCTTCATGGAGCTTAGAGAAGTGATTAAAGACGGGCTTTCGAAACAAAATATTTTGCCACCAAACAAGTCTTATCGATTATCTCCCGATATTGCTTCAATGAGCTCAAGCTGATCATCGTCAATGATGTATTCGACTCACGAATTCACTTCATCGGACTCTATTTCATCACGGGCTACCGAGGAAAAGTCAAAGGGGTCAAACTTGATAGCAAAACTCATGGGTTTAGAAGAGTTCCCTCAAAACCGCCCCGAAAAGAGTCGGATGTTACTAGCAAAATGAGGCCCGTTTTCGATGTTGACTTGCCAAATGTTACGAAGCCACAGTTTTTTGCTCAGAAATCGGACCGAGAACATATGTCATTAGATGAAATCATTATAATAAGCAAGAAATCAAACAAACTAGCAAACGCTCGATAAACAATGTGCCACTGATTGTTTTGATGAGAGATGAGACCGCAACTTTAGGTCTGGATAATCACAACGTTAAAGTTTACGATAATCCGATCAGAAAGTTGCATCAAGAAAAGGCGAAAACCGAAGATAAAAGTGTCGAGAATAAAGGAAAATCGAAATCGCCTTCTAATAAGCCGAAAGCTTCGGTTCATGTTGTCCCAAAACCGCAAAGAAAGCAGGAAATTGAGAATAAAATAGACCAGATTCGAAAGATGACACCACCGGTTAAGAGAAAAACAATAGAGAAGGAGAAATCGACAAATTTAATATCGAAAAACGCTTCGAAGCAAGTGAATCCACAAAGAAGTGTTCACCAGAATGCGAAATCGTCTTCGGTTTTATCATCAGTTAAAGAATCAAATGAAGAACATCAAGACTGAAAATCAGGTCAATGAGTCAACTAAAATACAATCAAGATGGGTTGATGTTTGCTACTAAACAATGAAGTTTAGATGAAAACTCGAATAATAGCCTCCAGTAACTTATTATTGGAGTTTTGGTGACTTGTCCCGGTAAAATATAGTCACGGACATTTGTATGTCGATACATGGTAAAATTTTTTTTTTGGTTTAACCGGGTTGACATGGTAAAACCGGTAAAACGAACTTATGGCTCCGCCACTGATCATATGATCTTGCTTGCTACTGCGGTGTATTAACAAATCCGAGTATAAACTTGTGAAAGAGAAGGTAGAAAGGCAGACAGGCGGTGTGAATGCAAACGACGTACTTTAGAAAGAAGACACTGCTCACTTATTTACAAACTATTAATTAGCAACATTTTCATGCTTTTATACCTCTTTGGAGGTTTTTCAAAAAAAAAATAAAAAATAAATTGATTTGAACTTTTAACCAAGGCTTTTTATTTTTGCAAATTTAAAGTCACAAATTTTGATTTTATACTTTTAACCCAAAACTTTTCACTATTTGCAATTTAACCTCATAACTTTTTTTTACTTTCAACTTTGGCCTCTTATACTTTTCATCTTTTTCAAATTTTCGTTTTACGTTACGGTCTAAATTTTGTGAGTTAACACAACGAAACATGCGCGTATGGTTCAAAGTTTTTACGTTTCGTTCAAATTTTTTCAAGTTAACACAACGCGACGCGCATGTGTCGTTCAAAGTTTTTACGTCTATTTGTTTCTCGTTTAACAAGTCCATCGCAACGCACAGGTTATAGATCAACTTAGTTAATATTTTAATAGTTTTTTTCGCATTAACACGACACAACTTTGATCCTGGTAGACGCTGACGGTGATGGTGATGTAACATTAGTGCCATTTGACAGAATTTTTGTGACCCTATCTTACTTATAGTATACGGTGGGTTGATTTACAACAAAATCAACAAAATCAGTTGAAACCCTAACTATATTTTCTCCTAAATTAATCGTACGCCCACACCTATAAACCCTAAATCCTATAACATCAAAGCCGATTTTGCATCAAACCACTTTGAGAATAACAAACAATGTCACACTCCGACTCAGGCAGCGACTCCGATACCGGAATTGAAGAAGATATGGAAGCCCTAAAAAGAGCCTTCTCCGTCACAGGCGCCGGTTCCGATGCCGATGCCGATGCCGATTTTGACGTCTCCGACGAGTCTGAAGATGAAGACATGGAGTTACTGCGTAACATTCAAAAGCGGTTTGCTGTTCCCATTGACACTGAACATGAGGCTAGCTCAACGAAACCGTTACGAACGATTCTACCTTCTGTTTTATCCGATGAAAATGATGATAGTGACGACGATTTTGAAACTCTCCGTGCGATTCAACGGCGGTTCTCGCAATACGACGGTAAAATTTGGTTTTATTTCTAGGGTTTTGTTATTCCTTCTTGTGCACATTGATTTTGTTTATCTTTTGTGTTTAGTAGTTGTATGTTTTAAAAGATTGACTAATGTTTTAGTGATTATCTTTTTTTTTAATTGTTTCAAGTAGGAGGTAGTATTGAAGAAAAATTACTTCACTATATTTATAAAAGGTTTTATAATTGATAAGATGGAATAAGCACTAGGAACAAGTTCAATACGATTACAAACTAATGGCAGGTAGGCGAGCAACAAGCTGCGCCGCTACCCCCTTCTGAATAGCAAACCCTACCCCTGCTATAAACACAAAATTCTGCCCCTTAACATTTGCGGTGTTACTGCGTACCACCTGTTGAACCCGCTTTAGGAACCGCACCGCGTCAGGGGCGAGAGCGCCAAAGGTATCGAAAGCAAACGGGACGAACACGTGCTGATTCTCAATGCAAGCTTTTTCGTGTTTAGCTACTTTGCCCGCCTCTGCCTTGGTTATCGCCTGTCCTGCCACAAACCCGTGGTCCCTTAGCCCAACGAGGGGGACACACCTGTCAAATCGACACACGCGTGTTTCCCTCCCTCCCATCCAAAAACAAGAATGTCAGCGGGCCGTAGGGTAGATCTCCCTTATAATTGATCAAGTTAATTCAAGTTGGGAAAAAAATAGTCACTGAACAGTAATCAAAATTCATATATGTTTCATTTGCCTCAGCTTCATTTTGAACATTTAAATCACAAGAATGGAGCACCTAATGAAAATTGTGTGACTTTATGTGGCAAACTTGGTTACTATTGTGTAAAGTTACCATTACCCCTTTTTGTTTCTTCTTCGTGTAGTAACATTTACTACTACACAAGTGTGGTAAGTTAGAGATTATATTAAAAGGTTGAAGTCAACTTGTATTCCCCACTGCTGCCATCGACATGATCTGAATTATGAAATGCTTTTATGCCTTTTAACCATAATGTCGGTGTAGCCATACAAGAATAAAAGGCATTTGGTAACACAAGTTATGAGGTCAAAGACTCAAAGGTTGTTTTCACATCAGTCTATATCCTCAAGTTGTTGATACAGTTATCATAGATGCATGCTCGTAGAACATGTTTGCAAATGGCCTGTTTTAATTCATTGTATCTTGTTTAGCCTTGTAACTAATAAAATGTTTTTGTGCATCGATGTTTGAAGCAGATAGCACGAACATATGCGTGGAGAGTTCTGTACAGAGACCAGAGCAGGTTGGTGCAACTAATAACATAGACTTGGGAAACGAACCTTCCCCTAATTTTTTCGTGAAGAGAATTAATAATGGACGAGGATTTTCAGATTGTGTAGATGGAAGAGCCACTAATCAGAATTCGGATATTTCAAGTAACATTACTCCCGACACACCTTATGAAAATGTCAGTGAAGGACATGAACCTGGTTCTGAACTTGTTCCGGTAACAGACGGTGGTTTTCCGAGATCTGCACAGGCATTTGTTGAGGCTATTAAGAAGAACAGAGCATGCCAGAAGTTGATACGTAACAAAGTAGCTCAAATTGAAGCCAGAATGGAAGAGAATAGAAAATTGAGAGAACGTGTTAAAATATTGAAAGATTTTCAGACGGCTTGTAGGAAAAAAACAGGCCGAGCGTTGTCTCAGAAAAAGGATGCACGTATCCAGCTTATTTCAGTATTCAAGCAGAGAGGCAATGCTTCTAAGGTTAGTTTTCTTGCTTTTGATCTTTGTGAAAATGTTGATGACGGTTTATATCTAATTTACATGTTTTTTATTTTTATTTTTTCTACAATGCCCGTTAGCAGCATATGTTATTGGTACTTTATTACTTCTGAAGTTACAGGTTAAGGATAAAAACGCGCTAGCAATTTATCAAGGCCCTGCAGAAAATTCTCAAGTTGCACACTATAAAGACGCAGTGTCGAAATATCCATTCTCTTTGACTAGAGAACCTTGGTCAAAAGAGGAGAAAGAGAACCTCTTGAAGGGCATCAGACAACAATTTCAAAAAATGTTAATGGATAACGTCAACTTTCTTAGGTATGTTATACTCATACTATCATGCTGTGAGTACTGTTCTTCAATATTGTTTACATGTTATAGGTAGGAAAGTAATCATTTGGAACATATAATCTATGTGAAGTGAGTCAGTGACTGGGTTGTCTTCTCATGTTAGCAGTAGCACGGTCTTTTTTCTTAAATTAACTATGATAGGCGAGGCGAGATTTAAATTTTATTTCTGTTTTTAATTTAGGTTTTAATCTATTTGATTGGCGATGAAGAACTACGGGTTTTTCTTGTTTGTGAATTGTTTTTAGTTTTTTGAATTTCTGTTATTAGTTAGAAGATTCTAATTGCCGATTATATTAAGTTTTATTATAGTTGTGGAATGGTACTATTTTTTCGAGTTAAATGCCTGGATAGTCCCTGTGGTTTGGTCTTTTTTCATCTTTAGTCCCTAACTTTCTAAAATTATCTCTATAGTCCCCAACTTTTCAATTTTCGTTCCCGGATAGTCCCTGGCGCGGATGGGGGTGAGTTTTGTCTGTTAAATGGGTGTGAAATTACTAAATTGCCCTTGTTATTATAAAATAACTTAAAAATAAATATATTTAAACCCCCTCTCCCCTTTCTCTTCCTCTTTCTAGTTTTGGTCTGCAAAAATCAAACCATCACCACCACTTCATCTTCCCCACCCTCACCAATCACCACCCTTCACAACCATCTCGTTTTTCTTGATCCGGTGACCGGTGCACCTCCGGCCGGTTGCAGTCAAACACCCACCCCCTACACCGGGGGACACCATTTTTGAGGTAAAAGAATTGAATAAAGAGAGGTGATGATACCAGTAACAATGGCAGTAAGACCAGATCCATGGATCCCTTGAGTAACTTCCTCTGCTGTTGAAGTTGCTGAAAATCCCGATGCACCTTTTCTTCCAAAGATCCACATACTTCCAGTTTCAATTTTCAAGTCATAAGCAATGTTCGTGCTTTATATCATCATCAATAACTTGTTCTTAGATTATGATGTATCGTAGTTAACAAGGAGCCTGTAAAACTAATGTAAGGATGCCAAATGTAATATATGTAAGGGGGCAACCGAACAAGACATAAAATAATTGACGAATTACAGGCATGGGAAACGAAGAGAGTTGCAGGTGTGGGTGTGGTCGGCCGGAGAAGATGGCGGAGCTGGCCGGAATCCACGATCTTCGGTCGTCGGAGCCGAATCAGATAGAGAGGAGGGGTGTTGGTGTATGGGGGTGGGTGTTTGACTGGTAAGATAGATGACCGGCAACCGGCCGGAGGTGCACCCGTCACCGGATAAAAAAAACGAGATGGTGGTGAAGGTGGGGAAGATGATCTGGTGGTGGTGGTTTTATTCTTGAAGACCAAAACTAGAAAGAGGAAGAGAGAAAGGAGAGACGGGGTTTAAATATATTTCTTTTTATCTTTAAGTTATTTTATAATAACAAGGGCAATTTAGTAATTTCACACCCATTTAACTGAAAAAACTAACCTCCATCCGCGCCAGGGACTATCCGGGAACGAAAAATTGAAAAGTTGGGGACTATAGAGGTAATTTTAGAAAGTTAGGGACTAAAGGTGAAAAAAGACCAAACCACAGGGATTATCTGGGCATTTAACTCTATTTTTTCTTTAAAATTTTTGTTTCTATTATACATATTTTTTACTACAAAGATTCCTAATCCTTTACTATCATAATCCATGAAGAAGCTACTCACGAGGAACTGAAGAATACTTTTTTGATGCAAGTGTTGGCCTTTTATTTTCCTGTAAAGACTTAATTTTAAATGTAAGTATCTGCCCTTTTTTCTTGTAAAAGCAACCCAATAGCCCATTTTTTGTTCTTTTTTTTTGTTTTGATCTCATTCTTTTTTTTTTTTTTTTTTTTCCAATTTTCATATCTGATTTGTTTTTCTATTTAAGTTGTAACTTATAGCTTCTTAGGCTGTAGATATAGTTGTACATATAGCTTCTTAGGCTGTACACACAAATTTTTAGGTTCTACATGTAAGGTTTTACATATAGTTGATTGTATGTACTCCTACTTAAGTGTTTCATACACTTGGTTAAAGATTGAATTAAAAGATGGCTTTTGAGGTATTGTTATTTTCTTATATTTATGTAATCGTATTCTTTTATATGGTTGACAGTGGTGGAGATGCAGATCCTTCTTGTTGGGTTAATATGGTTGCACAAATTAAAGATCATAAAATAACACACGAAGAAATCAAGTCATTTCTCAAAGATGTTAGATGGAAAGACCTTGCTTCCATGTATGTCACAGGCCGATCTGGTGCTGAATGTGAATCAAGGTTAATGTTTTTCCTGCTTGTATCATTAATCTTTATTTAATATAAATTATAGAGTAAAATGCCATTTTTGTTCCCGAGGTTTGGTCAGCTTCGCGACTTTCGTCCAAAGGTTTGTTTTTTCGCATGTGGATCCAAAAGGTTTGAAATCTTGCCATTTTCATTCGGCTCGTTAACTCCATCCACTTTTCTTTGTTGGTCAAGAGTATTTTTGTCTTTTTGTTGATTGAAAGGGCAATTCGGTCTTTTTCACTTTTTGAAAAAGACCAAATACCCCTAAAAAAGACTGAATTGCCTTTTAACTCAACAAAAAGACAGAAATACCCCTGACTTAACGGCGAAAAATGGATGAAGTTAACGAGCTGGATGAAAATGTCAAGATTTCAAACCTTTTGGATCCAGATGCGAAAAAACAAACCTTTGGACAAAAGTCGCAAAGGCCAAACGATAATGGCATTTTAATCTAAATTATAGAACCAGTGTTTTTTTCTCCTTTGATTTGTTATTATTATTATTTACATAAATTGGTAATTGATTCAGATGGAGAAACTGTGAGGATCCTTTAATTAATCACGGGCCATGGACTATAAATGAAGATAAGAAGCTCTTGCATATTGTTTCGAACCGAGGGATTAGTAACTGGATTGAGATTGCTTCGGAACTTAATACAAACAGGACACCTTTTCAGTGTTTGTCACGTTTTCAAAGGAGTCTTAATGCATCTATAATAAAAAACGAGTGGACCCCATCTGAAGATGAGGAACTTCGTAAGGCTGTAGCAGAGTATGGTGAGACTAACTGGCAGTTTGTTGCTTCTACACTCGAAGGCCGCACTGGGACCCAATGTTCCAATAGGTGCCTATTTTGCCGCCTCTATTCATCGGTTCTTTATATCAAGATATCACTTAGATTTTTACTGACTTTTCTGTTATGTTGTTCAGATGGAAGAAGTCATTGAACCCTCGAAGGGAAAGAGTTGGAAAGTGGGACCCGTATGAGGATAAGTGTCTCAAAGTCGTTGTGAGTCTATTCGGAGCCAAAAACTGGAATAAAATAGCTAAATTTGTGCCTGGCAGGACACAAGTACAATGCCGAGAAAGGTATCCATTTAGACTAGACACATACCTTAGTTTTAGTGCTGCAAACGAACTGAACGTTCGGCGAATAGTTCGTGAGCCATTCGGCGGGAAATTCGTTTGTGTTCGTTCGTTTAATAAATGAACGATCACGAACAAGAAATTTCGTTCATTTAATTTAGTTAAATGAACAAACATGAACAAGGGCCGCCTTCGTGAACGTTCGGTGATGTGTCCGTTTATGTTCTTTTGTGTTCAATAATTCAAAATTCCGACAAAAAAGTATTTAAGAAGTATCAATCTATTATATATTCGCTTCATGAACGCTTGTTTATGTTCTTTTGTTTCCATTTGTGTTCATGAACGCTCGTTTGCGTTCATTGCCTACAATTAACAAACAAACACAAACGGACATGAACACGAACACGAACACGTTCATTTCCTTAAGGAACGAACACGAACATCGGTAAGTGTTCATGAACAGTTCGTGAACACGTATATTTCCTTAACAAACGAACACGAACAAGTCGTTCGGTTCGTTTGCAACCCTACTTAGTTTCACTTGTTTGTTTGTTTAATCTGATATGAGATAAGTTAGAATAAACAAGGCTTTGTTCATGTGACAGATGGGTTAATTGCTTAGATCCTTGTCTTAATATGGATGAGTGGACTGAAGAAGAGGATATGAAATTGAAAGAAGCAATTGAGGAACATCAATATTGCTGGTCTCGGATAGCTGCAGCTGTTCCTCCACGCACCGACAGTCAATGTCGGAGGTACTATAAGTCAAAAAACTTGTACATGTTTATATATAGGGGAAGGTTAACGTAGAAGACCACCTTATCGTGCGAAGCGTACGCGACCATCTCAACATCACATCTGACCTATCCTAGGCCTTCAATTGAACGCGATCGCACAATAGTAATTAACTTGACATAATTACGCACGTTATAATGCATAATTACACATGTTGTAATGCGTAATTACTCACGTTATAAAAAATTAAAACCCGCATGCCACCAAACATGAAAATTACGCATGTTAAACTCAAAATTACGCATGGGTTGTTTCAACCCTAATTACGCATGTTATATGCATAATTACGCGCGTTATCGAGTGGTCGTGTATGGTCACGTACGTTAAGGGACTTTTGTATTTTAAACTTTCTCTCTCTCTCTCTATATATATATATATATCTATATATTTATATATATGTATGCATGTATAAGTAATTATTCTGTATGAACAGGAGATGGAAGGTGCTGTTTCCACATGAAGTCCGTATGCTCCAAGTAGCCAGAAGCATGAAAAAGGCTGCTTTTATATCCAATTTTGTAGATCGGGAAGGGGAGCGTCCTGATCTCACCGTTAAAGATTTTGTCGCACCTCTGCAAATTGAGTCAGGTCCCAAAGCCAATGAAGGTTCCATTATCTCATACGAGAAAAAGCAAAGGTATGCCTTTGAACTGTAATATGTGTTTTTATCTCATCATCATAAGTCTTTCTATAATTATATATTGGTTCAGAAGATTCTCCTTGTGGAAACTGTTTTCGATGATGATTTTTTTTTGTCAAATTGCAGAACTGTTGTTAAAAAGAGATCTAGGAGGGGTAGAAAGGTTTCTCGTTCCAATAAGGTAGACTATATCGATGAAGATGACGTGGCGGAGAATAATAGTCATGTTGACATCATAATCAGTGGTGTGGACAACTCGAAGACTAAAAAGAAAGGCACTGGGAAGCGGAAGGGGAACGAAATGTATGATTTTAACAATTTGGTGTTACTCTACATAATTCATTGGTTGTATCCCGGTTAAAAGTTTTGTTGATTAAACTTTTTTGTTGATTTGCAGAGGCGTTTTTAAAATTAGATCTAGGAGGGCTAGACAGGTTTCTCATACTGAAAAAGTATTGAGATTAATGGATGAAGATGATGACGGCCATGCTGGCGTCACCAGTTGTTTGGATGACGATAATGTTGAAGAAAATAGAACGTTTGACGTGAACGATGATTGTGAGATTGAGAGGAAAGCCACCAGGAAGCGGAAATGGAATCAAAGGTATGATTACAGTTTTTTTTTTTTTTTTTTTTTTTTGTGCGGTTAAATATATTAGAGTAAACTTCAATTTTCGTCCTGTGCTTTGCTGATTTTAACACTTCCAGTCCAATAGTTTATAAATTACATTTATCATCCATTAGTTTCCTGATTTTAACAGTTTCAGTCCACACCAGTGTCGTGGTGTGGACTGAAACTGTTAAAATCAGGAAACTAATGGACTGAAACTGTTAAAATCAGAAAACTAATGGATGATAAATGTAATTTATAAACTATTGGACTGAAAGTGTTAAAATCAGCAAACCACAGGGACGAAAATTAAAGTTTACTCTATATTATAATATTAATTGAAGTCACATGATTTTTTTTATTGATTTTGCAGGGATGATGACGTGGCAAAGGAAAAGAAAAAGGCAGGAAGAGATTGTGAAGTTGAAAGAAGCTTTAAGAAGGAACTTAAAGTGTATGTTAGAAGGAGATTTAGAAAGCATAATAGTGATGAAAGGTGTAATAGAAAAACAGATGAAGAAGAAGAACTGGAAGATGAAGAGACACTTGGTAGCTTTTTGATTAAATTAAAGAAGATTATGAGAGAGAGATGAATTTTGCAAGTAGTTTAACATCTTCCATGCACTTATTTGTATGGTTATTGCTCAAGGAACTAAAGAGGAGTTGCCTTTTCTCACACGTATCGGTTAAAATACCCAAATTTTGTTACTAAAGAGGGGATGGTGTAGCGGGATTGTGTCGTACAAGAGCTTGTTTGACCGTAAATTTTGGTACTTTTGAAATATTTATAACTGTAAGTTTTAATCCTTTACTAGTAAGACAACTTTGCCAAACGTGGCGGAAAGTTGGTTGGTATTGTTTCGGCTCATTACATTAATGACACTTGCTATAGCAACCGATACAAGAAACTTGTAAAATTAAGTCTAAGATGCGCAAAAGAATATTGATTTATGTTTTACGTATCGAAATCCATAAAGCTCAATTTCATGTTTTTTGGGTTAAGGCCCAAAGTTGGTACCTTTTTCCACTTCGGCTGATTACATACTGACACTTGCTATAGCAACCAATACAAGAAACTTGTAAAATTAAGTCTAAGATGCGCAAAAGAATATTTGATTTATGTTTTACGTTAATAGAAATCCATAAAGCTCAATTTCATGTTTTTTGGGTTAAGGCCCAAAGTTGTAACTTTTTCCACCTTGAACATATTGAAGTCCCTTTTGTTGGGATATTTATGTACAAGATAATCAATTTTTATTTTCTGAACACGAACGAATTTTTTTCAAGGCCATGGGGAGACACAGACACCAGAACTCAACCAAGTATTCGATTAAAGAAACAAGTAATCCAATTCGAGAAGGATTAGGTCTCTGATTACAAAGATAGGAATTGTAGTTTGATAAAATAAACATCGACAAAACCTAAAACTAGAATAAAAGATAGAAATAAACATAAATAGTGATGCTTACTCCTAAACTTCAACTACCCGTTTACCCACACCCCCCGATTTTGAAAACTGCTTTGACCCGGTACAAAGACCCACCCGATTTGGGCCTGGGCTACATGGGTTCGATCAATGCATCCTCTGTGGGCAAGCGACTTGTCCTCAATTCGTCTACATGACCACTCACCCGAACATCCTGATGGATCTTCCTTGAATGACTCGATGGTGAGATGGTGAAAAAAATAAAAAATAAAGAGAAAAAAATAACAAAAAGAATCTAATCTAAATATTAATAAAAGACTCTATAAAATGTCACATGGCAGTTTCTCCTACACCCTCAAGGCTCAAACATTCTAATTAAAAAATATTTATTTTATTTTAGTTTAAAGATTAAAGATAATACCGAATCCAAACCAAAATTCTTCGATACTAGATATTATATTCTAATTTTAAATTCTTTAAATTTCCTAATATTTTTAAGCTTACGACTAGATATTATATTCTAATCTTAAATTCTTTAAATTTCCTAATATTTTTAAGCTTATGAATCTATATCTATTCTATATACTATATAATAAAAGAAACCTGTTTTGTGACACTTGTCATTCTCTCATTTAATTGATTAAAATTATTAATAATACTAATAATAATAATATTTAATCTAATCTAATACAGATAATAATAATATTTAATCTAATCTAATACAAATTCTTATTATTAATTCAATAACCTATTGTTAAACTAAAACTTCAATAGAATCTTAAATCCTAGCTAAACAAGTTTCGAAATTCATAACAATATTAATATGTTAGACTAAATATATTATTGATATATATAAAACTAAAATTATTATCAATAATATTAATAATAGGTTTAGAATCAAATACAAAGATTCAAAAAATAAGAAGTCGTACAAAGGGTATCAAATAGACTCTGATTGACCTCATTCAACCGACATTAGAGTCGTCTTATCGAACTCTACGACATTAATTAATATGTGCGAGTTGATGGGTTACATTTATATTAACTCATTTTTGTCAATATGGTATGTAAATGTCTCTGTCTTTGTTTTGCATTTACAGGAAATATCTATACTATATAGTTTAAATTGTTCAACCCGTGTAACACACGGGGAACTAACCTAGTAGCATATATAGGCAGAGATCTGGTGAACGAGATATGAGAGATTTTTTTTTTAAATGAGAGATAAATTTTGAAAAATATGCTTTTTAATTCATTTACAAAGTAGGAGATGGTGAAAGGGATGTGAATGCTCTAAAACACCAACACACTGCTAAACCGGATGTGTTTTCACCATAATTAATCATAATTATTTAACCCGTATGCATGAAGTGGTGGATCCGGCCATGTTTTGTGGGTTCACAATTCACATGAACCCACTCTATTTGGAAAAAATGGAAACAAATTAGTGAGAACTTTGTATGATTTGAAATAAATACAGAAATCTACCAAAACGAACGCACTGAAAGAAGTTTCTAGATCCGCGACTGCCACTGTATGGCACTTGGCAGTTGGAAGTTTGATTTGACGGTGGCACCAAGCAAATAACATTGTCAGAATATAGCAAACCAGACCAAATGGTCCACATAGCATAGCGTCACTCAATTAGGTAGGCACGTAATCGTACGGAACATGCACTTTGATGTTTTGTACTTTGTTGCATAGCATTAGTGGGGGAGGGGGTTTTTACTTGTTACTATTACACGTATATGCGTACACTATCTTTTCTACTTTATTTTTTCTGATCTTAAACTGAAAAATAATATATCCTTTTACATATATATTATCCTTAAAATATTGTTAAAATGGCTTGACATATTTATATAACATGTTGTGAGAAACTAGTGACTTCTTACGATATATGGATTTATGTCATCTAGCATTAAGTATAACAATTAAATAGACACTACTTTATTAATGTGCTAAGGAAGTTGGTTAGTTAAGGTTATGAGATGTTTGGTTTGTCTAAATTTTAATGAAATTGGATACATAATTCTATTCCTAACCTACAAAGTACACATGATTGATAAATTTGTTAGAATTTGAATTTGAATTTGAATTCAAATTTTAACATATTTTTGTTGAAGAATGAATTTGATTGAGATTAGATAAATTCCTCATAATTACAATCACTCAATTCATCACCAGTCCCCTACATAGATGACCATGTCACTGCCGTGGTCCTTGCACTTGTCATATGCATGACTGTTGTTGTTAAGCCACCACTGTCGCCGTTCCATCACGACAATCATCACCGCAATATATATTTTTTTTAACAAACCAACATGATAATTTTGTTAACAAATGCATACAAAAATTCAAATTCCTTCAAATTATATTTTCTTTGACAACTGTCAATTCCAAACTTTTTAATTTTTTTTTTGAGTTAATTGCTTGGATGGTCCCTGTGGTTTCAAGTTTTTTCACGTTTAGTCCCCACCTTTTGAAAATAGCAGGTATGTTCCCTATGGTTTGTCATTTTGTTACTCGGATAGTCCCTGAATAAATGTCAGTTAGTTTGAAAATAGCAGGTATGCTCCCTATGGTTTGTCATTTTGTTACTCAGATAGTCCCGAGAGTAAATGTTGGGGGACTATCCGAGTAACAAAATGACAAACCATAGGAAGCATACATGCTATTTTCAAAAGGTGGGGACTAAACGTGAAAAAACGTGAAACCACATGACCATCCGAGCAATTAACTCTTTTTTTTAATTTTTAATTCTTTTGAACCAAACTCTTCCCTTTTTCTGATAGTATGTAGCTTATGAATAGGGTGTTTTTACCTATCTCTCATCAGAAAATTTAAATACAAAAACACATATGTTTTCTCATTCTTATAATAGGTGTGGCATTACTTCTACTTGTAAAATGTAAACTGATGCAGAGATTATTTGTCTTACTTTTAATATTTGCATATTAAACGGAAAAATAAATGGTTATCATTTGATTTATATTATTTGTGTTCTTATAAAATTTGTTTTTTTTTTAAATATTTAAGAAGAAAAGGTATAGAATTTTTTAATATTAAGGAAGAAAAGGTATAGAAAGTGGGTAACAATAAAATGGAAGAACGACTCAGCAGCAATTTGTTTTTTTAATCCAAAGTGACCTATATATATTAGGTATTATTAGGTCTTTCATCGGTCATCACCACTAAAACTCATCATCCTGATACCTCATTGGACAGTGAATGATCTCATTGGAATCTTGATTAGATTGTTGTTAATGTGTAATGAGAAAGATTTAGATACTAAACATAACACGAATCTTTAACTACAATGACAAAGAAAGTGTTGAAACAATGGTTAACACAAGGATAACCAAGAGGGTTGTTTCACTTATGGGTTCAACCTCTTCTTTTGCTCGTATCGGTGACCTGAGATCTGCAAAACAGTAAACACCGTTAGTCTCGTTAAGAGGGGGGAAGGGGGTTTTCCCTCTTAACCAGGCTCCGGCGTGAGAATAAGTACTGCTCTGAGAGGAATAAAATAGTGTGTGTATAAAGTGAGTAAAGAGAGTCAAGATGATCCACCTGAATGATGAAGGGTCCTATTTATAGCCGGAGGGTGAAGAAGGAGGAAGCAGCTGTGCCAGCTGTGGGTGCGCGCCAGCTGTCCGACCAAGGGGAATATCCTCTTGGTCTGCTCTGTCGCGAAGGGTGTAGTGGTACACGTGGCGTCCTTGTATTCGCTTGTGCTGGGTACCTCGTACTGGTCGCGTCAGCCCTGCTCCCTGGATTGTCGCAGGCCTATGTGGCCTTCTGTCAATGGTGACACGTGTTGTCCTTTATGTTGGGCAAAGCATCTTTGATGCCAGCTGTGAACCGCCTAGATGTCTTCTGGAAGCTTCTAGAAGGTTTTGGTGACATGGATGCCTTGTGTGCACAAAAGTGGTGTGGTCCCTGCCATGTAGGCAGGGAATTGGGACCATACCTCTTCAAGTCCCCCCAGTCCAGTGTGCCTTCTAGTTGAGTTGATCGACTAGGAGAGATTCTGAACTTATGAGAGTTGTGATTTCTATGCATTGCTTTGAGGTTGGTGAATATAAAGTGAGCCAAGTGGACGCAAGCCGTATGGTTATTGGCCCTTTGAAAAAAGTGAGCCAAATGGACGCATGCCGCATGGGTTTTGGCTCTTTGAAAAAGTGAGCCAAATTGTAACACCTCGAAATTTTGTGTCCAATGATGTGTTAACACGTGTCATTTGTTTACACGTGGCATCTATAATAAATAAAGGACTAATTTTGACAAACCTTGAAAGTATGCAAATTCGAGGGTTATAAATGTCAACAAGGGTAAATATACTGTATAGTATCCCTAAATAATACTTAAACCTTCAAACGAATAAATTATAGATCGTACAAATATAAAACGCGGAAGAAAGTGAGAGATTACAAACTACAGGGGTTAACTGTGTCAACATGTTTAATAATACCTCTGAGTGACCCTTTAACGTTCCCAAGACTTTGTAACAGTATTATACCCTCACTAAATTAATATATATATAAATTTCGCGAAGTTTCGATATGAAACGAGAAAGATACGATCGAATTCGTAGAAGAAGGGTCAAAAGCGTCCACAGTGAAAGTTAAGGCTTTCCAAAATAATTAATAAATAAACCGGGGACTTAATAATGCGGGTAATTAACACGAGGCCCCTATCGGTAAATAACCGAGGGCCAAACCGCAAAGTTACCCCTTCAGAACCGAAAGGCCAGGTAAATCATTACGAAAGATTTCGTTATTAATGGCCCGATTCTGTAATGATTGTAAAAGATTTGAAAAATTCTGAAAATATAACCTCACGCGACCCGCGTAAGGTTTAAACCTAAGTTGAGGCGGGCCGCGAGCTCCCTCTATTACGCGTCTGAATTGTTGATCCCAGGCGACCCGCGTACAAGTTGCATGGATTGTCCATGCGGGTCGCGTACGACGCCCAGATGCAGAATGGTTGTAACTTCTTGACTTTTGAGCTCTTGAACGATCATTTGATCAATTATGGCAGCATGGGTGACCCCTACACGACCCATAACCCTTAGGGACACCTGCCCATGATCCATGATCAGTTATAGCATGTTGTGTAATGATCTTGAGGGTCTTGTGTGACTATAAATAGCACCATTGTGCTCATAACCTTCATCACACTCAAAACACACTATCTGATCATTCTAAGGAGCTCTCTAGCTTTTCTTCTGCTCTATAGTCAAGAACACAACCTCTGTAAGTGATCTCACCCTTTGTGGTGTCACATTTCCTTAGTTATGGCCTATAAACGCAACCGTCGTAACTAACGGTTGTCATTGCAATATCTTGCAAATGATTCAGTCTTATGGCGAATCAAAAATGGTTATGAGTTGGTATTTATGTGGGTATTAAACCTCTAAAAGGGTTCCCCCTGATCACCACTCTAACTATGTCAATTATCGAGTCAAACGTGCGGTTCAAAAGTCAACAGAAAGCTATTTTAGCAATTTAAGCATAATCTGTAATATATATGTTAGGGAACCTGTTTTGACAATCATAAATCATGGTAATAAGTATATAAACTTGTTTACGCTCGTTTGAATCGATCATTTACTATATAGAACCGGTTCGGAGCCGAAAGTCGCAAAAGTTTGACTTTTGCTTTGACTTCAGTTCTGACCCGTTTTAGTGAGGTATAAATATACCTTAGGACTCTCTTAGGACCAGGTCACATGTTGGTATAAGCCTCTGTGGTCGGTTCATGAGTTATCCGAGTCTTTAGCACATTTCCGTCATTCGCCTAAAAGTTGACCGTAACGGCCTTTTAAAATTAAAACGAGTATTTCGGACACGTGAACGGACCAAAACCTTGCTTATTAAATTATAAGCATGTCCCTAAAGTTTCACGTCAATCCGAGGTCTAGAATGAGAATTATGCTAAAAGGCGCACTTTTAAGAAAGTTTTGTAATTAACGGCGCAATTAGCATAACGCCCATCTAACCCAAGTTTTCGTCACCAAAACTTTTACCCACTGTGGTAAAATAATATTTTGGGAATTTTAAAGATTTTTAATAATTTTTACCTTGCTCATAACCTGCGGTTATGGCTACGGTTCGGTAAATACCGAATATGCCCTTTTTGACCAAAACGGGAGTTCTACAAGGTCTTTTGACCCGATTCCAGTTGCTACTGGTTTTAAATAATAAATAAAGTATTTTAAGCTTTATAAGCTGTTCGGGAATCTCAGAATTCCTGTAGAACTCGAAAATCCCTTTTAAAGTCTTTAAAATGACCGAAAAGCCCCTACGGGGCATAATATAAACTTAAACTCGTTACGGGCATTACGGAAGGTATCCTACTGATACCAAAATACTTTTAAGACGTATTGACTTAGGAAATAAGCGTACGACTCTTATGGTTAACCGTTTCGCCTATTTGCGCACACGGTACGGCCCACGGAACTAGTTTTCGTGCAATAGCCGATATGGGTCAAATTATACTAATTGAACCCCAAAATCCAGAGTATGAACTATAAACCCATATAAAACAAGTCACTGAACTTGTCGGGTCCAAATCATACTCCATTCTCGGTTTTCGCCTTTTCGTGCGAATTAACCATATCCATATATATCGGAATCAACCGGTTTAAGCTACGGCTAATACAAGGACCGTTAGGATTCCAAGAGGTTAATTAAAACCTTCGTTCCAGATTAGGAGCCCCAGTAAAAGCTATCGGTGACTTGATCTAAATTAAGGATTAATACTTGCAAAGGTAAATACTTTAACTTATTTCCCCTATATGGGCTTGGGTTACGGTATATTAATACCGCTTGATTGAGCATTATATAATTCCATCGCTTAGGTGGTTAATTGATTAAATATGATCGGCTCATTTAAACAGTTTTGTTGCTTATAAGCCTTTGGGGGGTTTTATGACCGTTGTCCCGGATATCCTCGGCATCATTTTACGAAATGGCCACGACCATCGACATCCCGGTGTAGGCGTACACCCGGTATAAAGTGTCGACATTAAAACTAAAAGACGTAGCCGTTGGTTTCTGTACTACGGTTTTACGCAAACGTGGTGTGTCTATAAATCTTTAACCCGGCACGACCCGGGCTACTGAATGCATAAAAGAACATGTAAAACGTTCACAAGATCATTATGAATTTTCCCAAGTTATAAAAGAGTTTGTGCCTTGTGCATTCAAATCAATTTTAAATAAACATTTTCAAATGTGTCAGTTGAATGTATTTACCAGTGTAAACTGACGTATTTTCCCCAAAAAGATTAAGTGCAGGTTCCTAAACGTAATTGGCTGGTATTAGCTCCCTAGCGTCGGGATAAGCCTCGCAAGCTTGATTGCAGTATCTAATGGAACAATACTTTATCTGTATTTACGATCCACTGTGGATATTCAACTTTTGTAATACATTTTGATATTAGAATCAGAGGTTGAAATTATATATTTAAATTAAGCTTCCGCTGTGCATTATATAATTGTGTGGTTTGACTATATTGTTGCCAACATCGTCACGGTAATCCCCCACCGGGCCCACCGGTGAGACACGTGGAAATCGGGGTGTGACAGGTTGGTATCAGAGCCAACATTGAGTGAATTAAACACTATCCTATTGTGTTTAATCTCAATGACACAATTGCACATACTTGAGTCTAGACAAGAACTTAGGACAAATTCGGATTGATACTCCTCTTTGTCTTTATTTTCGATTTGATTTTTAATAAGTTATTGGAGCAGGAAAATGCCACCTGTTATATTCCGAGGAAGAGGAAGGGGACGTAGAGGCCGAGGAGAAATCGTGACACATCACGATCAAGAAGCTGGACCATCTGGTACAAGACATCCTTCGATGACACGGAGCGAAGAGCCACAACGACGAAGAGATCTTTACGAACCAGCGAGGCATTCCACTTCGCACAGCTCGACGCCATCCTACCGGCACTCCTTTGGGCCAAATTCAGAAAATGATCCCAATAACCCACAACCTTCCTTCATACCTCTACAACGTTCGGTATCGCACCGAAACTACGACGACCCTAGTCCGTACTACATAGGTCAGTTTAATCCGGCTGACTACATACAGGAACCTTCAGGTTTTGTTCCACTAGGGCCACAAGACCATTTTTCTGAAGATCCCATGGAGGAAGATGAGGATCCAACTGAACCAGCTCGTGGTACGCCCACGCATCCGATAGAAGTATCTGATGGATCTTCATATCATGGTCCGCAATATCAAGGCCCAGACAGCTTTATGGCCTTGTTTGACCGACATGAGTGGTACAACACACCATCTCATCAGACATCGCAACCGAGACATCCACAGGATCCATCTGAGGATTCACGCTTTGAGGCAGTTACGCCACCGCCTCCGCCACCGGCACAACCAGTTATACCTGATCCGCCGAGGCGTAGGAGGACCAATGCTCGTGTGTCTACACAAGGAGGAGGGGGTAACCACTTCAGCACTCCTCGACATTCTAGTAGCAGCCACTATCCGCCGCTACAAGAAGAAGGACCTTCAAGTCCTATACAAGAAGCGAACTCCGCACCTACTGCACGAAATTCGCCACCATTTGGGTATGACCAACCCATACCAGCTTACACAGGTCCAACGGCTTACAACCCGTTTGAACCGTCACAAGCACAATACAACTACGGCTATGAGCGCGACCCATATGTGGTGTCGGCTAGATATAATGCGCGCTACCCTGACGGAGCACATGGAAACATGGGGCCACCGGATTACTCAGCTCATGGGTATCCAATACCTCCCAGACCTCCAGTTCCACATCAAGCGCCACAACCACGATTCTCTCCTCCTGAACAGGAAGAAATACTCCATCGACTAGATCGTGTGGAGAGAGAGTTCGAGGAAGAAAAGAAAAGCCACCGAGGATTTCTCAAGGGCTTGGCGAACCTACTAAAGGGCAAAAAGAAGAAACGTGACCACTAGCCCTTAATAGTTGTACTACTGTAATTTCTACTTTAAAATAAGTCCCTGCGTGGACAACTTATCGTATTTCAGTCCCTACGTGGACTTATCTTTAGTCCTTGCATGGACACCTATCTCATATTAGTCCCTGCGTGGACTTGTCACTTATTTTAAACCTCTCTGGAGGTATGTATTATTTGAAAGACCCGTTTAGGGCAATATGTAATTGTATTTGAAATTGCGGAATGTATGTTATGAGTTTTGTTTTAATATATATAAAAAAAAAAATAAATCAAAACCATTCCTTTTATACTGATCTGCCTAATAAAGAATCTTAAAGGGGGTGAAACCTAGCTTGGGGTCTTTTAAGATCAGTCAAGATGGTACGACCTAGCTGAAAAGATTCTGATTTCCCTGTTAACCTCTGTACGCATGTTAACATTCATGGCAGATGTGATTCGTTAAAATCACGCACGTCATTCTTATACAATAATCCTTTGAGGATTTCAAAACCCAACTAAATGATATACAGATCGTGGGTTAAATCACCAATGAAGGTGATCAATATTATAAAGACATCCATTTAGTGATGCAATGCCTACGGGCCAGTACTATAAAGACATCCATTTAGTGATGCAATGCCTACGGGCCAGTACTATAAAGACATCCATTTAGTGATGCAATGCCTACGGGCTAGTACTATAAAGACATCCATTTAGTGATGCAATGCCTACGGGCTAGTACTATAAAGACATCCATTTAGTGATGCAATGCCTACGGGCTAGTACTATAAAGACATCCATTTGGTGATGCAATGCCTACGGGCCAGTATTATTAAAACATCCATTAGTGATGCAGTGCCTACGGGCCAGAATTATTAAAACATCCATTAGTGATGTAGTGCCTACGGGCCAATATTATCAAAACATCCATTAGAGATGTAGTGCCTACGGGCCAACCATATTAAGACATCCATTAGAGGTGTAGTGCCTATGGGCCATAATAATTGTCTTATAAGACAAAAGGCAGTAGTAGTCTATGACTCTCTGTCAGAAAGAGATAAAAGAACTACGGTTCAACTCTCTATGCCTTTGATTCTCTGGAATCTCGGCCAGTATTATAAAAACATCATCATGATTAGGCTTTATGCCGCCAATACTATTTATATAGTTAAAATAGGATCTATTCAAATCCTAATATTTAATGTAATGAGTTAATAAGTTAACCGAATATGGTCTCTGTACCATGGTTGACAAATTGTCATAAAAGACAATCATATAATAATCTCCTAAATTAAAATTTTGTTATCTTCTGTAACAGATTCAAGTTACAATGGCGGATCCCAATGGAGAGAACAGCCACACAAACGAAGATGACTATGACAACGCGTCAGTACATTTGACAGGCGCACAACTAAAGGCTCTGATCAACAATGCTGTCCAGGCAGCTATTGATCGTCAACATACTGAGTCTCAAGGCAGATCTGTGTCAAAACCACCCTCTAAACCAAAGACACACTCCAAACCACCCTCTGAACCCAAGAAAGATGACGACAAGCATTCGTCTACTGAGCACAGCGTTCACCGCGATAGAGAATATACTGATGCGTCCAGTGCTAAGGGTTGCACCTACAAATACTTTGTATCATGCAAGCCCCGTGAATTTACAGGGGAGAAAGGTGCGGTTGATTGTATCACCTGGCTGGACGAGATGGACACGATTGTGGACATCAGCGGGTGCGCTGAGAGGGACGTGGTTAAGTTTGTGTCCCAGTCATTCAAGGGCGAGGCCCTGGCGTGGTGGAGAGCTCTGGTGCAGGCTTCAGGTAAGTCTGCCTTGTACAAAATGTCATGGGGGGAGTTTATTACCCTCATAAAAGAAAACTACTGCCCTCAGCACGAGGTTGAGAAGATTGAGGCTGATTTTGTCTCACTAGTGATGACAAACCTGGATTGTCAAGCTTATCTGACAAGCTTTAACACTATGTCACGCCTGGTGCCATATCTTGTGACACCAGAACCACGAAGAATTGCCCGATTCATTGGGGGCTTAGAACCGGCGATTAAGGCCAGTGTAAAGGCCTCTAGGCCAACGACCTTCAGGTCAGTTACTGACCTCTCCTTGTCTCTTACACTTGATGCTGTCCGTCTGAGGGCACAAAGGAGCAAGGAGGCTGAAAAGCGAAAACGTGAGGATGATACCTCACGAAAGTCCGGTAAAAAGCACCGTGGAAACGGTGAGGGCAAGAAAGGGTCGGAGGCAAGGAAGGAGGGGCAATCTGATGGAAGACCTCACTGCAAGGTCTGCAAGAAACCTCACTCCGGGAAGTGTAGGTTTGCGTCTGGTTCACAGTCGCAACAAAAGACTCCATCCTGTGGACTATGCAAGTCCAAGGATCACAAGACAGTGGAGTGTAAAAAGATAAAGGACGCAACCTGCTATAATTGTAACGAAAAGGGGCACATAAAGAGTAATTGCCCGAAGTATGCCAAGAAGGCGGAAGAAACGAAGAAATCGAATGCGAGAATTTTTCGTTTGGATGCAAAGGAAGCGGTCAAGGACGACACTGTGCTTACAGGTACTTTTCTCGTAAATAATATATTTGCAAGAGTACTGTTCGATTCTGGCGCTGATAAGTCCTTTGTAGACCAGAAATTTTGCCAACTACTAAATATGCCAATCAAAACCCTTGACGTAAAATACGAAGTAGAATTAGCAGACGGAACGATAGAAACCGTCTCTACCGTTCTAGAAGGATGTGAAATATCCATTAGGAACCATTCTTTTCCTTTATCTCTACTTCCTTTCAAACTTGCGGGTTTTGACATCGTGCTAGGTATGGACTGGTTATCCCATAACCAGGCCCAAATCATTTGTGGCAAGAGGCAAATAGTTTTAAAGACTCCGAGTGGTGAATCTCTTACCATTCGAGGGGATACGCATTACGGATTGCCCGAAGACGTATCTATGCTGAAAGCTTCAAGGTGTTTGAACAGAGGCTGTGTAATTTACATGGCTCAGGTGATAATTGAAGAACCAAAGCCGAAGATCGAGGATCTTCCTGTCATTTCTGAATACCCCGAGGTTTTTCCTGAAGAACTACCTGGTTTGCCACCAGATAGACAAGTGGAGTTCAGAATTGACATCATTCCTGGAGCAGCTCCGATAGCAAGAGCACCTTACAGATTAGCGCCAACGGAAATGAAAGAACTGAGGACCCAATTGGATGAACTGCTGGCAAAAGGTTTTATCAGACCTAGTTCATCTCCCTGGGGAGCTCCTGTCCTATTTGTAAAGAAGAAGGACGGATCAATGCGGTTGTGCATCGACTATCGAGAACTAAATAAAGTTACCATAAAGAATAGATATCCTTTACCAAGGATCGATGATCTGTTCGACCAGCTGCAAGGAGCAAGCTACTTCTCCAAGATCGACTTAAGGTCGGGTTATCATCAACTAAGGGCCAGAGATGAAGATGTACACAAGACTGCATTTAGGACTCGCTATGGTCATTACGAGTTCCTAGGGATGCCTTTTGGGCTCACAAATGCACCGGCTGCATTCATGGATCTCATGAATCGCGTTTGCAAGCCATGCTTGGACAAATTCGTCATAGTCTTCATCGACGATATCCTTATCTATTCCAAGAATCAAGATGACCACGAGAAGCACCTTCGTTGCATTCTCGAATTACTACAACGTGAGAAACTCTACGCCAAGTTCTCGAAATGTGAATTCTGGCTACGAGAAGTTCAATTTTTAGGACACGTTGTGAGTGAGCGTGGTATCCAAGTGGATCCCGCTAAGGTAGAGGCAGTCATGAACTGGCAAGAGCCAAAGACGCCTACCGAAATTCGTAGCTTCCTGGGATTAGCAGGATACTACCGGAGATTTATTGAAAATTTTTCAAGGATTGCTGCGCCCTTGACTTCCTTGACCAAGAAGAAAGAAAAGTACATTTGGGGCCCGAAGCAGCAAGAGTCCTTTGAAATACTGAAGCAAAAGCTAAGCAACGCACCTGTGTTAACCTTACCGGAAGGTACAGATGAATTCGTGGTTTACTGCGATGCATCACATACAGGCATGGGGTGTGTGCTTATGCAGAAGGGCAAGGTGATTGCCTATGCTTCAAGGCAATTAAAGGTGCATGAAAAGAATTACACCACCCATGATTTGGAATTGGGTGCCGTTGTATTTGCACTTAAGTTGTGGAGGCACTACCTTTATGGTATTAAATTTGTGATTTATTCTGATCACAAAAGCCTCCAGCACCTGTTCAATCAGAAGGAGTTGAACATGAGACAACGCCGTTGGATGGAAACCCTGAATGATTATGACTGCGAAATCAGGTACCATCCCGGCAAGGCGAATGTAGTCGCCGATGCATTAAGCAGGAAAGAAAGGGTAAAACCCATTCGAATCAATGCCAAGAGCATTGAAGTTAAAAATAATTTGATTGAAAGGATTTTGGCTGCACAGCGAGAGGCTGTGTTGGAAGCTAATTATCCTAACGAAAAGCTGGGAGTAACTGCGGAGCAGTTGACTCTTAGCAAGGATGGAATTCTTAGGCTGAATGGACGTATATGGGTTCCGATTTATGGGGGACTACGAGATGTTGTTCTCCAGGAAGCCCATAGTTCCAAATACTCAGTCCATCCTGGTGCTGACAAAATGTACCAAGACTTAAAGGCAAATTATTGGTGGATAGGCTTGAAAAAGTCTGTAGCCGCCCATGTAGCAAAGTGCTTGACTTGTGCTCAAGTCAAAGCCGAGCACCAAAAGCCGTCTGGCTTGCTACAACAGCCTGAACTTCCCGAGTGGAAGTGGGAATGTGTAACTATGGACTTCATAACCAAGTTACCCAAGACCAGGAAAGGAAACGATACAATATGGGTCATAGTCGATAGGCTGACTAAATCAGCTCATTTTCTACCCATAAAGGAGACGTATAGCTCCGATATGTTAGCCCAACTGTATGTTGATAAGATTGTAGCCTTACACGGCATACCTGTGTCTATTATCTCCGACAGGGATACTAGATACACGTCACACTTCTGGAAGAGTTTCCAGCAATCTTTGGGCACGCGTTTGAACTTTAGTACGGCTTACCATCCACAGACGGACGGTCAAAGTGAGCGTACTATCCAAACGCTAGAAGACATGCTTCGTGCATGTGCGATCGATCTAGGTGGTAATTGGGATAAAAACCTACCCCTGATCGAATTCTCCTACAATAATAGCTACCACACCAGCATAAAGGCTGCGCCTTTTGAGGCATTATATGGTAGGAAATGTAGATCGCCTGTTTGTTGGGCGGAAGTAGGAGAGGTCCAATTGTCGGGACCAGAGATTGTTTTCCAGACAACGGACAAGATTGTCCAAATCCGGGAACGTCTCAAGGCTGCCCGCGATAGGCAGAAGAGCTACGCTGATCCAAAGCGTAAGGATTTTCACTTCGAAGTGGGTGAAAAAGTATTACTTAAGGTGTCACCCTGGAAGGGGGTGATGCGTTTCGGCAAGAAGGGCAAGCTGAGTCCGAGATACATAGGGCCTTTTGAGGTCATTGAACGAGTCGGATCAGTTGCCTATAAACTAAACTTGCCTGAAGAGCTCAATGGAATTCACAATGTGTTCCACATCTGCAATCTCAAAAAATGCTTCGTCGACGAGTCGTTGGTGATTCCACACACAGATGTGCATATAGATGAGAGCTTAAAGTTTATAGAAAAACCTTTGTCGATTGAAGATCGACAGGTAAAGAAGCTTCGCAGAAAGCACGTACCGATTGTAAAGGTCAAATGGGATGCTCGTAGAGGTCCTGAATATACGTGGGAAGTCGAAGCTACAATGAAAGAAAAATACCCCTATTTATTTGAGTAAATCTCGGGTCGAGATTTATTTTAAGGGGGTGAGGATGTAACACCTCGAAATTTTGTGTCCAATGATGTGTTAACACGTGTCATTTGTTTACACGTGGCATCTATAATAAATAAAGGACTAATTTTGACAAACCTTGAAAGTATGCAAATTCGAGGGTTATAAATGTCAACAAGGGTAAATATACTGTATAGTATCCCTAAATAATACTTAAACCTTCAAACGAATAAATTATAGATCGTACAAATATAAAACGCGGAAGAAAGTGAGAGATTACAAACTACAGGGGTTAACTGTGTCAACATGTTTAATAATACCTCTGAGTGACCCTTTAACGTTCCCAAGACTTTGTAACAGTATTATACCCTCACTAAATTAATATATATATAAATTTCGCGAAGTTTCGATATGAAACGAGAAAGATACGATCGAATTCGTAGAAGAAGGGTCAAAAGCGTCCACAGTGAAAGTTAAGGCTTTCCAAAATAATTAATAAATAAACCGGGGACTTAATAATGCGGGTAATTAACACGAGGCCCCTATCGGTAAATAACCGAGGGCCAAACCGCAAAGTTACCCCTTCAGAACCGAAAGGCCAGGTAAATCATTACGAAAGATTTCGTTATTAATGGCCCGATTCTGTAATGATTGTAAAAGATTTGAAAAATTCTGAAAATATAACCTCACGCGACCCGCGTAAGGTTTAAACCTAAGTTGAGGCGGGCCGCGAGCTCCCTCTATTACGCGTCTGAATTGTTGATCCCAGGCGACCCGCGTACAAGTTGCATGGATTGTCCATGCGGGTCGCGTACGACGCCCAGATGCAGAATGGTTGTAACTTCTTGACTTTTGAGCTCTTGAACGATCATTTGATCAATTATGGCAGCATGGGTGACCCCTACACGACCCATAACCCTTAGGGACACCTGCCCATGATCCATGATCAGTTATAGCATGTTGTGTAATGATCTTGAGGGTCTTGTGTGACTATAAATAGCACCATTGTGCTCATAACCTTCATCACACTCAAAACACACTATCTGATCATTCTAAGGAGCTCTCTAGCTTTTCTTCTGCTCTATAGTCAAGAACACAACCTCTGTAAGTGATCTCACCCTTTGTGGTGTCACATTTCCTTAGTTATGGCCTATAAACGCAACCGTCGTAACTAACGGTTGTCATTGCAATATCTTGCAAATGATTCAGTCTTATGGCGAATCAAAAATGGTTATGAGTTGGTATTTATGTGGGTATTAAACCTCTAAAAGGGTTCCCCCTGATCACCACTCTAACTATGTCAATTATCGAGTCAAACGTGCGGTTCAAAAGTCAACAGAAAGCTATTTTAGCAATTTAAGCATAATCTGTAATATATATGTTAGGGAACCTGTTTTGACAATCATAAATCATGGTAATAAGTATATAAACTTGTTTACGCTCGTTTGAATCGATCATTTACTATATAGAACCGGTTCGGAGCCGAAAGTCGCAAAAGTTTGACTTTTGCTTTGACTTCAGTTCTGACCCGTTTTAGTGAGGTATAAATATACCTTAGGACTCTCTTAGGACCAGGTCACATGTTGGTATAAGCCTCTGTGGTCGGTTCATGAGTTATCCGAGTCTTTAGCACATTTCCGTCATTCGCCTAAAAGTTGACCGTAACGGCCTTTTAAAATTAAAACGAGTATTTCGGACACGTGAACGGACCAAAACCTTGCTTATTAAATTATAAGCATGTCCCTAAAGTTTCACGTCAATCCGAGGTCTAGAATGAGAATTATGCTAAAAGGCGCACTTTTAAGAAAGTTTTGTAATTAACGGCGCAATTAGCATAACGCCCATCTAACCCAAGTTTTCGTCACCAAAACTTTTACCCACTGTGGTAAAATAATATTTTGGGAATTTTAAAGATTTTTAATAATTTTTACCTTGCTCATAACCTGCGGTTATGGCTACGGTTCGGTAAATACCGAATATGCCCTTTTTGACCAAAACGGGAGTTCTACAAGGTCTTTTGACCCGATTCCAGTTGCTACTGGTTTTAAATAATAAATAAAGTATTTTAAGCTTTATAAGCTGTTCGGGAATCTCAGAATTCCTGTAGAACTCGAAAATCCCTTTTAAAGTCTTTAAAATGACCGAAAAGCCCCTACGGGGCATAATATAAACTTAAACTCGTTACGGGCATTACGGAAGGTATCCTACTGATACCAAAATACTTTTAAGACGTATTGACTTAGGAAATAAGCGTACGACTCTTATGGTTAACCGTTTCGCCTATTTGCGCACACGGTACGGCCCACGGAACTAGTTTTCGTGCAATAGCCGATATGGGTCAAATTATACTAATTGAACCCCAAAATCCAGAGTATGAACTATAAACCCATATAAAACAAGTCACTGAACTTGTCGGGTCCAAATCATACTCCATTCTCGGTTTTCGCCTTTTCGTGCGAATTAACCATATCCATATATATCGGAATCAACCGGTTTAAGCTACGGCTAATACAAGGACCGTTAGGATTCCAAGAGGTTAATTAAAACCTTCGTTCCAGATTAGGAGCCCCAGTAAAAGCTATCGGTGACTTGATCTAAATTAAGGATTAATACTTGCAAAGGTAAATACTTTAACTTATTTCCCCTATATGGGCTTGGGTTACGGTATATTAATACCGCTTGATTGAGCATTATATAATTCCATCGCTTAGGTGGTTAATTGATTAAATATGATCGGCTCATTTAAACAGTTTTGTTGCTTATAAGCCTTTGGGGGGTTTTATGACCGTTGTCCCGGATATCCTCGGCATCATTTTACGAAATGGCCACGACCATCGACATCCCGGTGTAGGCGTACACCCGGTATAAAGTGTCGACATTAAAACTAAAAGACGTAGCCGTTGGTTTCTGTACTACGGTTTTACGCAAACGTGGTGTGTCTATAAATCTTTAACCCGGCACGACCCGGGCTACTGAATGCATAAAAGAACATGTAAAACGTTCACAAGATCATTATGAATTTTCCCAAGTTATAAAAGAGTTTGTGCCTTGTGCATTCAAATCAATTTTAAATAAACATTTTCAAATGTGTCAGTTGAATGTATTTACCAGTGTAAACTGACGTATTTTCCCCAAAAAGATTAAGTGCAGGTTCCTAAACGTAATTGGCTGGTATTAGCTCCCTAGCGTCGGGATAAGCCTCGCAAGCTTGATTGCAGTATCTAATGGAACAATACTTTATCTGTATTTACGATCCACTGTGGATATTCAACTTTTGTAATACATTTTGATATTAGAATCAGAGGTTGAAATTATATATTTAAATTAAGCTTCCGCTGTGCATTATATAATTGTGTGGTTTGACTATATTGTTGCCAACATCGTCACGGTAATCCCCCACCGGGCCCACCGGTGAGACACGTGGAAATCGGGGTGTGACACAAATGGACGCATGCCGCATGGGTTTTGGCCCTCTTCAAAAAGTGAGCCAAATGGACGCATGCCGCATGGGTTTTGCCCCTTTGAAAAAAGTGAGCCAAATGGACGCATGCCGCATGGGTTTTGGCCCTTTGAAAAAGTGAGCCAAATGGACGCATGCCGCATGGGTTTTGGCTCTCTGGATAAAGTGAGCCAAATGGACGCATGCCGCATGGGTTTTGGCTCTATGGATAAAGTGAGCCAAATGGACGCATGTCGCATGGGTTTTGGCTTTCTTGTGTTTCCTTCTGTTGGAAGTTTGGTGGTTATGGGGAAGTGTTTGGTGTGACCGTCTGACGTCCCTGTCTTTTCGGAGGCGAACAGTTGCTTTTGCAGTGACTTTCTGTCACATCAGCAGACCATGTCACCCATGCTTCCCGAAAAACGAGCCGACGTCTTCTCTCTCTTGTGACGTGTCAGTCATCTATTGGGTGCTTTTCCTGTTTCCTGACGGTCCACTATCCATCGCATTAAATGCGATGGGTATAAATAGGGGGCGGTTATCCCTTTCTTCCTTCATTCTTGAATTCTAAGTGTGATTTTCTCTCTACCTTCTTCTTGTGTTTTCTCATCGTTCATATTTTTTTGAGTTCAAAACATCTTCTTCTTGACCTTTATCATGGCTGAGAAGAATCCAACTCAGAAGAAAAGGAAGCATAGAGGCAGGGCTCCTCCTGGTCCAGACCAAGCCGTTATTAACTGGAAGGAGGAGGAATTTCAGATGCTTGTGAGGGGGCATAACTTTCGTCCCGAGTGGGGGGCTCGGTACCCTCCCTCTGGATCCACCGCATTGGATGCCCCTCCGGGTTTTATCACGTTGTACGCTGCTTTTTTCCAGGAAGGCAATTTTAGGTTGCCGATTACGAAGTTCACTGTTGTTGTTTTGAGGGGTTATGGGCTCCATATTTCTCAGATAAATGCGATTGGGCTCCCTCGGATTACTCATTTCGAATTTGTCTGTAGGTCTTACCGCGTTGAGCCTACGTTTGAGATGTTCAACGCTTTCTACAGCGTTTCGTATGCCAGCGGGTTTTACTCTTTTGAAGCTAGGATGGGGGTTACTCAGGTGTGTTCGGTGCCGATAAAGGGCATTCATGATTGGAAACAAAAGTTTTTTTACATCCGCCGTGGTGTGATTCCGACGGATATGTCGTATAGGCAGGTGGGTCAAGGGGTCCCTAAAGTGGATGCGTTGCCTGATTATGCTTCTCAAGAATGGTATGGGAAGATAACCGCTAAGCCGACTGCTATTTCTCAGTTGGATGAAATGGCCTTAGTTGGTGCTGGAATGAGTATGTTGTGGGTGCCCAAGCATCCGCTGGGTCAACCTGTGTACAGCCATAAGGGCAAATGTATGATTCTCTCTTATCCTGCCGTTTGGTTATCTTCCTTTATTTTTATCATGTATCCTTTATTTTGTTGTCATGTTACAGTTGGTTATAGTTTGTTGAACGCTTTGGACCCTAAGGCGGCGGGTGCTATGGTTGAGGCCATCCAGGCTGACAGGAACCCAACGTGGTTGGACCAGATACGGGACCGTTTTCTGCATCCTACCGATGCTAGTTTGAGCAGATACGCGAATGAAGTTCTGACCGGGATGTTGAAGATCTAATATCTCATTCTGCGCGTGCAGGTACCGCGCCTGGTGGTGCTGCTGAGCCGGTACATGAATTTGTTGAGGATGATGATGATGCGGAGGCCTCTGTTGATCCGTCTTCCCAGTTGGAGACGAGAAAGAAGGCACGGACTGATAGATCTGGAAGGAGGGAAGAGAAGAAGGAAAGCGGAGCTGCTGGATCTTCTCGTAAGCAACCTTCTACTCTTCCATATCTAGATTATGTGGTAGTGTCTGATACATTGTCTGGCCTAGGCCCTGGGGAGGTGCGTCAGGGGTCGGATCCTGACGATAAGGCCACTTTGACTGAGCATATGAAGAAGAAGGCTCTTGATGATCATAAGCATCATCTTGATGAACAAGCTGCTGCCCTTCTTGCGGTCAAGAGAGCTAAGCTTCAAAAGGATGCCCCCCCAGCACCTTCTGAATCTGAAGTTGATTTGGGTGTGTTTAGTGGGGGTCATGGGAATTTGTTGGAGGAGATATATGCTGCCTCTGCTCCCCGCCCTGGTAACTTATTTTCATTGTATGTTTCTGGTATCTGTTCTTTGGGTCTTTTCGTTAATTGTTGTCGTATTGCAGTGTTTAAGACAAGCAAGAAACCTCGGCCGGTGGATATTTCTCAGATTACTCCACCTACTTCTCCTCCCTCGAGGACTGTTGGCTTGACCCCTCCACGAGACAGTGTTGGTGCGAATGTGGAGGGTGGTGAAGGGTTTGTTGGAGGTACATTTGAGGGAGGTGATGCTGCTGGAGGTGATGTTGGAGGTGGTGTTGCTGGAGGTGACGGTGTCGGAGGTGATGTTGCTGGGGGTGATAAGGGTAAAGGTGTTGAAGTGGAGATGGAGTCTAGTGAGACTACTCCGCAACAAACCGTTTACACAAAGCGTCCTCCTGGTGGGGGTGGGGCCACATCTGGCACCGTGCGGGACTCCCACTTTGAACATGTTCCTGATGATTCATGGGGCAATCCAGCTTGTGATGATATGCCTCACGTTCACCGCTGGAGCCTTACTCAGGGTTCTCGCATGGAAGATTTGAAGAATTGTCATGAGTTTTTCTCTTTGTCTCTTCCGCCTGCGGAGAGAATGTTTCAGAAAAACCGCAACCGCTTTGCCCTTATAGATGATCATGTTAGAGCTGGAGTTAACTTCTTTGCCACTTCGCAAGAGATTCTTCGCGAATCGCGATCAATGGGGGAAGAAACTCTTGAGTTTGAAGAGGCTAAGAAGTCGTTTTCTGAAGAGAGAGAGAAATCTAATACAGAGAAAAAAGGTTTGCAATGGCGGGTTGCTGAGGCGGAGCGGAAGCTCGAAGAGCAGAAGCAGTTGAACGAGCAAAAACAGAAAGATTGGGAATCTGCATGTGCTCGTACGAATTCTGAAATGCAGTCGCAGCGTGAAGCTATTGTGCGGCTGTCTGGTGAGAAGACAACCCTTGCGGATGAGGTGCATCAGGCGCGACTTGCTGCGGAGAAGAAAGAAAAGGAGTATGTTGCGCGGATCGACAAGCTGGAGCTTCTTGTGCAGGAGAAGGCTTCGGAATGTGAGGCTGCTCAGCGCCTTCTTGATGAGAAAACGGCTGAGTGTCGTGCGTCTGAGCTGCTTGCTGAGGAAGCCCAAGCTGATAGTAGGTGGTTACTGTCCCGTGGCGTTCCATTGGTAATGTTCTTTGCTTGCCCCGTTGTCTTCTTCCTTTTTATTTTTGCTTTTGTGTGTTCCTTTCTGCGACCTTACTCGCTTTTGTTTTTTGTGTAGCTTGCTGATCGCATCGTGCAGTCATCTGAACTTGCCCGCTACATGTTTGAATTGGGTAGGGTAGGTTATAACAGTGGGCGCAAGTTTGGTTATGCGGAAGGTAGATTTGCAGCTTCTAACAACGAGAAGGATTACAACTTTGAGTTGTACAAGGAGGATTGTGATGGTGCTTATGCGGAGAAACGGAAAGAGTTCTCGATGCTTGATTTTGCCGTTGTTCGTGCTGCTGGCAAGTTGGCGCACAAAGCGAATGAGGTGGCTTTGTTGAAAAAAGCCTTGGGAGAAGATGGCGAGGATGCTGCGGGGGGTGCTGGCTCCAGCCATACTTGATAGGTTGTTTCCGGCCTGCGTGCCGTGTATGGCCCTGAATGGGCTTGTAATGGTTGTTTTTGAGACAATTTGAAATTTCTTACCTGTGGTGTTATGTATTTGACAGATATGTTGTTACCTTGATTATGGCTATGCAAATTTTGAAATCGTCATAATATGTGCATGTTTAATTACTTTGATTAGGTGTCACGAATGAATGATGGCGCTGACAGGTGATGTTGTGTTACTACAACGTTTTTATTCTGTCGTTTAAGTATGCGCGCTTGTATGTGACATACGAAGTGATCGAGTTGCAGGTTATTGTGTGAGCTCGGCTGGGATCACAGCCTTGGGAGCATTACAATGTTTAGTTACCTTGCTATCGATATTTTCGTGTTTATGTGGGCACGAAGTTATGTTTTTTTGGCGTTTTGTAGGCTTTGGTTGTGTTTCTGACCCGGCTGTTCACTTGGTTGTGACGAGCCTTGGAGGTCTACAACGTTTCCTATGGTCAAGCCATTGATGTTTTCGTGTACGCCCGAAGTAATAAATGCAGTTGTGACAAAAAATTTGCATGAAATAAAGGTAGCCAAACACTTCTTGTATTTAGTTAAATGTGTCGGCGATTCGCCCTATACGATTACATGTTTGCATTATATGTAGCATTTTCGTAACTGTTGAGCATTCCAGGTTCGTGGAACCTCTTTGTCGTTCATGGTGCGTAGCTTGTATGCCCCCTTGCCGAGGACCTCATCAATGATGTACGGGCCTTCCCATTTGGGAGCCAGTTTTCCTGGTTTTTCTGCGTTGGATGCTTCATTGTCCCTTAAGACATAATCTCCTGGGTTGAAGGTGTAGATCCGGATTCGGGAGTTGTAATACTTTTCGAGCTTTGATTTGTATTTGGCTTCATTGATTGCTGCCATCTCCCTCCGTTCTTCTAGGAGGTCCAGGTCGATCCTCCTTTCTTCTTCGTTATTGATCAGATTCATGGAGAGCATTCTCGGAGATGGAAGCCCGATTTCCGCTGGTATCACAGCCTCGGACCCATAGACCAAGCTGAAAGTTGTTTCTCCATTGCTTGTTTTTGGCATTGTTCTATGGGCCCACAATATGCTGGGTAGTTCGTCAACCCACCCGCGTCTTTTTTCACCGAGCCTTGCTTTGATGCCATCGACGATGCTCTTGTTGACCGCTTCAACTTGACCATTCCCTTGCGGATGTGCGACCGACGAGAAGGTATGTTCAATGTTTAGTTCCTTGAACCATCGCTCGAGATCATCTGCTGCAAAGTTTGTACCATTGTCGGTGATGATCCGGAGTGGCACGCCGAACCGGCATATGATTTGTTCCCGAATGAATCGTTTAACGACTGCCGACGTGGTTGACGCAAGTGCTTTTGCTTCCACCCACTTGGTGAAGTAATCGACCGCGACGATGATGAACTTGACTGCCCCCGGAGCTTCTGGGAAAGGGCCCACCATGTCTATGCCCCATTGCTGAAAGGGCCATGCGGTTGTTACTGGTACCAATTCGTTTTTTGGACGCATGGTTTTTGGTGCATGCCGTTGGCAGCCGCTGCATTTCCTTAATTCCTTCACGGCATCGAGATGCATTCCGGGCCATGATGTGCGTGAAGTGTGTTATATTTTTAGATATATATTTAAGCCCTTTTTACACTTTTAGCCAAGTTTTAAATTTATAAAACACGATATTTACTAACACTAAACACACATATGGGCAAGTGCACCCATCGTGGACGTAGTATAGTGTTGGTAAGATACCGAGGTCGTCCAAGGACACAAGAGCTTTTAATACCGGTTTATCCTCAACGTCTAATCAAATCAAAAAGTTAGAAAAATGTTTTAAACTAAGAAAAATAAAAACTAACTAAATGCTGAAAAATAAAATAAAATAAAAACAGATAGACAAGATGAATCACTTGGATCCGACACGTGTATTAGTATAACCTTTGATTATTTTCGCACTTTTGCACTTGTTTAAGAGATTATCTTAGTTATTGTAGTAGGCCCCTTTTTCGGAGGTGACGTTACCCTCAACCCAGTAGTTTGAGTCAGCAAGGATACAATCCTAAAGGGTCGGATTATTGAAAGATAATGAATTAAGTTATTAATGCAAATTATGGTAGGCCCCGCTTTTGGCGGTGACGTTACCCTCGGCTAAGTAGTCTGAGTCAGCAGGGATACAGTCCTAAATAGCCGGGTTATAGTATTAATAGTAGTTAGCTTATGAGGGGGTCAAAGAGTTTGGATCCCCGCCATCCAATACCTATGGGCATTGAAGGAGATCCTACTAAATTTGACCCAGGTCCCAAGCAGGACCTCTAAACGCTGAACAAGGGCAAGACCTTTACCAAACCGTTCCCTTAACCCCCGACCAGGTAGTCAACATACCTCCATATAGACCGTGGAGATATGAATGGTGAAAATCTTTTATTTTATATAGACAGTAAAATAATGCCAAGACACCACGGACAAACGATAAGGAAAGATCACCTTCAACATAAGTAACTAGTTATTAAAGTCATTAATACAAAACCAAATAAAAAGTGCAAAAGATTAAAAATAAAAAGTATTATACTAAACACTTGTCTTCACCAAGTGATGTAAGAGACTTAGGCAAACATGGCCTTGATTGTCAAGAACTCTTACGATCAATCTTGGATCCCGAGACGACTCACACACTCTATGATGGACAATGGATGATGGTGGTGGATGATGGTGTTATGGTGGTGGTGGGTGGTGGATGAAGTGTGAGAGAGGTGGTGTGCCAAGGGATGAGAGAGAATGAAACCAAGCTCCTCTATTTATAGGCTGAACAGAACGCTGGACACGGCCCCGTGTTCGCTGAACACGGCCCCGTGCCCGTCTGACATTCTCTCTCTTCATTAATTGTAATTGCGAATTACAATTAATGCGCCTGCTGTACTTTCAACACGCCCCCGTGTCCGCTGGGCACGGCCCCGTGGTGAGCAATGGAAGCTTCTGCTGGTTTGTCTTTTCTGCTGCTTCCTGGGCACGCCCCCGTGTTCACTGGACACGGGGCGTGTTCAGGCTCTGTTCTCTTCTCTTTGTCTTGGGAGGTGCCGTTGAGGGTCCGGGCAGTTTACTTTTGTTCCTTTTCTTGTATTTATGGTAGAATTAGTGGTCTTTTTGCTTCTTTTATGATTTTGAGCTCATTTCATCCTGAAAATACAAAAGGAAGACAAAAACACTCTTTTTCCAACATTAGTACTTAAAAAGGGTTAGTTTTATGCCTTAATTGATGTGTTTTATATGTTGCATTTTACACACATCAAATACCCCCACACTTGAACTTTTGCTTGTCCTCAAGCAAAACTCTTTTAATGTGGCTTACACTCCCAAATGGAATAGGTAGAAGAGAAGTTTTTCAACTTGTCCTAGAGTGTCGGGAATCCAAGGTTTAGATAGGTTCTATTTTTATTTTATTTACAATCTTATTCGTCATGGTTTATTTTGAACTTTCCATAAGATAAACTACTTAATTTGGCATAGC
Source organism: Helianthus annuus (assembly GCF_002127325.2). Lineage (NCBI taxonomy): Eukaryota > Viridiplantae > Streptophyta > Magnoliopsida > Asterales > Asteraceae > Helianthus > Helianthus annuus. The sequence goes on from NC_035439.2 coordinate 148,745,374, forward strand.
ATGCCTTATTAAAATTCCATTTATATACAAGTTCACATACCTCACGGGAGATCACTCAATCACTCGGCCGAAGGTGTATATTTAAGTGAATCGCTCGAGAGCGGCACGGATTTACATTCTCCATATGCTTGCCAAGCGATCAATCCTCCTCCTTTTTAACTTTTACCTTTGTAAATATCAAGAGGTCTTTTTGGGGTGAAGGCTTGGGTTTAAAGGTGGGTGGTTGGTTAGTGGTTAGTAAAAAGGGCGAAAATTGTAACAAGTGTCGGTTTTTCGTGAAATACCTTATTTTTGGTGACATTTATTTTTGAAGTATTTCTCCAAACAAGCTTTTTGTAGCTTATGTTTGTTTTTGACTTCATATATATATATATATATATTTTTTTTTTTTTCGTCACGTAAAGGGTATGTTTATGAAAAACCGAGTATGTTACTAAAATAAAGGTGAAAAAATGAAAAAGGTTTTTGGTGGGTAGAAAATTGTTTTGGGGGTAATGAAATGAAAGGTTTAGGCTCAAAGGGGTTTTCTAGGGGGATTTTGGGTAGGTAAAAAAAATGAAAAATAATGGTTTTGAAAGAAAAATAGTTAGTCCTAATGCCTCCATCATTTACTTACTTGGGTTTAAGTTGGTAAGGACCGGGAATGTATCGTCGTGGCAAGTTCTAGATTTGTAAAGACCGAGCGGCTATTCACACAAGAAACGAAAAATGAGCATTTAATCTAAATATGTGTATTTTTATGCTCAATAAAGGCTCAAAACTCACTTTTTTGTGGGAATGGGTTTTTAATGTGACCAAGCATATATAATCGAATTTTAGCTAGACTTGTTATACCGTTTCATAATTTTCTTATGTTAGTTCTTTTTATCACGACGCTATCGGTTGTAAGTTTGTAAAAATATAACCCTTTTATAACTTGTTATTCCCAACTTAAACTAAGACAAGTAAATAAAAAAATGAAAAAGTTTTTGAAAAATTTGGGGTGTTTAGCGGTTCCAATAGAGTTTTGTGTAAGGCTTGTTTTAGGATTTTGCAAAATTCCAAGGTTTTAGCATCCCCCCCACACTTAAATTACACATTGTCCTCAATGTGTCCAAAAATAGAGTTTTTGGTTGATTAGAATATGTAAAAGTGTGTTTAAAAACAAAGATTTGTGTTACTGGCGCTCTGGACACGGCCCCGTGTCCATTGAACACGGCCCCGTGGAGAACTGCCAGTAACGAAGAACTTACAGAGGGTGAACACGGGGGCGTGTTGGGTGAACACGGCCACGTGTTCGACAAAAATCTGCAGGTCAGTAGCCAAACAGCAGAACTGGGAGATGGACACGGGGGCGTGTTGGGTGAACACGTCCCCGTGGTGACAGTCTGTTAGCCGAAAAAATAGGGTTTTCTCCCGGTTTCTTCCTCCTAGGGCTGCGAGTGCTAATGTTTAGCATTCTAACCCTTGCATTGCACCTGTTCAAGCATTCAATACCATCCAACCAAGCACCAAACATCCTAATCTTACCATAGTTAAACATTATCCAACACAAAGTAAAAACAAAGTAAAAATAAAAAGAAAAGAGTTAAGGAAAGTAAATTGTCTTGACAAATGGCACGCAGGCCATGAATTGTTCGATAGGAAGGGTAATCAAACCTGTGGGCTCATAACCAGCTAGCCCTTTGCTCCTCCCGGCCTCCTACTCCATATCTTCATCACTGTCTTCACCTCCGCCTCCCTGCCTCGCCATGTACTCCCGGATGCTACCGATGTCATCTTGTATGTCGTTGACGCTGCGTTCGATAGCTCCTACCCGGAGGTGTGTGTTGTTGGCGAGGTTGTAGGTGTTCCGGGTGCACATGAGGTTTTCCTGCAAAAGATCATGCAAACTTTGGAAATTAGGAAAACCGCCTCCTTGAGAGGAGGATTGACCCTGTTCGCCTTGGGGAGGGTATTGGTACTGTGGAGGTGGTGCATGAAGAACTAGAGCCTCTTGCGGGTTCCATGCGTAGCCTTGCGTCCTCTGAAAGCTCACCGTCCCATCCTCCGCTTCATAGAGCAAGTTCATGGCCCGGCAGATATGGTAATCAACCCGTCCCGACCATGGGCTCCTTTCGAAGGACTTCGGGATGTTCGCGAAGTGCTTGAAAAGACGGTACACCCATCCCCCGAAGAAGATTGGTGTAGGAGCAGAGGCAAGGCGGTTCAAGTGCATGTTCCGCAGTAGGAGGTAAGGAACATCGAGAGGCTTCCGGTTGTGGATGCAGTGAAGGACAACCAAATCTCTAACCCCAACAACGCCACTACTGTCATGGCGTTGGTTTAGCGAGTACGTGAGGAGCCTGTGGATGTAGCGATATAACGGGTCTCTCAGTTTGGTACTCTTTGTGCTGCTGGAGTTGTAGATCCCCTCACCGATTTGAGCCCATGCGGCTTGGCGTTCTGTTGCGTCCAAATCTCGCAATCCCCCGGTATTCTCTTCGTTCCCCGCTTCTTCGTCTTTGTACAGCCCAATGATTGATCCGAACTGCGCCATGGAGGTTCTATAGGTCGTACCCCCACATCGAAACTCGACCGCCTCGTGATCAAACGGGTCGCGTCTCGAGTTGAAGATGAACGTGCTATAGAATTCCAATGTGCATTGGTGGACCGACCAAAGTCGGGTAGTCAATGCAACGTGCAGTGGACCCGTCACTATGTTGTTGAAGCGGTCCAGTTGGTTTACCATTGTCAGAAGATCGGTACATGCCCGCCTTGGATATTCTTCGGGCCTTGTTTGTAGGACCTCATAGCGAGCCCTGGCGTCAAGTTCGCTGGCATTGAACCGTGTGAATTTGGACATCTGAAAAGAATACAACAAAAGTTAGTGCGAAACATGGAAATTCGGGTTGAAAACTGCAAACAGTGGGCTGGACACGGCCCCGTGTTCAGCGAACACGGCCCCGTGTTCAGGCGTCTGTAACACCTAATTTTTATTTTTTCGTCCCGGTTTCGAAAACCTGAAAATTTTTAGCCTAATAGCAGCGGTTTCCCCCGAAAATGAAACCCTAAGTGTCATTTTTCCAAAATCAAACCATTTACTCTTTCAATTTTGAGTTTTTCGGTTCAAGAACAAGGGTTTGTGTTTTTAGTTGGAAATCGGACAAATCTATCAACAATACATGGCTATTTACTTCCTATTACTCTACTCTAAACTACTACTAACAATTTTCATCAAAAATTTTGAGTTCGATCCGGATGAACATGAAGAACCCTAGATTTCCCCCAATTTTTGATGTTTTAACTACATGCAAGTAACTAATCTAACTACTAAGAAGGATAGAATCATACCTTGACGTTGTTAGGCTTGGTGGTAACGTTCGAAATCGGCAGAAAATCGCTCTAAACCAGAGAGTTTTCGGCGAAACGGGGCGTGTGGAATGGTGTAACTGATAGAAAAAGAGGGTTTTATCCCGACAGTCGCCTCGACACGGCCCCGTGCCGGGTGAAATTTTAATTTTTTTTTTTTTTTTTTTTTTTTTTTAACGTGCTTGTGTGCATGCCCCTTATCTCCGAATAATGGTTAGATGATTTTACCAGTTTCGAATGTATACTTACCTGTAACATGTCGGGTATGAGTTTATTCGTTGACCGTTTGAAGTGCGATTTCCTCTTCCTCATCCTCAATGGATCCTCTGTAGAGTTTCAGCCGTTGGCCATTGACTTTGAATGGTGTTCCATTTCGAGTTTTAATTTCTACTGCACCGTGTGGAAAAACATGTGTGACTGAAAAAGGTCCCGACCACCTAGATTTTAACTTACCAGGAAACAATCGAAGTCGCGAATTGAACAGTAGAACTTGATCTCCAATCCGAAATTCATTAGATTTAATATATTTATCATGCAAATTTTTCATTCTTTCCTTATAAATTTCGGAGTTAGAATATGCATAATTCCTAAGTTCTTCTAATTCATTTATTTGACAAAATCGATTCTTACCGGCAACTTCTAAGTCTAAGTTTACGTTTTTAATTGCCCAGTAGGCTTTGTGAGCAATTTCTACTGGCAAGTGACAACTTTTTCCATAGACTAGTTTATATGGGGTTGTGCCTATAGTGGTTTTATAAGCGGTTCGAAAAGCCCATAAAGCGTCGTCTAGTTTGTCAGCCCATTCTTTTTTATTTATCCCTACGGTTTTCTCAAGTATTCGTTTTAAACCTCGATTAGTCACTTCGGCTTGCCCATTTGTTTGAGGATGATATGCTGTTGAGACCCGGTGATAGACCCCATATCTTGTTAAGATTTTTTCGAGTTGATGATTACAAAAATGGGTACCTCTATCACTTATTAATGCCTTTGGTGTGCCGAAACGTGAGAACAATTTTTTTAGGAATTTTACCACTACTCTTCCATCATTTGTTGGAAGAGCTTCGGCCTCTGCCCATTTAGACAAGTAATCGACCGCCACAAGTATATATTTGTTTCCTTTTGAAGGTGGGAAAGGTCCCATGAAATCGAGTCCCCACACATCAAAGATTTCACAAACGAGAATGCCATTTTGAGGCATTTCGTTTTTGGAAGAAATATTACCCGATCTTTGGCAGGCATCACATGTCTTTACAAGGTTTTGTGCATCCTTGTAAATGGTTGGCCAGTAAAATCCCGAATCAAATACCTTTCTTGCGGTACTTGCGGCACCATGATGTCCTCCGTATGGACCTTCATGACAATGACGGAGTATTCTTCGTGCTTCATTACCATGGACACACCTTCGGATGAGTTGATCAGCACACATTTTGAAAAGATAGGGGTCTTCCCAAAAGTAATGCTTTACATCAGCAAAGAATTTCTTTCTTTGATGATGTGGCCATCCTTTGGTGACTATACCGCTGGCTAAGAAATTAGCGTAGTCGGCATACCATGGTTCTTGTCTGCTTTCCATCATTTCCAGGGACTCCGTGGGAAATTTTTCGTTGATTTGCTCGTCCCTGGTTGTCTCCAAAGCTGGGTCTTCTAAGCGTGAGAGGTGATCTGCAGCAGTGTTTTCCGCTCCTCTTTTGTCCTTGATTTCGATGTCGAATTCTTGGAGGAGTAGAATCCACCTTATCAAACGGGGTTTTGCGTCTTGCTTCTTGAAGAGGTACCTGATGGCTGCATGGTCTGTATAAACTATTGTTTTAGAAAGAACAAGATAAGAACGAAATTTATCAAAAGCAAACACCACCGCTAGTAACTCTTTCTCTGTAGTTGTATAATTTTCTTGTGCATCATTTAGAGTTTTACTAGCATAATAGATTGGGTGGAAATGTTTTTCTTTTCTTTGTCCCAAGACTGCTCCAACAGCAAAGTCGCTTGCATCGCACATGATTTCGAAAGGAAATTTCCAATCTGGTGCTATCATGATAGGTGCATTGACTAGCATTTCCTTGAGGGTCAGAAATGCTTGATTGCATTCCTTGTCAAAGATGAAGGGTGCATCTTTTTCAAGCAATTTTGTTAGAGGTCTTGAAATTTTCGAAAAGTCTTTGATAAACCTTCTATAGAATCCGGCATGCCCTAGGAAACTTCTGATTGCTCGCACGGAGGATGGAGGAGGTAATCGAGATATGGTCTCGATTTTTGCTCGATCAACTTCCATTCCTTCGCTTGAGATTTTATGTCCGAGTACTATTCCCTCTGTTACCATGAAATGGCATTTTTCCCAGTTAAGGGCGAGGTTAGTTTCCTCACATCGGGATAGCATTCGTTCAAGATTATCGAGGCATTGATCATATGAGTCTCCAAAGATGGAAAAGTCATCCATGAAGACTTCCATGGTTTTTTCAATCATATCATGGAAAATGGCGACCATACAACGTTGGAATGTTGCAGGCGCATTACATAGACCGAATGGCATGCGTCGATATGCAAAAGTTCCGTAGGGGCATGTGAAAGTTGTTTTCTCTTGGTCTTCTGGTGCTATCGGTATTTGAAAGTAACCTGAAAAACCATCTAAGAAACAATAAAATTTATGACCGGATAATCTTTCTAACATTTGATCAATGAAGGGCAAAGGAAAGTGGTCTTTCCTTGTTGCTTCATTTAATCTCCTATAGTCTATACAGACTCTCCATCCTGTGACGGTTCTTGTGGGTATTAATTCATTTTTCTCGTTAGTTATTACCGTCATACCTCCTTTCTTTGGGACTACTTGGACTGGACTTACCCACGGGCTATCGGAGATAGGGTAGATTAGTCCGGCGTCGAGTAGTTTGATGACTTCATTTTTAACCACTTCTTGAACATTGGGGTTCACTCTTCGTTGTGGTTGAATCACCGTTTTGTAGTCATCATTCATTAAAATTTTGTGCGTGCACATGGAAGGACTTATTCCCTTAATATCTACAAGCTTCCAAGCGATCGCATTTTTGTGTTTTTTAAGTAGGTTAACTAATTTTTCTTTTTCTGAGCTAGTTAATTTAGACGAAATAATTACAGGTAGACTACCATCTTTGCCTAGAAAAGCATATTCCAAACCCTTAGGGAGTTCTTTGAGCTCGATGGGTGGGTCTTTAGGAGACACCTTATTTTGTGGTTCATCTAGATCAAGAACTTTAAAAGTTTGTTCTATGGCTACCTCTTCGTCGACAAAGTGGTCTTCCTCGTGGTTTGTATCAGGTGGTTCAGCTTCATCTTCAATTAGGGGGTCATTGTTGCCAAAAGGATATTTCATTGAGCGCTCAAGATCTATGCTCCTTTTGAATGCCCCTAATTGAAGAGTTAGAGTGTTGAATTTCCGGTTTTTCAAAGCTTTGTGAGTTTGTACAAAAGGTTTTCCCAAGACTAGGGGGGCATCATCTAAGATGACGAAGTCGGTTGGGATTACCATTTGATTTGTTTGAACCAAAATATCTTCGACTACACCGATTGATTTCATTACTTTTCGGTCGGATAGAAAAATGGGTATTTGAAGTGGAGTAAAATCACTAATACTTAACTTTTCAAAAATGTAGTTGGGCATTATGTTAACACAAAGATCTTTATCAATAGTGACATTACTAATAAACGAATTTTGAAAGAAACATGGAACCGGTGTGATGTTAATTTCAAAAGGATCTTCTTTTATTAGCGAGGTTTGATCATTAGTTAACTTAACACTTACCATTTCTTTGATTTTAGCACTAGTGTTTAACTCTTTTAAAAACTTGGCATGAGGGGTTATTAAACAATGGTTTTCGAAAGTAGGTGATAAGAGAATAATTTCCTCTAAATTAGACTCTTCTTGAATTTTAACATTATCGGACTCACCATTTTCGTTGTTTAACTCATGTGTCTGTTTTTCACTTTCTTGTTCTTCCATTTTTACATTTTTAACTACCTCTACGTTATTATTACTTTTTAACTCTTCTCTCGCGCGGGATTCCTCTTCCCTTGCGCGAGATTCTTTCATGCAACGTTCGATAGTTTTAATGTGTTCTAATATCCTATTGGTCACTTCGGTGAGATTGAAAGAATTTGGATCCTCTAAGCTTGAATCCGGTTGTTCGATCCTTGGTTCCTCATAGTACTCATATGAAGTAGATGGTTCACACCATTGTTCTTCATTGTAAGTATATGATGGATAAGGGTCAAAACTTTGTTCTTCATAGTACTCATATGAGGTGGGTTGTTCACGCCATGGTTCCTCATAATAAGAGTATGAAGGTGGTGGCTCATATGTTGAATCTTCAAAGTATGAATATGAAGGCTCATACCTTGGTTCATCAAAATACGAGTATGAGGGAGGAGGTTCATACCTTTGGTCTTCATAGGATGTGTATGAAGTTGATGGCTCGTACCTGGGCTCCTCATAATGGTTGTATGAATTGGATGGTTGATATGAAGTATTATATTGAACCGAGTGTGCATTACGACAATTAGTGCAATAATTACCTCTATAATCATCCTCATCATAGGTGTAGTTGTAATCTCTTGAGTATTGATCCATAGGAATCACTCAACAGACTACAACTGAGTCTCGGGACCAGAAAACAAAAATAAGACGGAAACAGAAGCTGAACACGGCCCCGTGTTGGGTGAACTCGGCCCCGTGTTCAGGGACTGTATCTGGGCGTTTTAATTAAATTAACTGGTCACGTTGAGCACGGGGGCGTGTTGAGTGAACACGGCCCCGTGGTCAGACTCTGTATCTGGGTGTCTACTCTAAAATATGCAGCACGGGGGCGTGTTCAGCGAGCACGACCCCGTGTTCAGGCTACTGTAAATGCAAAAACTAAACTAAAATGCAGAAAAATGCGCGCGTTTTAAAAATGTTTTGAAAAACTGATTAGGCCGTCGATTTTAAGCTTTCTTAAAATCCTTGTGTCCCCGGCAGCGGCGCCAAAAACTTGATGTGCGTGAAGTGTGTTATATTTTTAGATATATATTTAAGCCCTTTTTACACTTTTAGCCAAGTTTTAAATTTATAAAACACGATATTTACTAACACTAAACACACATATGGGCAAGTGCACCCATCGTGGACGTAGTATAGTGTTGGTAAGATACCGAGGTCGTCCAAGGACACAAGAGCTTTTAATACCGGTTTATCCTCAACGTCTAATCAAATCAAAAAGTTAGAAAAATGTTTTAAACTAAGAAAAATAAAAACTAACTAAATGCTGAAAAATAAAATAAAATAAAAACAGATAGACAAGATGAATCACTTGGATCCGACACGTGTATTAGTATAACCTTTGATTATTTTCGCACTTTTGCACTTGTTTAAGAGATTATCTTAGTTATTGTAGTAGGCCCCTTTTTCGGAGGTGACGTTACCCTCAACCCAGTAGTTTGAGTCAGCAAGGATACAATCCTAAAGGGTCGGATTATTGAAAGATAATGAATTAAGTTATTAATGCAAATTATGGTAGGCCCCGCTTTTGGCGGTGACGTTACCCTCGGCTAAGTAGTCTGAGTCAGCAGGGATACAGTCCTAAATAGCCGGGTTATAGTATTAATAGTAGTTAGCTTATGAGGGGGTCAAAGAGTTTGGATCCCCGCCATCCAATACCTATGGGCATTGAAGGAGATCCTACTAAATTTGACCCAGGTCCCAAGCAGGACCTCTAAACGCTGAACAAGGGCAAGACCTTTACCAAACCGTTCCCTTAACCCCCGACCAGGTAGTCAACATACCTCCATATAGACCGTGGAGATATGAATGGTGAAAATCTTTTATTTTATATAGACAGTAAAATAATGCCAAGACACCACGGACAAACGATAAGGAAAGATCACCTTCAACATAAGTAACTAGTTATTAAAGTCATTAATACAAAACCAAATAAAAAGTGCAAAAGATTAAAAATAAAAAGTATTATACTAAACACTTGTCTTCACCAAGTGATGTAAGAGACTTAGGCAAACATGGCCTTGATTGTCAAGAACTCTTACGATCAATCTTGGATCCCGAGACGACTCACACACTCTATGATGGACAATGGATGATGGTGGTGGATGATGGTGTTATGGTGGTGGTGGGTGGTGGATGAAGTGTGAGAGAGGTGGTGTGCCAAGGGATGAGAGAGAATGAAACCAAGCTCCTCTATTTATAGGCTGAACAGAACGCTGGACACGGCCCCGTGTTCGCTGAACACGGCCCCGTGCCCGTCTGACATTCTCTCTCTTCATTAATTGTAATTGCGAATTACAATTAATGCGCCTGCTGTACTTTCAACACGCCCCCGTGTCCGCTGGGCACGGCCCCGTGGTGAGCAATGGAAGCTTCTGCTGGTTTGTCTTTTCTGCTGCTTCCTGGGCACGCCCCCGTGTTCACTGGACACGGGGCGTGTTCAGGCTCTGTTCTCTTCTCTTTGTCTTGGGAGGTGCCGTTGAGGGTCCGGGCAGTTTACTTTTGTTCCTTTTCTTGTATTTATGGTAGAATTAGTGGTCTTTTTGCTTCTTTTATGATTTTGAGCTCATTTCATCCTGAAAATACAAAAGGAAGACAAAAACACTCTTTTTCCAACATTAGTACTTAAAAAGGGTTAGTTTTATGCCTTAATTGATGTGTTTTATATGTTGCATTTTACACACATCAGGCCAGTAGTAACCGGCGTTCATTACTTTTGCCACTACCATACGCGGCCCGGCGTGGATACCACAAATGCCTTCATGTACTTCCCGGATCAGATAATTTGCGTCTTCGGCGTCAACACATCTTAGCAGCGGGTCAAGATATGACTTTCGGTACAGTATCCCGTCTGCCATCTGATAATGTTCTGATTTATACTGGATTTTCCGCGCCTCGGCTTTATTTTCTGAAAGTATCCCGGACTGTAAGTACATGATTATGGGTGTCATCCAGGACGTGGTTCCTGTTTGGATGACGCTGACTTCTCTGAGTGGAACAGATGGGTTGCTCAAAACTTCTATGCGCACATCCTTTGCCAAGTGCTGGAAACTTGTCGACGCAAGCTTGCTTAAAGCATCTGCCGGCTTGTTTTCGCTGCGGTTTATGTGATGCACCTTGTAGGAATAGAAGGTTTGTAACAACGTTTTTGCCTGGCTGAGATAGAGTGCCATTATGTCGCCCTTGGCTTCGTACTGGCCGTTGATTTGGCCTGCTACTAACATGGAGTCCACATGTGCTTCGATGTGTCGGACCCCCATTTTGATCGCCAAACGCAAGCCGGCCAGAAAGGCTTCGTACTCTGCTTCGTTGTTTGTGCTCTTGAAGTCTAGGCGTATGGCGTATGTGAACTCATGTTTGTCAGGGCTTACTAGCCTTAGCCCTGCGCCTGCCCCATCTTCGTTGGATGCACCATCTGTGTACAGTAGCCATGGCTCTTCCGTTTGTTTTTTCTCAGCTTTCTCCATCGCCTTGCATTCTCTGTCTTTGTCGTCTGGCACTTCCGTCATAAAATCTGCCAAGACTTGGCCCTTGATCGATGGGCGTGGTCTGAAGACCACATTGTGTCCCCCTAGCTCTATTGCCCATTTGGCCAACCTTCCTGATACTTCTGGCCTTGCTAGGATATTCCCAATATTGTAGTTTGTTAGCACGTGGATGACGTGATTGGCGAAATATCTGCGCAGCCTTCTTGACGCGTGAATCAGTGCAAGGACAAGCTTTTCCATGATTGCGTATCTGGTTTCTGGGTCGGTCAAGGTTCTAGATACATAATACACAGGCGTTTGGACACCTTGACGATCAACAAGTAGTACAGCTCCGACTGCCTTGTCGGAAGCTGAGAGGTACAGGACCAAAGGTTCTCCTTTGTTTGGTGCGGTTAGAGTTGGCAGCATGATTAGACAGTCTTTCATCTCGCGGAACGCATTTTCTGCTTCCGGAGTCCATTGGAACTGGTTTTTCTTCATGCAGTTGCGCAAGGTCTTGATGAATGGGAAGGATTTTGCAGCATGGTTAGCTAGGAACCGATTGAGTGCTGCCAATCGTCCTGCGAGCTTTTGCATATCTTTGACGTTTGCTGGTGAAGGCATCCTTTCTATGGCCTGGACCTTTTCTGGGTTCACCTTAAAACCATCTTTAGTGACTATGAAGCCCAAAAACTTTCCTTCTTCCATTCCGAATGAGCACTTCGCTGGATTCAGTTTGATGCTTACGCTTCGCAGCGTGTTGAAGGTCTTCTGGATATTTGCCAGCATCGCGCTCTCCTCCTTGCTCATGATTACCAGATCATCCATGTACACTTCTATGTACTTACCAATGGCGTCACTGAATGTTTCGTTTATCAACCTTTGGTATGTTGCACCCGCATTCTTTAAGCCGAACGGCATCTTGGTGTAGCAGTATAACCCTGTTGGCGTGCGGAAAGCGGTTTTATCCTCATCTTGGACGGCCATTTGGACCTGGTGGTATCCTTTGTAGCAGTCCAAGAAACATTTCCACCGGAATGTTGCCAAAGAATCGATTTTCTCATCTATATCTGGTAAAGCGTAGCAGTCGCGGGGACATGCTTTGTTCAGATCCTTGTAGTCAACACACATTCTCCAACTACCATTCGGTTTCTTTACCATTACTGGGCTTGCTACCCATGTTTGGTACCGGACTTCCCTGATGATTCCTGCGTTTAGCAATTCCAACACTTGTTCTTTCATTGCATCATGTTTGATATCTCCCAGGTGTCGTTTAGCATGCACTACTGGCTTTGCATCCTCTGAGACATTTAGCCGGTGTTCTGCGATATGCCGTGGGACACCGACCATATCGGCCGGAGTCCAGGCGAACACGTCCATGTTTTCGTGCAATAATTTCTTTAGCGCCGCGCGCGTTAGGTCAGACATTGCGGGCCCCAGAGTGACTGTTTGTTCTGGGTATGCGCTGTTCAATACCCATTTCTCTGCTTCTATGCGCGGTGCCTGCTAGCTTGCTTTTGCCGGTCTGATTTCATCTGTTGCTAGCACTTCTTTGCTTGCGTATATCAACGCGATGCCTGTTTCGGTTGGAAAACCTATGGCAGAATGTGGTGCGGAGCAGATCATGCTGAAATCTCCTTGGGATTCTCTTCCTAGGAGGATGTCATGTCTTGAATGTGCCGGTAGTACCATGAATGTGACTTCTTCGGTTCTCGAATTTCTCCCATCAAAAACGGCCTCGTTGCAGAAACCAGTTAGTGGGTAATCGACTGGTTCTAGGCGCGCCTTATCCTCTTGGTCGAATTGATTGAAGCACTGTTCATATATGATGTCCGCGGTGCTCCCGGGATCGATAAAGATGTAATCTGTTTGGTAGTGGCCGATCACCCCTGGGATGACTATTGGCCGCTTTTCTCTTGGACCTCCCCTGACAACTGGGAACACCACTTGCTTCTCGCGCCATGCATCATCCTGCGCGCGCTTGTTGTAGTTTTTTCTTGGTCGCCGTGGACCTCCTTGCACCATATGAGTTTCTAGCTTTCTGAGCTTCTTGTTGTCTGGACCTTCATCTCTTCGTTGTATCTGGCGGTAATCGCGCTTTCCTCCCTTGACTAAGTGACCGAGCTTTCCGTCTCTTAGAGCCCTTTCGATTTCTTGCTTTAAGCTGAAGCAGTCATCGGTCAAGTGGCCCGTATCTTTGTGGAATTCACAGAAGAGATTTGGGTATTGACCCCTTTTGTTGCGCATCTGCAAGGGTGGTTTGAACTGGTGGTTTTCTGTGGCCAAAACTTCAGAAGGTGTTTTGGTTAGTGGAGTCCACTGCTTTTCTCTATTTTCGCGCTTTACTTCTTTTCGATGGGCTATCTGATTGATCGTATGGCGTGCATCGTCCCGTGGGGGGCTTCTTTCTCTGTTCCCAGAAGCCCTCCAGGGTTGATTTCTGCCCCTTCTGTTGTTTCGATCGTTATAGTTGTGTGCGCGCTGACGGTGATCGTCACCGGTCCGTTGCCTGTCTGTCTGCGCAATAGTTTTGGCCGCTTCAATGAAGGTTTCCCAGTCTTTGGGTCCTCCATCTCGCCCTTTGATTCTTTTAACCAGATCGTCGCACTTGACCGCTCGCATGAAGTGTGCGCGCATCATTTTCTCTGGTATGTCTCCGATCTCCAGACATTCTTTGTTATACCTTGTAATGAAATCTTCTACGCTTTCATAGTCTTTTCTCCATATGTTCAGACAATCACCCGGATATCTGGCTTGTCTTCGTTGCTGAGAGAAGTGTGCCAGGAACTTCTCTCGGAAATCGACCCATGATTTGATTTTGCCAGCCGGTAAGTTGTCGAACCAAATGCGCGCCGCGCCAACGAATGTCTGAGCGAACAGGTGGCACCATGTTGGTAAGTTCCATCCGCCTGTTGCTCCTGCACCTTTAAACACCTGGAGGTGATCGTCTGGGTCCGTCAACCCGTTGTATTTACCCACGTTGTGTGGTAATTTCGTTTTGTCGATAGCCGCGCACGCGATTTCTTGAATGAATTTTGAATTTTCAGCCATGTCCTCAGGACGATAGCTCAAGGTGTAATCATGCTCTGCTTTGGGGTTGTACCCCGCGCGCTTGGATTGTTTGTATGCTTCGTGTTCCGGAGGAAGTCTGCTAAACACTGTGGATTCCCCCTTGTAAGTTGGGTCGTCTTCCTCCTCTTCCCATTCTGTATTCATGTTGCGCGCGCCCAAACGGGTTTGGATCGGCCTTCGTTGTAGATTGGATGTTTGGACGAAGTTGCTCTCTGTTTCAGCATAAGTATCGCGCGTGTCTTGTATGTTGGGTCTTCTGACATGTTGCACTGGTTCTCTTTCTGGTCGTAAGTTCCACGCGTTTGTCTGCTGAGTCGTGTGTGTACTCAGAGACCTTGGTTGTGGAGTTACGAATGCTGATTGGTTAGCCTGTGCTTGGAGCAAGGCTTGTTGTGCGCTGAGCTGCGTGTAAACGAGGTTTATGGACGCCATTTGTTCGGCATACCAGGAAGCCAGAGTTTTTCCCTCGGGTAGCCCTAAAAGTGCAGAGTAGTTGAGTTGTGCTTGTTCCGATGGAACAGAAGGGCCTGGTCCATGGCTTACAGTCTGCATCGGCGGAGGTGTTTGGTGTAATATCCCCGTTGAGGATTGGAGAGCAGCTCCGTTTGTGGTTTGAGTGATGATTCTTGCTGGTGTTTGGAAGATGGGTCCAGTTGTGGTTTGGCTAACAGCCCTGGACGCACTTCCAAAAATGGATGGAAACTCGTTGTTCAGCTGACCTTCTTGGATGGTCTCGTTTCTTTGACCTCGTTGGACGTGTACCGTGTCCGAAACGAGCTCAAAGGAAGAAACTTCTCCGTCAGCCGGGTGTGAATGATTCTGGTCTGCCATTTTCACGAGTGTTTTTTAGAAGAGAAAAAGAGGTGAGAGTGGTCTTGCAAAAAAGCGGATGGCGCTAATGTTGAAACAATGGTTAACACAAGGATAACCAAGAGGGTTGTTTCACTTATGGGTTCAACCTCTTCTCTTGCTCGTATCGGTGACCTGAGATCTGCAAAACAGTAAACACCGTTAGTCTCGTTAAGAGGGGGGAAGGGGGTTTTCCCTCTTAACCAGGCTCTGGCGTGAGAATAAGTACTGCTCTGAGAGGAATAAAATAGTGTGTGTATAAAGTGAGTAAAGAGAGTCAAGATGATCCACCTGAATGATGAAGGGTCCTATTTATAGCCGGAGGGTGAAGAAGGAGGAAGCAGCTGTGCCAGCTGTGGGTGCGCGCCAGCTGTCCGACCAAGGGGAATATCCTCTTGGTCTGCTCTGTCGCGAAGGGTGTAGTGGTACACGTGGCGTCCTTGTATTCGCTTGTGCTGGGTACCTCGTACTGGTCGCGTCAGCCCTGCTCCCTGGATTGTCGCAGGCCTATGTGGCCTTTTGTCAATGGTGACACGTGTTGTCCTTTATGTTGGGCAAAGCATCTTTGATGCCAGCTGTGAACCGCCTAGATGTCTTCTGGAAGCTTCTAGAAGGTTTTGGTGACATGGATGCCTTGTGTGCACAAAAGTGGTGTGGTCCCTGCCATGTAGGCAGGGAATTGGGACCATACCTCTTCAGAAAGGAAATTAAGCACAAATAATCTATTTACAAAAGAAAATGAACATGTCAAGTGAAAGAAAGATACATGTAATTAAATCAATAATTTATGTATTTTATATGTTAACAAACGTATCGTTGATTTGTTTATTGCCTGGATGTGAGGAGTGACGACATCACACTACATATATTTAGTTGGATGGTGATAAACATACTTCGAACTAAACTGGATGTCACATTTCGAAAATGGGCTCAAACGATTAAGCTTTTTCACATGCATAATCTTTGTTGAAACTTTCCAATGACTAGTAATTTGTGAATGCATATGTATTCAGTCAAATTTGGTCTAGAACATCGTAGAAAATAAATATAGTATTTTAAACTATTTTATTTTAGAGTTAAATGCTTGGTTGGTCCCTGTGGTTTTCAAAAATTGCAGACTTGTTCCTAGTGGTTTACTAATTACACGCTTGGTTCCAAAGGTTGTCAAAAATGCACTCGGTTGGTCCCTAGCCCTAACATCAGTTAAATATCTCAGTTAAGTCCATGTTACATGACCAAAATACCCTTGCTTATTAACAAAACCCAGCCTCTGCATCATCTTCATCACAGGTCTCCCTCTTCTTAAACAAAAAGCACAGCCGCCACCATCTCACCCACCACCACCATGTCCGAGTATTCATTAATTTGTGAATAATTGCTGCGAAAAAAGTACTGGCATTCCACTTTTTCGACTGGATTTGTGATAATAACTCGAATCTTTATCGCAACAGTAATGTTTGTAGTCTAATAATTGATAACTGTGGCTGGTTATATGATTATGACACCACGAAACTTTCAGATCTGATTTCAGTTGAAAAAGAAGATTGAAGTTGCAAGTTATCATTTCAAATAAGGTTGTTGCTGTTGCATCGAAGACGAAAACAATAGGGTATTGATTTTGTTGGTTATTGAAGAAGAAGGAAAGTTTATAAGCGAAGATTGAATCTGAATTAGCAATAATAAATATTCGTTGATTGAATCGAAGTTTCATATATGTTTTGAATTCGAGTAGAAGTTGTTGATTTTTGAGAATTAGATCCTAGATTGTTTGAATCTGAGATATTGCAGATCGAGTTGCAGTTTTTTTTTAATCAGAACTGGATTGGTTTCGTAGAAAGAAGAAGAAATAAACAGTTTGCGGCTGTTGTTCTTATACAATTCAGATTTAAATCTTAGTTGCAGATGGTTATAGATCTTCATCATCGAATAGAAAGAGTTGAAAAAATTATGTTTTGAATGTGAAAGATAAAAGAGCATGGGTTTTGTTAATAATCATGGGTATTTTGGTCATTTAACATGGACTTAACTTGAAAACTTAACTGATGTTAGGGTTGGGGACCAACCGAGTTCATTTTTGACAAGTTTTGGGACCACGCGTGTAATTAGTAAACCACTAGGACCAAGTTAGCAATTTTTACAAACCACAGGGACCAACGAAGCATTTAACTCTTTATTTTATCATTCTTCCAACAAAATAGGCCAAAAAAAAAAAGAAAGAAAAAATGAAAAACATCCTAAAAGCCTGGCATTTGATGAGCAAAAAGGGAATTTAGGTGGGTTTATTTTGATGGCCACAAATTAACCATCAATCAAAATCAAACTCAGCATGTAGCATTGTCGAAAGAAAAGGATTCCACCTTCTAATCATGTAAGGTACGGTTTTTTTAAGTAAACTTTCGTTTTGCTCTCTGTGGTTTGGTCGTTTTAATGGTTTTATCACAACCCTTTAAAAATAGCCATTTACTCCAATAGTTTACCATGTCTTTTCCATTTTGCTTCCCGACTCTTAACTCAGTTAAATCATTCAACTAAGGGTAGGGGTATGTCAGTAATTTTATATATAACTAATTATATATGAATTATTCAACTAAGTTTACCATGTCTTCTTAGATCCCATTTCTACACAAATCCTAGAAGAACAACCACTAGCAAAGCATCCAATAACCCACCTCCACCAGTCCACCACCACCGCCGCCCCGTCGACGAAAGCATCCGCTAAGAAGGCCACCGTCGCAACTCCACCGACCACAACTTCACACAAAACTCAGCCTACAAACAAAATCTAGACGACGTACTATATTCCTTAACAAGAACAAATAAAGGCTTCGGGTTTTACAATTCGACGTCTGGACAAGCTAAAGCGGCCGCCCTTTGTCGTGGAGACATCGAGCCAGAAAGATGCCGAAGATGTGTAGATGATGTTACTCGTCGGCTGCGACAAGTTTGTCCGAATCGAATGGAGGCTGGGGGATGGTACGACACATGTTTCTTATGGTATTCAAATAGAACTATAGGTGGTGGAGTTGGTTATTATTTTTACAACGGGAACAATGTTTCAGATTCAAGCTTTGGTCAGTGGAATCACACAGTGGTTGATTTGCTCGGTGAGTTGTGGTCAGAGGCTGCGGGTGGTGGGCAGCTCCGGAACTATGCTTCTAAAAATATAATGGTACCGGGATTGTGGACTGTATAGGGATGATGCAGTGTACTCCTGATTTATCGGAAACGGAATGTGATGATTGCTTGGTTAGATCCAGTAGTGAGATTAGACGGTTTGCTAGAAGTTTGGGGGTAATATGCTTCTGGAAATATAACGGTACCAGGATTGTGGACTGTTTATGATCTCCAAGGAACAAATCAGAATTTTTCCTCAGACCAGATCCGAATTCCTTCAGATCTCGATGGTAGGTTTTGAGTACAGATTCAGATATGGTGGGTTATAGTCTTCAGTAAGTCTCCTAAACTCCATAAACTGCCACCATTGCCGGAAACCTCGCCGGAAGAAGCGGAATCCAGATCCATAAGCTACGTATTTGCCGGAAAATCGTAGGCCATAATGCCACACCGCTGCCGGAGAATGTGGTGTGGTGTTTTAAGGAATTAATAATATATAATTAATTACTTATTTATAAAATTACTGAAATACCCCTACCCTTAGTTGAATGATTTAACTGAGTTAAGAGTCGGGGAGCAAAATGGAAAAGACATTGTAAACTATTGGAGTAAAATGACTATTTTTAAAGGATTGGAGCAAAACCATTAAAATGACCAAACCAAAAGGAGCAAAATGGAAGTTTACTCTTTTTTTTTCTGATTTGATTTTCCTATATAATTGATCCATGATTACCGATTTATAAAGGTAAATTGGATTTAATAATCTAATCTAGGCTATTTTTGGTCAATAATAATCTCAACTGAGTATATCCCCGTCAGTGTTCGAATCTTTTTCATTTTGTTTGAATAACGGTCCGTCGTTAAAAATAGTTAACGGAGTTAAGTTTTTTTCTTCGAATTACAAACCGATGTTTAAGGGCTTTTGATCAAAACAAGGATACGAGCCGATTGATGTAAAACTTACTTCGAAACGATGCTCCAAACGACTTGATTTTTGTTAATTGGAAGTTTAAACACCTGAATTGAAGCACATTTTCGTCGTTTGGAGCACTGTTTCTAGGTAAATTTTATATCAGTCGACATGTATCCTCATTTCGATCAAAAGCCCTAAAACATCGGTTTGTAATTCGGAAAAAAAAAATAACTCCGTTATGTTTTTTTAATGACGATCCATTATACAAACAAAATGAAAAAAATGTAAGACCACTAGCGGGAATAAACTCAGTTGGGATTATTATTACCAAAAAACAGTCAGATTGGAGTATTTAAATCCAATTTGCCATTTATAAAAGTATAACAAAACGGTCTCGGTTTTATGTGTCAAAAGTGTTTCAAATCGCATACAAACAATGTCTATGGTCATAAGGATGCATTCTACGTATATGTTTCGTGGCTATACTACTATCTCCTTTACGTCTAGATTTAGAAATATTTTTTTTCTCTTGTGTTTTCTTTTTCTATGACAAACATTATTGTCAATTTACGAACAAATTTAGTTATTCTGGATGGAAAAACACATTTGGTTTCTCCGTACATGTTCGGTTGATCGATGTGAGCTTCATTACTTGTTTCGTTTGGGATTTCGTCTGATCTCTTGTCCTACATATCATACCCATGATTTTTTTTTCTTAAAGAAAAATGACTTGATGCATCCAATGATCCAAATAATGGCTCTCATGTGCATTTGTTTTTATTCATCGTATTTTGTTTTAAAGTGAACATATCTGGATTACAGATGGGTATTGCCTTTTCAATTATTTCTAAACCGGAGAACAATATATAACATATATAAAACAAGTTGTTTTTTGTTTGATGATGGATGAAGAGTAAATTAAGTTATTTTTAAGTAAAGCCTTGTTTTACAATTTAAATTGTCATAAATAAATGATTATTTAAAAACCACACTGATGATTTGTAGAATAATAACTTTACCTTCTATCTATCTCGATGTGATTTCCAATTTTTAATTATATTATTTGAATCAATTGGGTTTAAAACAACTTGGTTTTACTAGAACTGAATAAACTTTACCTTTACTATAAAAAGTAGTGGAACCTATAAATCATTAGTACATTACTCTTTAATGTAAAATATAACATGTCGATTTAATTTACATAAAGTATGTATCACGGACGCAATCATAATTTTTATAACTTATTTTCTTATGGTTTATGATAATATTCTTTCTCATATCAATCGTTATCATTGTTGCCACCACTTCCGACCACCCACCTACCTACCTCTAGCTCTTTCTATCAGTCCCATTTGCCTGCCACAACCCTAGTCTTACTCACCCGTCACAACCCTATATCCGTCAGTTATCAGTGCCTTAAGGAGAGAAAAGAAAGGAATTAAAAGGAAACAGAAATATGTTTGTGTTTCTGAGTTTCATTTAAGAAAGAAAAAAAAAAGGAAAATCAAATATGTTTGTGTTTTCTGAGTTTCACATAGAAAAGAAAGGAAATGAAAAAAAAAGCTAAATTCTTTAGTTTTTTCTTTCTTATAACAGAAAATGACATGTGAAAATAACCCTTACCGTATGTTAAATCTTATATTTATCTAAGACATATTCTAAGTTAATTATATAAACAGTAAAACTGATATTTTGTTGTTCTTTTTGGTAGTAGGATTAATTCCATTATATTTTCAGTTAAAATGGGATATATATGCTTGTAATGGTTAGGAAAGGTGTGGATGGTTCAAATGAGAATAATTTTTTTGTAAGAAGAAAAAAGAAGAAGTTTCAACCAATAAGAATGCTTCATATTACTTCATTTAATATTTGCATTTAATTTTAATATAAGGGTATATTGGTAAACATAAATAAATCATTAATTTGTATTCTTCCTCTTTAATAAGTAACTAAATTAAATTTGTAACTCCTTTTCAAAATATATACTTTTTCCAAATTAAAAAAAAACAACTTAATTTAAAGTTTAGAATAAATTATTAGTTGTGTAGGATAAATTATGAGTTGTGTAGAATATATTTCGAGGTGTGTAGGTTAAATTTCGACTGTGTAGGATAAAATTTTATAATGTGTAGGGTATATGTAGGAAAATTTTGATATGTGTAGGTTTTTTAGATTATATGTAATATAATTAATGATTAGTTGACTAATTAATTAAAAAGAGAAAAAATTAATGATATGAGTTATAAATGAAATAGTATTTTACTAATATGCCATTTCTTCTTTTTCTTCTCACATTAAATTTCTTCTCAAATGAACCTTCCCCTAGAAAAGGTCTACTTAATTCCATTATTTATGTACAAGTAAGAAAAGTATATTAATGAGTCATTGTCAAGTAAAGGTGGTTTTTTTTGTTCTGTTGACATCAAAATGAATGTTGCCGTTAAAGTCAAAATCTATATGTTGAATTAAATACCTTACTTTAAAGGAAATATGCACATAACCACTTCAACAACACTAATTTCATATAAACTGTCCATACTACACGATATTTGAATCCCGACCTTGGGTCAGACTATATCTCTATTTCACTGTTCCATACCAAGAACAAAGTGTAAAAATTATTTTATTCAGTAATGGATGTTATATCTTTGTACGATATGTTCATAATTTGTATGCTTATAAAACCTTTCAATTTCCTTGTTGTGCAATCTTTAGATAACTTTTAGTGCATTGGTTCATAGTAGATTCTTTTAGATCTGAAAATTTGCTTTTTCTTTCAATCTCTAAAAGCATTTTACTTATAATTCACACAAAATAAATATTTATCAACCAAGACCTAAATTTCGATGATGGCGAAACTAGGGGGTGGTTTGGGGGTACATTGCTTGCTTAGCCGGTTACTATAAGAGCTGTCAAATATCACAGTTTACTGAGAGGTTATCTTTTGGTTTGTTAAGTTATTAATAACTTGTTCCATGTTGACCAGTTAAAATTTTAGTTACAATTTTAATTACAGGAGATGTCAAATTGATTTCTTATATCTTCATAGGTAGAATCAGGAATTGAATCTAAAAGTTATGTTATTTTTTTGAGTAAACTTCCGTTTTGCTCCCTGTGGTTTGGTCACTTTAATGATTTTGCTCCAAACCTTTAAAAATAGCCAGTTTACTCCCTGATCTATTTGACTTATCTTCGTTTCACTCCCCGCCTCTAACTCTGTCTAAAATGTTTGTTAAATGTAAGGGTATTATGGTAATTCTATATATATGTATTTAATTGATTTCTATTATCCATTTATTAATATAGATATTTATTTATATATATATAAAATGAAAAACTCATCATCTCCCTGGTTCACCCCTCCCCCCTCTCTCTATACTTTCTCTGCAACCAGTCACCACCACCTCACCAACCACCACCACCCAACCGATCACCACTGCCTGCCGACCACCCCATCACCACCTCCTCCCCTTCGCCGTATGAAATTTGAGTTCTCCCCAAAACAACCAGATCTGAAAAGGGGGTTTCTCCCCAAACAACTAGATCTGAAAATCGATTTCTCCTAAAGACCCGGGTGGTCGGATATTGTCGCTGGTTAACCTTCTTTGGCCACTGCAACTGACGTTGGTGCAACTGAGATGCGAATCTGAGTTAGTGATGGTTATCGGCGGAGATTAAAGCTGAGAAATAAGTGGTTGGAATAAAGTGAGGTGTTACCGGAGAAAACGGAGTCGCAGAGGAGAGAAAAAGTAGGTGGCAAATGGGTTGATAATGTTGCTTTGTAAAAATATGGTTCACCCATCTCGAATAAACCCAATCAAAGGTAGGTGATGACGGTTTTTCAGTGTCGGTGCGGCTGGCAGAGGTAGAGTATTGAACCGGTTTTGCCGGTTTTTTCAGTATTGGTGCGGCCGACGCAGGAGGTAGGTGATGACGGCTGGATTGGAGTTGCGGTGGTGACGGTTGGATTTGGGGTTCTGGTTGCAGTCGGTTGGATTTGGGGTTGTGGTTGCAGTCGGACTTGTTACGGTTGGAGGTGGTGGTAGTGGTGTTTGATGGTGCTGGTGATTGTTACAAAAAGGGAGAAAGAGAGAGATACATAGTGATGATGGTAGGAATGTTTTTTATTGATTATAATTAACAACAATTAAATTCTTTTTGTAAAGTTACTAAAACACCCTCCTCATTATATGTAAAATTACCAAATTGCCCTTATTTTTAACAAATATTTTGGATGGCGTTAGGGGCGGGGAGCAAAATGGTGATAAACTTCATAGATCAGGGAGTAAAATGGCTATTTTTAAAGGTTTGGGGCAAAACCGTTAAAACGACCAAACCACAGGGAGCAAAACGGAAGTTTACTCTATTTTTTTTTTGAACTGCAAATTTCTTTTATTCCTGTCGTCTATGGGACTTGAACCCAAGACCTCTCCCTCCCAAGATGTTTAAAGGCTTTACCTTTGCCAATGTAAAGTTTATTGGTTAAAAGTTATGTTATTAGTATAGAGTCATCGTTAGTCGTTTAATTAAATAAAGAAAAAAATAATAATAAATAGGTGGGTGATGTGTAACGGTTTGATTGGCTCAAGAATTAACGAAAAAACGTGATTCAAACAAGTTATCCATTGACGCTTGTTAATCCCACAACACCCTTTGTTTTGGCTCCCCAATAACGAATGTGCGGTGTGGTGTTTGGCACTTCATCTGGGTGAGGTGAGGTGACACAACCATAACGACCACAACACATAATTTTAAAAGAAACAATATTAATTGTTCCACGTCTCATATTTGTACATGAAAAAAAGGTACGTATGCTAGAATGAATAGATAAATACTATTGGATCAAACCAATGAAATCTCTATTGACAAAAATAAGGTGAATACTTAAAAGGTATTCACGTAATTTATAGTGTCTTTAACTTTTATTATAAATAAGAAATGCTGTGTTTTAAAGTATAATCATATTGGTTAGATACCTTTTTGTACAAAATAATAATAATAATAATAATAATAATAATAATAATAATAATAATAATAATAATAATAATAATAGTGAGAAGAGTGAGTGCTATATAACAAAGCTTCACATTTCAGAGTGTAAGCTGTGCTCCTTCATCATTTCTCTCTTGGCCTTACTTCAAGGTACTACTCATTTATGCACATTTAACCAATAAATGTACAAGTCTTTTTTCCACTTCTTGATGTTTTAGATCCGCATCAAAGAACATTGCCTATGCATCAAGGTTGATTTTATTTTTGCAGTGCATTGATTTTTATATATATATATTTTTTTTAATTTACAGATATATATAGATATCGACTATAAAAATGGAAAACGACAAGGGTTCCCCTGAAGCTCCGATCAGATCTCCGGGTTCCGACCAGATTGTGGGTTTTGATGATGGTGTCATGAAGCAAAGTGGCTCAAGCTTTCAGATGATGGTATGTTTTGTTTTACTATTTTCTTGGGTAGCTAGTAAAATAATGTTGAGTTGGTAAACATTTAGGACTGGTCGAAACGGTTTAAATTTTCAATAAACAAATTCAAATTTTCAAGTTTAGTTATGGGTTATGGGTTACGGGTTCTGTTGGTAACACGATGATACTTCAGTGTTTCATTAGTGATCTAAATTTATAGTTAAAGAAAAGTTTAGTCATGGGTTAAATTATTACATATTTTTTAAGACAATGCATAGAAATAATTATTTTTTTCATAAAGAAAAGTTAGTTATGGGTTAAATTATTACATATTTTTTTAAGAGGATGCATCGAAATAACTTTTTTTTTTCATATATTTTTTTTCATATATTTTTTTTTAAAACTACAAAAGTTCAAAATTGTGTCCCTACTCCCGCATATGGTGTAGATTCGTCTCGTACTCTCGTTATTTTATTCTTTTAATGAATAATAATTAATTAATATGGTGAATATATGTATAAACTTTACAATTAAAATAATAACCGACTTTTTAAATATTTTTTTTTAAAGGATAGTGAATTCTTGAGTAGACTTTAGATTTTTATTTTTTATTTTTTATTTTTGTTTTGTTTATACCGTCAAAAAAACTTTAATCGACCATTTATAGATTTAAGATAATAATCGATTGAAATGAAGGTGTATTGTATAAAGTGGTTAGATTTTGTAATATTGTGGTTGTCAGAACTTAAAACTCTTGTTTGATTATACTAGGTTCCAAATGGAAACGACGTCGGAAGCCCGATTGATATTCCCTCCCATCAAACAACACAATCTGTTTCCATTAGCATTCCACAATCGCCATTGGATGCCAAAAGAGTTTTCTTCAAAGACAAGGATAGCCCGGCCCGAAACTTGAACTTCGGCTGCGAAATTGATGAAACGGGCCCCGAGAAAACACCGGATCGTCTCACGACACCTGTTAAAAACCCAAGGATGGATGCGATGAAGGACAATAGATACAACTCGTTTAAAACATGGTCGGGTCAACTTGAGAGACAACTTTCAGTTTTACGTGGAAAGTCGTTGCCACGTAATGATCCGGAGATAAACCCTCCCCAGAATATTCAAGGAGAGAGTTTATCTGCGGATAGATACTTTGATGCTTTACAAGGTCCAGAGTTGGAAACTCTTAGGGTACGTCAAATCATTTTCTTTTCTTTTAGAGTAAACTGCCATTTTGGTCCCTGAGGTTTGGTCACTTTTGCAACTTTAGTCCAAAACTCAAAACTTTTGCATCTGGGTCCCTGTGGTTTCAGTTTTATTGCCATTTTGGTCCAAAAATAAAATCAAGTCATATTTGTCTTATAAAATCCTGCAATTTTGTTCTTTTCCTCAGGGGCAAATCAAGTCATATTTGTCTTATAAAATCTGGTATTTATTTATAAAAAAGGAAATGACCATTTTGCCCCAAAGGAAAAGGACAAAATAGCAGGATTTTATAAGACAAATATGACCTGATTTCATTTTTGGACCAAAATGGCAATAAAACTGAAACCACAGGGACCCAGATGCAAAAGGTTTGAGTTTTGGACTAAAGTGGCAAAAGTGACCAAACCACAGGGACCAAAATGACAGTTTACTCTTTCTTTTATGCACTACTAGAAAATTGACTTTCAGAAAAAAAAAATGTAATTGAAAATAACTAAGAATTTAGTTATATATTGTTGGTAAAATGGAAAATTATAAGCTAAGATATGTAACATCAAACTTTTGATACCCAAAATTTATTTAATCGTTTAAGTGGGATTTACTGGGTATGGGTATTGTTGTTGTGTTTTGGTTAACAGCCTTCCGAAGAAATAATGCTTCCCGAAGATAAAAAATGGCCATTTCTTCTTCGTTATCCGATCTCATCATTTGGTATATGTCTCGGCGTAAGTAGCCAAGCGATATTGTGGAAAAGTGCCTCAACGGCCTGGACCCATTTCATTCATATAAGCCTTAGAGTTAACTACATATTATGGTGCATATCGATCCTTTTGTTTGTGGTTGTGGCCTCAACATACCTTCTAAAAGTAATCTTCTACTTTGAAGCGGTTCGAAGAGAATACTACCACCCGATTCGGGTCAACTTCTTTTTCGCCCCGTGGATCGCGTTACTCTTTTTGGCCATTGGAATTCCGCAAGATCTCCACGCGCATTTGCCACATTGGTTATGGTACGTGTTAATGACACCGATATTGTGTCTCGAGCTCAAGATTTACGGGCAGTGGATGTCCGGAGGGCAGAGGAGGTTGTCAAAGGTGGCCAACCCATCTAACCATCTAGCGGTGGTTGGGAACTTCGTTGGGGCGTTATTAGGGGCGTCGATGGGGTTAAAAGAAGGCCCGATTTTCTTTTTTGCCGTTGGATTGGCGCATTATACAGTCTTGTTTGTGACACTGTATCAAAGGCTCCCAACAAACGAAACTCTCCCGAAAGAGCTTCATCCGGTTTTCTTTCTGTTTGTCGCAGCTCCTAGTGTTGCTTCAATGGCGTGGGCCAAAATTAATGGCTCGTTCGATTACGGATCAAGGCTAGCGTATTTCATTGCCTTGTTTCTCTATTTTTCATTGGTTAGTTCGGTTCAATTAACTTATAACGAAAACAATATATATATACTGGTTTTTGAGGATCATAGTATAATTAAATGTTGTTACATATGCTGCAGGTGGTTCGTGTGAATTTCTTTAGAGGGTTCAAGTTCTCGTTAGCGTGGTGGGCGTACACATTCCCGATGACAGGAGCTGCAATTGCGACGATAAGATACTCGATTGAGGTCCCAAATATTGTAACTAAAGGGTTGTCATTAACACTTGCAATTGCTGCTACAGTAACAGTCACAGGGTTACTTATAACAACTATTGTTCATGCTTTCGTGTTACGAGACCTTTTCCCGAACGATATAGGGATTGCTATTAGCGGTCAGAAACCAAAAGCACAAAGGAAATGGTATCGTCGGAACACATGCGGCTCGGCTAAAGATATTGAACATCAAGTTAACTCGGGAGAGAAAGTAGTCCAAGTTCCAGTGATATCTTCGGGATTAGGCGTGGCAGTGCGAGTAGTGTAAATAGTAATGAAGGTTTAATGATTAGACAAAGGAGGAGCTTAGTTAGGAAATTAAGTTCCAATGAACTTTGGATGGATGTGTATATAAATCGACACTTTTCTTTTACATATATCAATAGGACACTTATTTTGCATCCTTATTTATAACGTGATTACAAAAAGATCATATAAGTAAGTTTGGTTCACTTAAAAACACCTCTGAGACACCTCTTAGGGTCTGTTTGGTATGAGGTAATGGAATAGACGAAGGAATGGAATGTACGAGGTAACGGAATGTACGATGGAATGCAATGGATCATTACCATTCCGTGTCTTGTTTGGTTACCATATGTGAATGGAATGAATTAATATTGTATATTGTTTCGTGGCAAGAAAAACGAAGGAATAAAATTAGCGGTGAGTGGTGGTGGTGGTCGGTGGTAGTAATTGTGGGTGGTTATAGGTGGCGGTGGTGGGTGGCGGCGGCGACGGCGGCCGTTTGGTGGTGGGTGACGGTGGTGGCATCGACGATGGTGGTGGGTGGCGGTGGCGAGTGGCGTTGGCGGTTGGTGTTAACGGTGGTGGGTGAGTGGCGGCGGCGACGGTGGCTGTCGGGATGGCGTCGGTGGTGGGTTGTGGCGCAGGTGGTGGGTTGTTGTGCTGTTGATTAATAGTGCAATAAGGGATGAAATGAAAAAAAAATATATATGGGGTAGATGGAATGATTTTGAGGGAATGAAATGTATTTTGGAATAAGTGATTTCATTCCTGACAAATCAAACACCCTTTTCTTCATTCCCTCGTAATCATCCATTCTATTCCGCCTCTCATTCCAGCATACCAAACACTACCTTAATGTTCATGGAGTCTCTTAATAAGTAAGTTTTAGAAACATGTTAACTGATTAAGAGGCTACCTCTTAATCAGTCAGGCTTCTTAATGAAGTCGCCAAATAACCTTTTACTCTCATTTTATATATGCGTTCTAATTATAATGAATATACTGACTTAAGCGTCGGAAGGTGGTCCAGACATAGATCCCGGTCTCTGGCCCCTTCTCAGGGCCGTCTCCGAAAATCCTTAATAATTTTTGGGCCCCGTGCGATTAGAAAAAAATGGGCCCCTGAATATAAACACATAATAATAATAATAATAATAATAATAATAATAATAATAATAATAATAATAATAATAATAATAATAATAATAAAGCTAATGTAGCAAAATGATCTGTGTTAAATAGTTAAACTAATCATGAGGTTCTCCATTTGTATTCGACCAATGAATTAGTTGTCTGGATCCAACCACATTTTCTATATCTCAAATTCCATGATCAACAACCAAAATTTTAATATGCACATCACATGTTTTAATCAAAATATAGGTTTCGAGTATTATCCAAAAAATCGGTATGAAGTTAAGCACAATTAGTTTCAAAATTGTTAAGAAAACTTATCAGTTAACACAATTATCTATGTTCAAAGAGTGAATACATAACTCAAATTAGCATGAATTAAAAATCAATAAATTCAAGTTTTTGTGTAACAATTTCAACACCCTCTACACAAACAAAAATAACTAACATTTAAATCCTTACGGTAAAAATAACTTAATTGTGTAAACATATCCAAGTTGGTTTGATGACACAAATCTTTTCATATGCAAATAAAAAAATAAAACTAGAAATTGGATTCTAATACTTTAAACTATAAATGGTTAAATGAGAAATAATAATTGAAAAAAAAAAAAAGACTTACAAACTTAAACAAGAAAATGTGTAAAGCATTTATGTGAATGATTAAATGAAGAAAAAAAAAAACCTTACAGATTTATGAAGGGCCAAATTTAAATGTGAAGAAATAGTATATTCAAAGACTAAAAGATAAAGCTTGCAAGAAGCATATGGGCCCTTTTCATCTATTCCATGCTAAATGAGTAAGCTGAACAGCCTCTTAGGCCCAAACAATACATGAAGGAAACCAAAAAAAAAAAAAAAAAAAATCCAAAACTGCAATTAATGAGAATCGAACAGGAGAGCTATACAAACAACGTCAAGCGAGGAATCCAGTGGGCCAAAGAATCATTTTGTTTAACATTTTCTACCATAAATTTATATATAAAATATAAACATATTTTTAAACAATTTTGGACCCCCAATATATTTGGGCCCTGTGCGGTAGCACCTCCTGCACAGGCCCAAGGCCGGCCCTGCCCCTTCTAATGAGATGTTCATGTTGTTTTGCAGCACCCTCTAGTCTATCTCCTCTAGTTTATGCAGTGACCCAATTACCCCGGCGGTGGATCCTTGCTTCATCACCCGCAATAACATAATTAACATAATTGTATAAAAATTTTAGCTAATAACTAACTAGAAAAAGATGTTAGAAGATGATCCAATTAACACAAATCATGATAAGTTTTATCAATAGTTTTGAAGGATAGGTAATTATGAAATACATAAATGGAAGGTTGTGTTTTATTTTAAATGGAGGGTTCATTTGTCTAAAAAGATTGTTCTTTATTGGGTTTTGATAATCATTAAGATCTAACACATATAAATTATTGTAAGTTTATCACCTGTATGTTTAAGATATAACAATGTACAAACAAAGAAAGTTGTGGACTAGTTAAGTGCCAGATTAGTGGAGAGTTTACAAGAATTCTCCACCATGTTCTTGAACTTCAATTTGAATGATGTGAAAAGGAAGGTAATTCACTAATTCTTTGTTGGTTGAACCGTTAAATACAGTTATGGGGAGTGCACAGTAGGGATGAGCAAATGGTGTCGGGTATCGGTATCGAATTTATCGTGCCGAGTACATTTTTGGTATCAGTCCGGTACGGTATCGGTTCGATACTAGTATTTACCGGTTTTTACCCTCAAATACCGGTATCGTACCGGGTATATTCGGTACCAGTACTGGTTTCCACTTTTGAAGATTTTCGATACTGGTATTTTCGATACATATACCGGTTGATGCCAGGCTTATCCCTAGTGCACAACCACAAATCGTTTTGGTTGGGCCGAAACTTTTACCATTAGACATTAACCAAAGCCCAAGCAGGTACAAAACCCATTAGATATTGAATTGTTAATAACTGTGTTGTCCCTTAACCCATTAATAAAGAACGTTTTTTCTGACTTGATGCAAAAAAGTCAAAAACCACCACCTTAACAAAAACCCAAATTAGGAGCAAAAACCCATTAAATATTAATAACTTTGTTGTCCACTTGCCCTTTAATTCATTAATAATAAAGATTTTCTTTCGTTATCTACAGTAGCGTTTTCGACGAAGCTCGTGACATGAAACTCGCTCAAATTTAGCTCAAAAATGCTTGTTTTATATGGCCCAGTTTGAAATTGAGCCGAGCCGACTCAGCTCACTTCGTAAAGAGCGGGACTGGCTCGGTTTGGCTCACATGTTAGTTCAACTTTGTTTGGCTCGGATTATTTTACCTTTAATATATTTTAGTTTTTATACATATAAAAATTATATAAGAATGGTTATTATTTGCGAGTATATAGATGTGTAGTTGGATATCTATGGCATATTTGGGGGTTGATTAGGATGGTAATGAACTTGTGTTGTATTTTGTAGAAATTTGAAACTTACTTTGTATTTGGTTGAATTTGTTTTTGGCTTGTTGAGCTTATTTTGGATCGATATGTTCTTTTAAACTATTGAATGATATTTCAGACTACTGAGTTTTTTTAAATTCGAGCCTAAACAAGTTGAGTTTGAGTTTAGATTTCCAATGTTATGAACCGGACCTGGGCCCAAAGAAGATCCAACCAGCCCAGTCCAATGGCCCAACAAATTGAACGGTAATGTTGGTAGCGGTGATAAAAGCACGATGAGAATAGGGAGCAGGGCCATGAATGAATAGTGTTAGAAGTTGGTTCTAGTCTTCTCATCTCTCTTCTGAAATCTGTTTCCCATCTCCTTCTTTGTTATTGTTGATTTCTCATTGTAATCTTTCAATTGAAACAATCGAATCACAGTAGTTACTTCTCAATTGATTATCTCTTCGTTGTGTTAATTTGAGTACACAACATTGGTGCTTTCATTGAGAGTCGAACTTAGTTTCGAATCTAAATCGAGCCGAGCCGACTCGGTTTATAAGAGGCGAGCTTGAGCTTACTCCTGGCTCGCTCCCTAATCTACCACATAAATAGCAAACACGAATTTGAACCCATCACTAGTCTTTTTGGTTGTTGAGATATGAATAAGCGAATTGTCAACAAGTTGAACCAAATATCATCACCAATATATCTATATTTATGTCATATAATTATTCTGGTTTCTCCTACGCAAATACACTTCCATTCTCTATTTGCTCGCCGGCTAGAAACCGTTCCAAAGAATATAATTTGGTTCATTAAACAACCAAAACACGTTGCCATGCAGCTTCTTGCTCGGTTTTTCCTTGTGATCACACTCTTTGTCATTGTTGAATTCAACTTTGTGTTCCCTGAAATGGTCTCATTTGAAATGGGGTACAAAGCATTGCTTGTGATACATTCCACGTGATGTGCTTGTGGTCCTAACCATCTTTGGCTTAGTTGTTCATTTTGGCGGGACAAGAAATCAACTAGTCACCACAGAGTGTAGCGTTGATAAACGATTCTACATACATTGATGGATTTTATCGTGGAAGGCGATTCGCCATGAAAACCCTATGTGTATTGTTCAATTAAGCAATACAGGCCAGGGGCGGAACCAGAGGGGGGGTCAAGAGGGTTCGATGACCCCCGGACATAGAAATTTGTAAGATTTTTATATGTACAATCTGAGATTTTTCTAGGAAAAAACATGTTTTGGACTCTCTAGTTGTAGCCGGTAGAAAAGACAGTCTTATCGTGATCTGCTGACAAAGAAGTTCTGGTTCCGCCACTGATACAGGCAATTTTGTTTTACAAATAAAGATCACTCAAATTGACTTCAATTGTTTTTTTGTTATAGTTACACTTAAGTTATAACTTTTTAAACGTCTAAACCAACAAAACATGTGTAATCAAATAGGTTGCACTATAAAATACTTCTATATTATATTATGTGCAACCCACGGTTGCACTAATTAACTTAACTTTTGCCTGAAGACATACACTCCTTATTTCCTAATTATATATATGAAGAAGTTTACAAAGTAATTAACTTCAAGAGGACCAACAAACTCGATCTAATTCATGCCAATGGTTTTCTTGCAATGTACAACTGCCTCATGAATTGCGGTCTCAGAATCACAATATCTTCCACCCCAACACATGACTCCAACTCCACTTGTCTTATTAGAACTCTCCACTCCTTGTACTCTATTGCTATCCGACCTACCGCGTCTCATTCGACACCAAAGCGGCCTAACCAAATCCATATACTTTTGAATGATTGTTTTGTGTAATCTACTACACTTGCGTAATGACATGGACCGGCTTTTACGTAAACGCCCTTCCTCTCGAGTGGCCGAAGGGAGAGGTGAAACAGGAATATTAATGGATGGTTCCAAAGGAAGCAGGATGCCATTTGAGATGAGCTTATCGGCATGGACAAGATTCGTCATAGGGGGTTGCGATTTTGGTATGTTGAAATCAAAATCTTGATGGACGAGAAATCTTTTGGAGGGCGTAAGATTAGGATCCATCTCAATGAAAGAAGCACCGTCAAACGAGAGTCTAAAGGAGCTATTTGGGCTATCGAGAGATGGCACTAACCAAGCGTACGAAAAGCTCTCGACGGAGAGCGGTTCTGCATCTTCCATGGAGGATAAATGTACACTAGTTAGGTGATAGAATCAAATTCTAGAGTATGCAGGTTGTTTATAAGATACCCTAAAGTATATATAACATTAAAGACACATACTATGTGGTCCACGTTACCATAGAATAAAGGAATATAAACCCTACACATGATGTAATGTCTCATGTTATGATTTTTAATATTAGAAAAGAGCAGACAATGGTCCCATACCTTGTATATATTTATTCAACACTTGTAGAATGAAAATTCTCGAAAGCGTACTTTAATTATAATTAAACTGATGAAATTTAGCAAATATTATCTCAACGAACTCTAAAGAACAAAAACACTAGACAATGGTCCCCTTGGCTGTCGGGGAAAGAAATGGACGTGAAGTATGGTACGAAGAAGCAGAAAGAGACTTGAAACCAAATTGTCTTTTGAGGACAAAAACAATTATAACTAGATTCGTCTTCTAGACAAATGTTTCGTAACTAGATTCATGTTCCAACAAATATGCAGAAAATGACCGCCTTGAATCTATGTCGGGTTTTGGCTGTCAAAGGTATTGCAAGTGCCAATGGTCTTCTAAGTTAGCGTGGATTTTTTTCTCCCGTAAAGACGGATTATCCACAATTGTAATCTTAGTTTTGACTGTTTTGTGACCGAACCACGGATTTAAATGAATGTTATTTTTATCAACTTGTTCAAATCAAACTATAGCAAGCTCTTAACTGAGCACCAATTTAGCGAACTTGGTTCAAGATAAATCGGTATCGGACGGAAATTGAAATCGGAAATTGCAAAGTATTTGGCTAACACCCAAACGTTTATTATTATTCAAGAAACTGACTCAAAACTTGAATTACAATCACTAATACCCAAAGCATGGTATTTATAATCTAAACACTCCTATTAGACTATAACTAGGATTGCTAATAAACCTATTATTTTGGACATGATAATTATCACTAAATAATTAAACCTAAACACGTTTAAATATTCTATAATTATCTACTCCATGTTTCCTCGCCTTGCACGCAAAGGAATCTTCTTTTAATTCGAAATTTCCAACAATCACCCCCGGAATTTCGAACTCGGATCTGACAAGTCTTCAACTCCAAGCTTTTCAGTCATCTCCTTGAACTTGATCTTCCCAAGAGCCTTCGTCAAAATATCCGCCTTTTGATCTATGCCACTAACATGCTCGACCACGATATCTTCACGCTCAACACATTCCCGAATGTAGTGAAACCGGGATTTTATGTGTTTGCTTCTTCCATGGAAAACCGGGTTCCTCGCGAGAGCTATCGCCGATGTATTATCAACACGTAACACCGCCGCTTGAATTTTCTTGTCGAGTAATTCACTAATCAATTCTTTTAGCCAAACCGCCTAACACGCGGCTGCACTAGCCGCCATATACTCTGCTTCACACGATGATAAAGCAACCGTACTTTGCTTTTGAGAACACCAAGTAATTGGGGAAGACCCAAAATAAAACACGTGTCCCGTAGTACTTCTTCCATCGTCTGGATTTATGTTGTGACTACTATCACCGTAACCGACTAACATATTTTCTCCTCGAGTATAGGTAATGCCATAACAAAAAGTACCTTTTAAATAGCGAAGAATTTGCTTGATGAGAGCTGCATGAGATTGCTTCGGGCATTGCATGTACCGACTGGCTACTCCGACCGAAAACGCTAAATCTGGTCGAGTCTGTAAAAGGTACCAGAGACACCCGACAATCTTTCGATATCTCGTTGCATCAAAATCTTCTTCGTCTTCAAATTTAGAAACTTCCACGTTCGGGTTTATGGGAACACTAGTAGGATTGCAGTTAATCATACCGGCTTCCGTCAGTATTTTCTTTGCATACGCCTCTTGCTTAATTTTTATCCCGTCCTTGCTCTGCAACACTTCAATTCCAAGATAATAAGTAAGCGTTCCCAAATCCGACATTTCAAAGTTTTTAGCCATCCCACGCTTAAACTCCATAATAAGTTTCAAATTTGAACCCGTCACAATTAAATCGTCCACATACACGCCGATTAGTAAGACGTTCGTTCCAACGGTTCTTCGGTATACGGCTTGTTCTTGCGAGCACCGGTGAAATTTCATATCTAATAAAATATTATTTAATTTCGTATTCCACGCACGTGGAGCTTGCCTTAACCCGTATAACGCCTTCGACAATTTATAAACTTTATGCTCTTCACCTTTTTTAACGAACCCTTCCGGTTGAACGACATAAACTTCTTCTTTTAATTCGCCATGTAGGAACGCGGATTTAACATCTAGATGATGTAATTCCCACCCTTCATTCGCTGCGAGAGATAAAAGTAACTGAACCGTTTCAAGTCGAGCAACTGGCGCGAACACTTCGTCAAAATCAATTCCGGGTTGCTGAACATAACCCTTTTGCCACGAGTCTAGCCTTGTGTTTATTTAGTGAGCCATCCGCGTTTCGCTTAACCTTGAAAACCCACTTCAAACCAATCGCTTTTGCACCGCGTGGTAACTCGGTTAACGACCAAGTATTATTTTTATTAATTGATTCGATTTCTGCGCGCATTGCTTTCATCCACTCCGGTTTAGATTTTGCGTCGTCAAAGCGAACCGGTTCATCATCCGTAAGCAATAAAAAATCTTCATCAATCGTACTCGAATTTAATACGTAATCATTAAAACGTACCGGGGTAACCGTAGCACGATTCGATCTACGAACAATTGGATCCGGAGTCACAAAAATATTATTTTCATTATTTCTACTATTCACGGCTCTGTTCTCAGCCGTATGAGTCTGTCCTCTAATATTTTGGCCATGTGATTCACTTCTTATTCCAGCCGATTGCATCTCTTCATGCCTTATTGGGCCTTGCTGATCTTCATCGTAAGAAACAATATCATCACTTTGACTTGGATTTGAGGAGCCCACAAAATCTTTAATGGTGGCATGTTGTCCACGATGTGGGCATAATGTGCCCAACATATCATTATTTGATGTTGTATTATTTGATCCATGGCAAGTATTATTTTTAACATTATCAACACCACATAGGCCCTCAGTATTACTTGACCCGGTTGATTCTGACCCAGTTTGCATTCGTGATCCACTGTCAGATTCGTTGGACTCCGTATTAACCGACCCATCTCCCGTGTCAATAACGCCATCAAACTCGACCCAAAACATACCCGGTTCGCGAGACTCTTCGCCATTAAAAACAATATTTTTTCCCCAATTCCAACCAAGCGTTTCATCAAACTCCGTATCCCCGTCTCGACCCACAACAATTTTTCGAGTCGTTGGATTGTATAAACGATACGCCCTCGAACCTTTTTCGCTTCCAAGATAAACTAGACGAGTCGAACGATCGTCTAATTTTGGAAGATGCCTGCCAACAATTTTCAAATAAGCGGCACATCCGAAAACCTTAAGAAATTGAAGATCCGGTTTCTTTCCTTTTAACATCTCGTACGGTGTTTTGTCTTCGTGTAACGCACGTGTTGGAATTTTATTTATTAAATTGGTTGAGTGCCTCACCACCTCCCCCCACATAAAATTAGGAACTTGTCGCGCTTTTAATATACTTCGAGTCATCTCCATTAAGGTACGGTTTCGCCTCTCCACCACCCCGTTTTGTTGAGGTGAATATGGAGCGATTAAGTGTCGAATAATCCCTTCGTTTTCACAGAACCGATTGAACTCATGAGACGTAAATTCTCCCCCTCGATCGGTTCGAAACGTCTTGATTTTTCTACTAACTTCCACTTCCATCATGACTTTAAACTTTTTGAAGGTTTCAAACGCTTCACTTTTTTCCTTCAAAAGAAAAGTCCACATGAAACGTGAAAAATCATCAACTAAGACAAATACATACCTGTTTCCCGCTATCGTGCTCGGAGAAATTGGACCGCATAAGTCTCCATGAATAAGTTCCAAGGCACGCGTTGCCCGGAACGACGCCGTCTTCGGAAAAGATTGTCTCGTATGCTTCCCGACTAGGCACGAATCACACATTTGATTTTCATGATTGATTTTTGGCATCCCCACGACCATATCTTTATTCACCATTTGTTTCATGGACTCGAAATTTAGGTGACCAAGTCTCGCGTGCCATAACCAATTTTCATTATCAATCCGAGCTTTCAAACAAACGGGTTTTCCAACTTTTAATTTAATCGTATAAAGACGATTTTTAGATCGAGTAACATTCATTAATACCTTGCCTTGAGCGTCACGCATTAATAAATAATCGTCTTTCATACGAATATCACATCCACACTCCGTTGCTTGACCGAGACTAATTATATTACTACGTAAACTAGGGATATAATAAATATCGGTCAATAACCTTTGCTCCCCCGTTTTACCCAATAGTAATATAGACCCTTTCCCGCATATTTCGACTTGAGAACCATCCCCGAATTTAACTTTGCCACCAACACGCTTATTTAATTCAGAGAAAAAAGATATATTACCTGTCATATGGTTACTCGCACCATTATCCAAATACCACAAGTCTTTTTCTTCCGAACCGCTCTCGTAATTTTTTGGAATGACCTTTTCTTCATTCAAGTAAACGATTTCTTGAACATCTTGCACCATAAACAAAGACGGGTCAATTTCTTCCGCATCGATCAAGTTTGCTTGTTTCTCTTTCTTTCGCTCTGGACATCAAGACGGACCGAATTTGTCGCATCGAAAGCATTGAACCTTCGAATAATCCTTCTTTCCTTGTTGTTTATCCCCTTCGTTGGACCCGTTTTGTGACCCGCGATTTTGACCGGATTGGTTTCGACCGCGTCCACCACCACCACGTCCACGGTTCCAGCCTTTCCCGCGTCCCCTACTCGAATCGCGTGAAGTCTGTCTAGAACTTGAAGAGGCATTAGAATTATTAAACATTAGTTTTGTTTGAGTACCTTGATTATCCGACAACAATTCTTCATCTTTTATTCGTTCTTCATACGCCTTTATTCGACCAACAACATTGTCGAATGCGACTGTTTTTAGATCCACAAGTTGCTCAACTGAGGCTACCATATGGATGAACCGCCTTGGTAAACCACTAAGAAACTTTTTCACGATCCTTTGTTCCTCTATTATAGAACCGAGAGACGCCGCTTTTGAAGACATACCTGTTAACTGGCTAGAAAACTCATCAACTGTGCTAGAATCCTTCATCTTTAACGCCTCAAATTCTGACATGAGTGTCTGTAGTCTTGCTTCACGTACCCGATCGGCTCCCAGATGACGCGCTTTCAGTGCATCCCACATCTCTTTTGCCGTCTTCATATTACCAACTTGCAAGATCTGTTCTTCCGGTATGGATTGAAACAACAAGGCAATCGCCATATTGTTTTTCTTCACATCGGTTTCAGTTCCGGGTTCAATGGCCTCCCACACACCATGAACGTTAAAAATCGCGCGGATACGCAACACCCAAATAGTATAATTAACCTTATTCAACATCGGGCATTGAAGCGCTGTTGAATTTGGAACCGATTTCTCGGTATTCAAGCTGCTACCGCCATCACTTCCAACCATATTTTTCTTTCGTCGACTATACGTAAGATTAAACGGACCCGGTGTAACTGGTTCAGTCTCCTCCAGTCTACACGTTTACTTCCCGAATTCCACTTCTAACACGAACCCGAAAAATAAATAAAACTAATTTGTTTTGGACTTAATAAATAATCCAAAGCAAAGAATGTGATCTACTGTTCTCGAACAAAAGCACCACACTTTGGAATTAAATTGGACTTTTATGTATTCGATTTGGGCCTTTAACAACTGACCCAAAAAAAAATCCAATGAAAACCCTTTGTTGCTTCCCCTTTAGTTCTGACGACAACAGAAACAAGAACGGCCTCCACGCTCAGCTTGTTTCCTCCTTCGATCCAGATCTTTCACGGGTAAGCAGCTGCAATCCGATTCTTTCTAACTCTGGCCGGCGTATTGCTTGGTTCTAGATCGGTTTGCGCAGGACAATCAACAGTTCAAAGAACTGCTTCCAATCTGCTTTCGATCAGACGACAGG
This sequence comes from Helianthus annuus, assembly GCF_002127325.2. Taxonomy (NCBI): domain Eukaryota; kingdom Viridiplantae; phylum Streptophyta; class Magnoliopsida; order Asterales; family Asteraceae; genus Helianthus; species Helianthus annuus. Next base: position 148,784,412 of record NC_035439.2, read on the forward strand.
AGAATCAACGGTTGCTTGAACCGTTTCCAACCTGCCGATCCTTGAACTCAAACTTCCGGCGAGTTACCCTTGATCCCAAACTCAATCGCAGGTACGTGATATCTCCCAGGTCGCTCTGATACCAATTCAAGATAAATCGGTATCGGACGGAAATTGAAATCGGAAATTGCAAAGTATTTGGCTAACACCCAAACGTTTATTATTATTCAAGAAACTGACTCAACACTTGAATTACAATCACTAATACCCAAAGCATGGTATTTATAATCTAAACACTCCTATTAGACTATAACTAGGATTGCTAATAAACCTATTATTTTGGACATGATAATTATCACTAAATAATTAAACCTAAACACGTTTAAATATTCTTTAATTATCTACTTCATGTTTCCTCGCCTTGCACGCAAAGGAATCTTCTTTTAATTCGAAATTTCCAACAAACTTGGTTAAGTATTAATGTTCTCAAGGTATTCAAAACTTAGTTTGCATCATGAATTTTGTTTATTTTTATATCTAATTAGATGGGTATAGGTAGGGGTGTTCAAAATCGGATTATCTGGTTTTCGGATATCCGAAAAGCCGATATCCAAAAATTTCGGATAGTGAATATTAATATCCGAATAAATCGGTATCGGACGGAAATTGAAGTCGGAAATTGCAAAGTATTTGGCTAACACCCAAACGTTTATTATTATTCAAGAAACTGACTCAAAACTTGAATTACAATCACTAATACCCAAAGCATGGTATTTATAATCTAAACACTCCTATTAGACTATAACTAGGATTGCTAATAAACCTATTATTTTGGACATGATAATTATCACTAAATAATTAAACCTAAACACGTTTAAATATTCTATAATTATCTACTCCATGTTTCCTCGCCTTGCACGCAAAGGAATCTTCTTTTAATTCGAAATTTCCAACAAACTTGGTTAAGTATTAATGTTCTCAATGTATTCAAAACTTAGTTTGCATCATGAATTTTGTTTATTTTTATATCTAATTAGATGGGTATAGGTAGGGGTGTTCAAAATCGGATTATCTGGTTTTCGGATATCCGAAAAGCCGATATCCAAAAATTTCGGATAGTGAATATTAATATCCGAATAAATCGGTATCGGACGGAAATTGAAATCGGAAATTGCAAAGTATTTGGCTAACACCCAAACGTTTATTATTATTCAAGAAACTGACTCAAAACTGGAATTACAATCACTAATACCCAAAGCATGGTATTTATAATCTAAACACTCCTATTAGACTATAACTAGGATTGCTAATAAACCTATTATTTTGGACATGATAATTATCACTAAATAATTAAACCTAAACACGTTTAAATATTCTATAATTATCTACTCCATGTTTCCTCGCCTTGCACGCAAATGAATCTTCTTTTAATTCGAAATTTCCAACAAACTTGGTTAAGTATTAATGTTCTCAAGGTATTCAAAACTTAGTTTGCATCATGAATTTTGTTTATTTTTATATCTAATTAGATGGGTATAGGTAGGGGTGTTCAAAATCGGATTATCTGGTTTTCGGATATCCGAAAAGCCGATATCCAAAAATTTCGGATAGTGAATATTAATATCCGAATAAATCGGTATCAGACGGAAATTGAAATCGGAAATTGCAAAGTATTTGGCTAACACCCAAACGTTTATTATTATTCAAGAAACTGACTCAAAACTTGAATTACAATCACTAATACCCAAAGCATGGTATTTATAATCTAAACACTCCTATTAGACTATAACTAGGATTGCTAATAAACCTATTATTTTGGACATGATAATTATCACTAAATAATTAAACCTAAACACGTTTAAATATTCTATAATTATCTACTCCATGTTTCCTCGCCTTGCACGCAAAGAAATCTTCTTTTAATTCGAAATTTCCAACAAACTTGGTTAAGTATTAATGTTCTCAAGGTATTCAAAACTTAGTTTGCATCATGAATTTTGTTTATTTTTATATCTAATTAGATGGGTATAGGTAGGGGTGTTCAAAATCGGATTATCTGGTTTTCGGATATCCGAAAAGCCGATATCCAAAAATTTCGGATAGTGAATATTAATATCCGAATAAATCGGTATCGGACGGAAATTGAAATCGGAAATTGCAAAGTATTTGGCTAACACCCAAACGTTTATTATTATTCAAGAAACTGACTCAAAACTTGAATTACAATCACTAATACCCAAAGCATGGTATTTATAATCTAAACACTCCTATTAGACTATAACTAGGATTGCTAATAAACCTATTATTTTGGACATAATAATTCTCACTAAATAATTAAACCTAAACACGTTTAAATATTCTATAATTATCTACTCCATGTTTCCTCGCCTTGCACGCAAAGGAATCTTCTTTTAATTCGAAATTTCTAACAAACTTGGTTAAGTATTAATGTTCTCAAGGTATTCAAAACTTAGTTTGCATCATGAATTTTGTTTATTTTTATATCTAATTAGATGGGTATAGGTAGGGGTGTTCAAAATCGGATTATCTGGTTTTCGGATATCCGAAAAGCCGATATCCAAAAATTTCGGATAGTGAATATTAATATCCGAATAAATCGGTATCGGACGGAAATTGAAATCGGAAATTGCAAAGTATTTGGCTAACACCCAAACGTTTATTATTATTCAAGAAACTGACTCAAAACTTGAATTACAATCACTAATACCCAAAGCATGGTATTTATAATCTAAACACTCCTATTAGACTATAACTAGGATTGCTAATAAACCTATTATTTTGGACATGATAATTATCACTAAATAATTAAACCTAAACACGTTTAAATATTCTATAATTATCTACTCCATGTTTCCTCGCCTTGCACGCAAAGGAATCTTCTTTTAATTCGAAATTTCCAACAAACTTGGTTAAGTATTAATGTTCTCAAGGTATTCAAAACTTAGTTTGCATCATGAATTTTGTTTATTTTTATATCTAATTAGATGGGTATAGGTAGGGGTGTTCAAAATCGGATTATCTGGTTTTCGGATATCCGAAAAGCCGATATCCAAAAATTTCGGATAGTGAATATTAATATCCGAATAAATCGGTATCGGACGGAAATTGAAATCGGAAATTGCAAAGTATTTGGCTAACACCCAAACGTTTATTATTATTCAAGAAACTGACTCAAAACTTGAATTACAATCACTAATACCCAAAGCATGGTATTTATAATCTAAACACTCCTATTAGACTATAACTAGGATTGCTAATAAACCTATTATTTTGGACATGATAATTATCACTAAATAATTAAACCTAAACACGTTTAAATATTCTATAATTATCTACTCCATGTTTCCTCGCCTTGCACGCAAAGGAATCTTCTTTTAATTCGAAATTTCCAACAAACTTGGTTAAGTATTAATGTTCTCAAGGTATTCAAAACTTAGTTTGCATCATGAATTTTGTTTATTTTTATATCTAATTAGATGGGTATAGGTAGGGGTGTTCAAAATCGGATTATCTGGTTTTCGGATATCCGAAAAGCCGATATCCAAAAATTTCGGATAGTGAATATTAATATCCGAATAAATCGGTATCGGACGGAAATTGAAATCGGAAATTGCAAAGTATTTGGCTAACACCCAAACGTTTATTATTATTCAAGAAACTGACTCAAAACTTGAATTACAATCACTAATACCCAAAGCATGGTATTTATAATCTAAACACTCCTATTAGACTATAACTAGGATTGCTAATAAACCTATTATTTTGGACATGATAATTATCACTAAATAATTAAACCTAAACACGTTTAAATATTCTATAATTATCTACTCCATGTTTCCTCGCCTTGCACGCAAAGGAATCTTCTTTTAATTCGAAATTTCTAACAAACTTGGTTAAGTATTAATGTTCTCAAGGTATTCAAAACTTAGTTTGCATCATGAATTTTGTTTATTTTTATATCTAATTAGATGGGTATAGGTAGGGGTGTTCAAAATCGGATTATCTGGTTTTCGGATATCCGAAAAGCCGATATCCAAAAATTTCGGATAGTGAATATTAATATCCGAATAAATCGGTATCGGACGGAAATTGAAATCGGAAATTGCAAAGTATTTGGCTAACACCCAAACGTTTATTATTATTCAAGAAACTGACTCAAAACTTGAATTACAATCACTAATACCCAAAGCATGGTATTTATAATCTAAACACTCCTATTAGACTATAACTAGGATTGCTAATAAACCTATTATTTTGGACATGATAATTATCACTAAATAATTAAACCTAAACACGTTTAAATATTCTATAATTATCTACTCCATGTTTCCTCGCCTTGCACGCAAAGGAATCTTCTTTTAATTCGAAATTTCCAACAAACTTGGTTAAGTATTAATGTTCTCAAGGTATTCAAAACTTAGTTTGCATCATGAATTTTGTTTATTTTTATATCTAATTAGATGGGTATAGGTAGGGGTGTTCAAAATCGGATTATCTGGTTTTCGGATATCCGAAAAGCCGATATCCAAAAATTTCGGATAGTGAATATTAATATCCGAATAAATCGGTATCGGACGGAAATTGAAATCGGAAATTGCAAAGTATTTGGCTAACACCCAAACGTTTATTATTATTCAAGAAACTGACTCAAAACTTGAATTACAATCACTAATACCCAAAGCATGGTATTTATAATCTAAACACTCCTATTAGACTATAACTAGGATTGCTAATAAACCTATTATTTTGGACATGATAATTATCACTAAATAATTAAACCTAAACACGTTTAAATATTCTATAATTATCTACTCCATGTTTCCTCGCCTTGCACGCAAAGGAATCTTCTTTTAATTCGAAATTTCCAACAAACTTGGTTAAGTATTAATGTTCTCAAGGTATTCAAAACTTAGTTTGCATCATGAATTTTGTTTATTTTTATATCTAATTAGATGGGTATAGGTAGGGGTGTTCAAAATCGGATTATCTGGTTTTCGGATATCCGAAAAGCCGATATCCAAAAATTTCGGATAGTGAATATTAATATCCGAATAAATCGGTATCGGACGGAAATTGAAATCGGAAATTGCAAAGTATTTGGCTAACACCCAAACGTTTATTATTATTCAAGAAACTGACTCAAAACTTGAATTACAATCACTAATACCCAAAGCATGGTATTTATAATCTAAACACTCCTATTAGACTATAACTAGGATTGCTAATAAACCTATTATTTTGGACATGATAATTATCACTAAATAATTAAACCTAAACACGTTTAAATATTCTATAATTATCTACTCCATGTTTCCTCGCCTTGCACGCAAAGGAATCTTCTTTTAATTCGAAATTTCTAACAAACTTGGTTAAGTATTAATGTTCTCAAGGTATTCAAAACTTAGTTTGCATCATGAATTTTGTTTATTTTTATATCTAATTAGATGGGTATAGGTAGGGGTGTTCAAAATCGGATTATCTGGTTTTCGGATATCCGAAAAGCCGATATCCAAAAATTTCGGATAGTGAATATTAATATCCGAATAAATCGGTATCGGACGGAAATTGAAATCGGAAATTGCAAAGTATTTGGCTAACACCCAAACGTTTATTATTATTCAAGAAACTGACTCAAAACTTGAATTACAATCACTAATACCCAAAGCATGGTATTTATAATCTAAACACTCCTATTAGACTATAACTAGGATTGCTAATAAACCTATTATTTTGGACATGATAATTATCACTAAATAATTAAACCTAAACACGTTTAAATATTCTATAATTATCTACTCCATGTTTCCTCGCCTTGCACGCAAAGGAATCTTCTTTTAATTCGAAATTTCCAACAAACTTGGTTAAGTATTAATGTTCTCAAGGTATTCAAAACTTAGTTTGCATCATGAATTTTGTTTATTTTTATATCTAATTAGATGGGTATAGGTAGGGGTGTTCAAAATCGGATTATCTGGTTTTCGGATATCCGAAAAGCCGATATCCAAAAATTTCGGATAGTGAATATTAATATCCGAATAAATCGGTATCGGACGGAAATTGAAATCGGAAATTGCAAAGTATTTGGCTAACACCCAAACGTTTATTATTATTCAAGAAACTGACTCAACACTTGAATTACAATCACTAATACCCAAAGCATGGTATTTATAATCTAAACACTCCTATTAGACTATAACTAGGATTGCTAATAAACCTATTATTTTGGACATGATAATTATCACTAAATAATTAAACCTAAACACGTTTAAATATTCTATAATTATCTACTCCATGTTTCCTCGCCTTGCACGCAAAGGAATCTTCTTTTAATTCGAAATTTCCAACAAACTTGGTTAAGTATTAATGTTCTCAAGGTATTCAAAACTTAGTTTGCATCATGAATTTTGTTTATTTTTATATCTAATTAGATGGGTATAGGTAGGGGTGTTCAAAATCGGATTATCTGGTTTTCGGATATCCGAAAAGCCGATATCCAAAAATTTCGGATAGTGAATATTAATATCCGAATAAATCGGTATCGGACGGAAATTGAAATCGGAAATTGCAAAGTATTTGGCTAACACCCAAACGTTTATTATTATTCAAGAAACTGACTCAAAACTTGAATTACAATCACTAATACCCAAAGCATGGTATTTATAATCTAAACACTCCTATTAGACTATAACTAGGATTGCTAATAAACCTATTATTTTGGACATGATAATTATCACTAAATAATTAAACCTAAACACGTTTAAATATTCTATAATTATCTACTCCATGTTTCCTCGCCTTGCACGCAAAGGAATCTTCTTTTAATTCGAAATTTCTAACAAACTTGGTTAAGTATTAATGTTCTCAAGGTATTCAAAACTTAGTTTGCATCATGAATTTTGTTTATTTTTATATCTAATTAGATGGGTATAGGTAGGGGTGTTCAAAATCGGATTATCTGGTTTTCGGATATCCGAAAAGCCGATATCCAAAAATTTCGGATAGTGAATATTAATATCCGAATAAATCGGTATCGGACGGAAATTGAAATCGGAAATTGCAAAGTATTTGGCTAACACCCAAACGTTTATTATTATTCAAGAAACTGACTCAAAACTTGAATTACAATCACTAATACCCAAAGCATGGTATTTATAATCTAAACACTCCTATTAGACTATAACTAGGATTGCTAATAAACCTATTATTTTGGACATGATAATTATCACTAAATAATTAAACCTAAACACGTTTAAATATTCTATAATTATCTACTCCATGTTTCCTCGCCTTGCACGCAAAGGAATCTTCTTTTAATTCGAAATTTCCAACAAACTTGGTTAAGTATTAATGTTCTCAAGGTATTCAAAACTTAGTTTGCATCATGAATTTTGTTTATTTTTATATCTAATTAGATGGGTATAGGTAGGGGTGTTCAAAATCGGATTATCTGGTTTTCGGATATCCGAAAAGCCGATATCCAAAAATTTCGGATAGTGAATATTAATATCCGAATAAATCGGTATCGGACGGAAATTGAAATCGGAAATTGCAAAGTATTTGGCTAACACCCAAACGTTTATTATTATTCAAGAAACTGACTCAAAATTTGAATTACAATCACTAATACCCAAAGCATGGTATTTATAATCTAAACACTCCTATTAGACTATAACTAGGATTGCTAATAAACCTATTATTTTGGACATGATAATTATCACTAAATAATTAAACCTAAACACGTTTAAATATTCTATAATTATCTACTCCATGTTTCCTCGCCTTGCACGCAAAGGAATCTTCTTTTAATTCGAAATTTCCAACAAACTTGGTTAAGTATTAATGTTCTCAAGGTATTCAAAACTTAGTTTGCATCATGAATTTTGTTTATTTTTATATCTAATTAGATGGGTATAGGTAGGGGTGTTCAAAATCGGATTATCTGGTTTTCGGATATCCGAAAAGCCGATATCCAAAAATTTCGGATAGTGAATATTAATATCCGAATAAATCGGTATCGGACGGAAATTGAAATCGGAAATTGCAAAGTATTTGGCTAACACCCAAACGTTTATTATTATTCAAGAAACTGACTCAAAACTTGAATTACAATCACTAATACCCAAAGCATGGTATTTATAATCTAAACACTCTTATTAGACTATAACTAGGATTCCTAATAAACCTATTATTTTGGACATGATAATTATCACTAAATAATTAAACCTAAACACGTTTAAATATTCTATAATTATCTACTCCATGTTTCCTCGCCTTGCACGCAAAGGAATCTTCTTTTAATTCGAAATTTCCAACAAACTTGGTTAAGTATTAATGTTCTCAAGGTATTCAAAACTTAGTTTGCATCATGAATTTTGTTTATTTTTATATCTAATTAGATGGGTATAGGTAGGGGTGTTCAAAATCGGATTATCTGGTTTTCGGATATCCGAAAAGCCGATATCCAAAAATTTCGGATAGTGAATATTAATATCCGAATAAATCGGTATCGGACGGAAATTGAAATCGGAAATTGCAAAGTATTTGGCTAACACCCAAACGTTTATTATTATTCAAGAAACTGACTCAAAACTTGAATTACAATCACTAATACCCAAAGCATGGTATTTATAATCTAAACACTCCTATTAGACTATAACTAGGATTGCTAATAAACCTATTATTTTGGACATGATAATTATCACTAAATAATTAAACCTAAACACGTTTAAATATTCTATAATTATCTACTCCATGTTTCCTCGCCTTGCACGCAAAGGAATCTTCTTTTAATTCGAAATTTCCAACAAACTTGGTTAAGTATTAATGTTCTCAAGGTATTCAAAACTTAGTTTGCATCATGAATTTTGTTTATTTTTATATCTAATTAGATGGGTATAGGTAGGGGTGTTCAAAATCGGATTATCTGGTTTTCGGATATCCGAAAAGCCGATATCCAAAAATTTCGGATAGTGAATATTAATATCCGAATAAATCGGTATCGGACGGAAATTGAAATCGGAAATTGCAAAGTATTTGGCTAACACCCAAACGTTTATTATTATTCAAGAAACTGACTCAACACTTGAATTACAATCACTAATACCCAAAGCATGGTATTTATAATCTAAACACTCCTATTAGACTATAACTAGGATTGCTAATAAACCTATTATTTTGGACATGATAATTATCACTAAATAATTAAACCTAAACACGTTTAAATATTCTATAATTATCTACTCCATGTTTCCTCGCCTTGCACACAAAGGAATCTTCTTTTAATTCGAAATTTCCAACAAACTTGGTTAAGTATTAATGTTCTCAAGGTATTCAAAACTTAGTTTGCATCATGAATTTTGTTTATTTTTATATCTAATTAGATGGGTATAGGTAGGGGTGTTCAAAATCGGATTATCTGGTTTTCGGATATCCGAAAAGCCGATATCCAAAAATTTCGGATAGTGAATATTAATATCCGAATAAATCGGTATCGGACGGAAATTGAAATCGGAAATTGCAAAGTATTTGGCTAACACCCAAACGTTTATTATTATTCAAGAAACTGACTCAAAACTTGAATTACAATCACTAATACCCAAAGCATGGTATTTATAATCTAAACACTCCTATTAGACTATAACTAGGATTGCTAATAAACCTATTATTTTGGACATGATAATTATCACTAAATAATTAAACCTAAACACGTTTAAATATTCTATAATTATCTACTCCATGTTTCCTCGCCTTGCACGCAAAGGAATCTTCTTTTAATTCGAAATTTCCAACAAACTTGGTTAAGTATTAATGTTCTCAAGGTATTCAAAACTTAGTTTGTATCACGAATTTTGTTTATTTTTATATCTAATTAGATGGGTATAGGTAGGGGTGTTCAAAATCGGATTATCTGGTTTTCGGATATCCGAAAAGCCGATATCCAAAAATTTCGGATAGTGAATATTAATATCCGAATACATATTCGAAATTTCGGATATCTGATTTTCGAATACAGATTTGGATATCTAAATGGATATCTGAATTTATAAAATTCATATCAAAAAAATTGTTTTATATATAGATTAAAATTAAACATAAATTAAAATTTCCAAATTTACAACATTGAAAAAAAAACATTCATAAATCCACACCCAAATCCGATAATTTATTTATTTTTACAATATTTCAAACTATATATACTGCTCATAAAATTATATATATTTAAAAAAATTTGTTTTCGGATCTCGGATAATTCGATTATCCGAAATTTTTAGAAGTCAATATCCGATCCCGAATTGTCCGAATAAGTCTCCATGAATAAGTTCCAAGGCACGCGTTGCCCGGAACGACGCCGTCTTCGGAAAAGATTGTCTCGTATGCTTCCCGACTAGGCACGAATCACACATTTGATTTTCATGATTGATTTTTGGCATCCCCACGACCATATCTTTATTCACCATTTGTTTCATGGACTCGAAATTTAGGTGACCAAGTCTCGCGTGCCATAACCAATTTTCATTATCAATCCGAGCTTTCAAACAAACGGGTTTTCCAACTTTTAATTTAATCGTATAAAGACGATTTTTAGATCGAGTAACATTCATTAATACCTTGCCTTGAGCGTCACGCATTAATAAATAATCGTCTTTCATACGAATATCACATCCACACTCCGTTGCTTGACCGAGACTAATTATATTACTACGTAAACTAGGGATATAATAAATATCGGTCAATAACCTTTGCTCCCCCATTTTACCCAATAGTAATATAGACCCTTTCCCGCATATTTCGACTTGAGAACCATCCCTGAATTTAACTTTGCCACCAACACGCTTATTTAATTCAGAGAAAAAAGATATATTACCTGTCATATGGTTACTCGCACCATTATCCAAATACCACAAGTCTTTTTCTTCCGAACCGCTCTCGTAATTTTTTGGAATGACCTTTTCTTCATTCAAGTAAACGATTTCTTGAACATCTTGCACCATAAACAAAGACGGGTCAATTTATTCCGCATCGATCAAGTTTGCTTGTTTCTCTTTCTTTCGCTCTGGACATCAAGACGGACCGAATTTGTCGCATCGAAAGCATTAAACCTTCGAATAATCCTTCTTTCCTTGTTGTTTATCCCCTTCGTTGGACCCGTTTTATGACCCGCGATTTTGACCGGATTGGTTTCGACCGCGTCCACCACCACCACGTCCACGGTTCCAGCCTTTCCCGCGTCCCCTACTCGAATCGCGTGAAGTCTGTCTAGAACTTGAAGAGGCATTAGAATTATTAAACATTAGTTTTGTTTGAGTACCTTGATTATCCGACAACAATTCTTCATCTTTTATTCGTTCTTCATACGCCTTTATTCGACCAACAACATTGTCGAATGCGACTGTTTTTAGATCCACAAGTTGCTCAACTGAGGCTACCATATGGATGAACCGCCTTGGTAAACCACTAAGAAACTTTTTCACGATCCTTTGTTCCTCTATTATAGAACCGAGAGACGCCGCTTTTGAAGACATACCTGTTAACTGGCTAGAAAACTCATCAACTGTGCTAGAATCCTTCATCTTTAACGCCTCAAATTCTGACATGAGTGTCTGTAGTCTTGCTTCACGTACCCGATCGGCTCCCAGATGATGCGCTTTCAGTGCATCCCACATCTCTTTTGCCGTCTTCATATTACCAACTTGCAAGATCTGTTCTTCCGGTATGGATTGAAACAACAAGGCAACCGCCATATTGTTTTTCTTCACATCGGTTTCAGTTCCGGGTTCAATGGCCTCCCACACACCATGAACGTTAAAAATCGCACGGATACACAACACCCAAATAGTATAATTAACCTTATTCAACATCGGGCATTGAAGCGCTGTTGAATTTGGAACCGATTTCTCGGTATTCGAGCTGCTACCGCCATCACTTCCAACCATATTTTTCTTTCGTCGACTATACGTAAGATTAAACGGACCCGGTGTAACTGGTTCAGTCTCCTCCAGTCTACACGTTTACTTCCCGAATTCCACTTCTAACACGAACCCGAAAAATAAATAAAACTAATTTGTTTTGGACTTAATAAATAATCCAAAGCAAAGAATGTGATCTACTGTTCTCGAACAAAAGCACCACACTTTGGAATTAAATTGGACTTTTATGTATTCGATTTGGGCCTTTAACAACTGACCCAAAAAAAATCCAATGAAAACCCTTTGTTGCTTCCCCTTTAGTTCTGACGACAACAGAAACAAGAACGGCCTCCACGCTCAGCTTGTTTCCTCCTTCGATCCAGATCTTTTACGGGTAAGCAGCTGCAATCCGATTCTTTCTAACTCTGGCCGGCGTATTGCTTGGTTCTAGATCGGTTTGCGCAGGACAATCAACAGTTCAAAGAACTGCTTCCAACCTGCTTTCGATCAGACGACAGGAGAATCAACGGTTGCTTGAATCGTTTCCAACCTGCCGATCCTTGAACTCAAACTTCCGGCGAGTTACCCTTGATCCCAAACTCAATCGCAGGTACGTGATATCTCCCAGGTCGCTCTGATACCAATTCAAGATAAATCGGTATCGGACGGAAATTGAAATCGGAAATTTCAAAGTATTTGGCTAACACCCAAACGTTTATTATTATTATTCAAGAAACTGACTCAAAACTTGAATTACAATCACTAATACCCAAAGCATGGTATTTATAATCTAAACACTCCTATTAGACTATAACTAGGATTGCTAATAAACCTATTATTTTGGACATGATAATTATCACTAAATAATTAAACCTAAACACGTTTAAATATTCTATAATTATCTACTCCATGTTTCCTCGCCTTGCACGCAAAGGAATCTTCTTTTAATTCGAAATTTCCAACAAACTTGGTTAAGTATTAATGTTCTCAAGGTATTCAAAACTTAGTTTGCATCATGAATTTTGTTTATTTTTATATCTAATTAGATGGGTATAGGTAGGGGTGTTCAAAATCGGATTATCTGGTTTTCGGATATCCGAAAAGCCGATGTCCAAAAATTTCGGGTAGTGAATATTAATATCCGAATACATACTTGAAATTTCGGATATCTGATTTTCGAATACAAATTTGGATATCTAAATGGATATCTGAATTTATAAAATTCATATCAAAAAAATTGTTTTATATATAGATTAAAACTAAACATAAATTAAAATTTCCAAATTTACAACATTGAAAAAAAAAACATTCATAAATCCACACCCAAATCCGATAATTTATCTATTTTTACAATATTTCAAACTATATATACTGCTCATAAAATTATATATATTTAAAAAAATTTGTTTTCGGATCTCGGATAATTCGATTATCCGAAATTTTTAGAAGTCAATATCCGATCCCGAATTGGAAGATTCGAATTATCCGGTTTTCGGATATCTAAATTTTTTTTTGAACCTCGCTAGGTATAGGTGTACGGTATAAAGAAAATAAAAAAAACAAGAAGACAAAAAGCTTGAAAACAATTATTCCTTGGATGTGCTTGCTACAATTATTTGGATACACGAAAACAAAAGAAAAGGAGTTTGTAGGTTTTTGTGGGTTCTTGTGCCGACGCAAAAGAAGAAAACGAAGGAAATGAATTCAAAATTTTGGATTATCCGGTTTTTAGATATCTATTTTTTTTTTAACCTCGCTAGGTATAGGTATAGGGTATAAAGAAAATTAAAAAACAAAAAGACAAAAAGCTTGAAAACAATTATTCCTTGGATGTGCTTGCTACAATTATTTGAATACACTAAAACAAAAGAAAAGGAGTTTGAAGGTTTTTGTGGGTTCTTCTGCCGACGCAAAAGAAGAAAGCGAAGGAAAACGTGTGGGATTCATTCTTGGTTTTTTTGAAGAGTGAAAGACAGTAATTCTTTGTTATTATACCTTTTACTCATCTTCATTTATTTATTTATTTCATACACTTAAAATAATTTGTTTGTATGTCTCTAGTGTACGTGGTGATTATTGTATGTCTCTAGTTTACCTCGAGTAAACTCTATGCCCCTAAATATTAGTGATAGTGAATTTAAAGCGGCTATAGTAGTTGTATGGTTTTTGCTCTCATATTGTGGAGGTTTTCCACCTAAAATTTAGTGTCTCTTTACACTTACTTTTATATTGTTTTGGGGTTGTTTTGATTGCATTTAGAATACCTTATTCGTTTGCATCCTAGCTCATAGGTTTATTCAACTTGGGAAAGTTTGTCCATACACAGTTTGATTTCGAAATTGTTGTATACCGTTTTTGGTCGGGTCATGTTTATTTTCCCATCAATGAAGGTTCAGTTAAGCTATTAAATTGAGTTCATACTTAAGCCAGGTGATTAAGTCAAGCTAAAGTTTGGATTGCGTCGTTTGATCACACATAATTAACGAATTTTGAAGAAAAATGTTGATGATTTTAGTGTCATCAAGTCATTAGGGTTAATCAGGATGCGACAGGAACAGACAGGGTGCGATACGTGGCATTAAACGATCCAAATAAGGTTTACAGACACGGTTCATCAGGTCTATGAACACTGCAAGTGTGTTGGTCAGGCCAAACGGCATGACTACGAACTCGTAGTGCCCATATCGAGTACGAAACGCAGTTTTAGGAATATCATCTTCGAGAACACTTAGTTGATGATATACAGAACGTAGGTCAATCTTAGAGAAACACGACGCGCCTTGCAGTTGGTCAAATAGGTCATCAATACGGGGCAACGGGTAACGATTTTTCACAGTAAGCTTATTAAGTTCACGGTAGTCGATACACATACGAAACGCACCATCCTTCTTCTTGACAAATAACACGGGAGCACCCCACGGGGAGGTACTTGGACGAATAAAACCTTTATCGAGCAGTTCCTGTAGCTGGCTAGATAACTCTTGCATTTCGACAGGTGCAAGACGGTAAGGAGCCCTGGCGACAGGAGTCACACCAGGTACGAGATCAATACGAAAATCAACAGATCTGGGAGGAGAAAGACCGGGTAGATCCTCAGGAAAGACATCAGGAAAGTCACACACAACTGGAACATCGCTTATGTTCTTCCCTTTGCCCTTTTGTTCCACTACGTGGGCCAAGAAGGCAGGGTTCTGTTTACGTAAACTTCTGCTCGCTTGTGTGCATGACATCAGCCTTAGTCCCTTCGAAGGTCGGTCCCCATAGACATGTAAAAGATCACCAGACGGAAGAGTGAGACGGACAAGCTTTTCGTGACACACAATTTCGGCATGGTTCTTACGCAACCAATCCATACCGATAATGACATCAAAACTACCCAAACGCATTGGGATAAGATCAATAGAGAATATGTGATCATTAAGAATCAAGGAACAATCACGCATAATATAATTCATAAGAATCGACTTACCATTAGCGACCTCAACAGTGAACGACTCAGGTAACTTAGAGCGTGTATAATTTAACAAAGACTCGAATTCCACGGACGCAAAACTCTTATCGGCACCAGTATAAAATAGGATCGAAGCATATAGATTATTAACGAGAAACATACCATTCACCACGTCATTGTTGTTGCGAGCCTGATTAGCATTGAGGTTAAACGCTCGTCCACGAGCGGCTACTGGTTGATCCTGGTTCAGCTAGGGGCAACGATTGCGAAGGTGAGTTGTATCCCCATAGTGAAAGCATGCCCGAACTGCATTGATCGGCCCTGGGTTCTGAAGAGGAGGAGCTGGAAGAGCTGCTTGTGCTGGTGGAGCAAGAGCTTGCTGAGCTTGAGGAGCAGGATTAGCTTGACGACAGTAAGGAGCCGTGTGACCATAGTGGTTACAGTTGGTACACAATCGGCATGCAGAAGTAGCAGGATGATGAAAGTTGCATGTCGCACACTTGGGATAAAACCCAGTGTATTGCTTCTTTGCTTCGGGAGCAGCAGGGTTAGTAGCAGCAGGAGTAGGAGCAGGTTTTGCTGCAGGGTTAGCAGTAGGAGTAATAGCATTACATCCTGAGCCCTGAGCTTTCCGTTTCTTGTTCTTGCTGCCACTCGGCTGCTGAGTGACTTGATTTGCAGACTTCGAAGGAGCAGGGGTAGCAAACTGCTTGTCACGTACACGATTGTTGTTGAGACTAGCCGCGAGACGGTAGACTTCCTCAATAGATCCTAGCTGAGCTGCTTCGATTGAGTCACGCATAGCAGGAGGCAGACCATTGATATACTTGGTTATCATCCGCTTAGGAGTCGAAACCAAGTGAGGAACGATAAAACTTAGCTGCTTGAACCGGGTAGTATACGCCATGTTGTCATCACCAACTTGCTTTAAGTGTCAAAATTCTTCTTCGAGCTTGAGTTGCTCATGGGGAGGACAGAACTCGAGCATCATGAGTTCTCGCACCTCGGCCCACAGGAGAGCATAGGCTGCCTCATTTGTACGGATGTTTCTTTCATTGGACCACCATTCCAAAGCCCTACCCTAAAACACTCCAGTTGTACTCCTGGTTTTCAAAGGCTCAGGGCATTCACTGTTGATGAAGGTGACCTCTATACTGTCGAACCACTCCAGCATAGCTGTCACCCCATCACTGCCCGTAAACGGCTTGGGATTGCAGGAGACGAAGTGTTTGTAGTTGAACTTGGTAGTTGTCGGCTTCTCTACCTTAGAGTCCACAGAGGATGGAGGAGTGGTAGATCCTTGAAGTTCAGAAACAATCTTTGGCACGACCCGAGCGATCTGGTCGTCCATGAATGACATCATCTTTTTCTGGGACTTCTCCCTTGATTTCCTTAGGTTGTCAGAGAGTCTTCGAGTAGACATCTACGAGTTCCCACATAAGGATTGTATAAGTCTAGGTTACGAAGTCCCATAATAAAGATTCACTCACAATTGATTAAAGGATTAAGATACGAGATAGACTAACACCACAAACGCACGACCTTCACATGGCACGTTGTACGAAGTTTGGTCAACATGTCAGAAACTCTTATATATAGGAAGTACCAGCGGCGTATCTACCACGCTTCGGGCACATCGCCCTTCCTCGTACTCGGTGTCAGGCTACGTATCGTAACACTCAACATACCCATCATTATCATCATCATATATTCACATAGTTTAATAGATTATCGTAGATTACTCATAAATTACTCAAATAAATCACATAAAATAGATCAGCGGAGCATACTCAAGCAGCTTATCATAGATCACTTCCTAGATTGACATAGATAATATTGAAAGATTATCATAGCTTACTCAAGTAGGTAGTTTAACATAGGCTTAACCAGATAGATGATCATAGATTAGATTAATAGACAAGACGGATCATCAAGGATTAGCTCAAATAGTTTAACTCGCTAGATTATCATAGATTAACACATTAGAATAACTATAGATCATGCTAGAATTTTCATAGATTACTTAGTCTGCTCATAGATTGCGTAGACGTTCCATAGATTACATAGACATTCCGTAGATTACATAGACTTTCCACAATGGTCTACAAACACTAAATCTCGCATGGCACTTGGTACGGAAGTTGGTAATATGCCGGAAGCGCTTATATATAGGAAGTACCAGCGGCGTATCCACCATGCTTCGGACACACCACTTCTGTCCCGTACTTCCGTCTCATCTTAGTGTTTCACACCACAACATATCATACCATAGTCGATCATGTTTACCACATAGATTACATATAGAGTAAAACTTCATAAATTTAGTTTGATCTGAGATTAGAATTAATGTTTTTTATTGCGGACAACGTGCAGATTTGCGTAAAAAGCATTTCTAAATAAACGAAGAATTAAGTTTAAAACGTCATAGATGAAACCACATTCATAAAATTGAGATAACATAAAAATAAGATGGGCTTTTAAAATATAGGATGGTTCCGGGTAGAGGAACGGCGACTAACCAAAGTGATTCGAACCCCTTTCGAATTGAGGTAGCGTGCCCTGACTTACTTAGACAAATACGTCATCGATGTTAGGCCTACGATATTCGTTCTTTTAGTCACTTCACGCACTCAATTGATTGGAAGTCACGCGACTTTGGCGAGACATGAAAACATCAAGGAGTGGGACTAGTTATCAAGGTTTGAGTTTCACCTCTAACTTGACAACATCGTACCCTAGCTAGCGCGGGCACCTAGCCGCAGATAAGGCCTACTGGAATAATATGGAGATTTCCCATCAAGGTTCGGATGTCACTCCTATCCTCTGGGCAAATCTCATGCTAAAAATAAACACTGTGTAACAGCGTCTTCGTAGTATAAAGTGTATATTATAGCAGCCTTAGGAAAGGCATGTAAGTTTAATAGGAACATGTGCTGTTAGGAAGCAGATACGGTAGAATGCATAAGTTTTAAACAACAAATAAGAATCAAGTTCCTAAGACTATAGACTAGGGCAAGTATTCCTACTTATCCTAATTCCCTATAGTTATGGCTCTGATACCAATCTGTCACACCCCAACCGATTTACATCATCAATATTGTTCAAAAATCTTAGATTAACTAGGTGGTGTTTCTAGGCATCATCCTAGCTTGTTTTCCATGAGTTCCACAGCAACCTATGAGCCTGCAACATGTTTTAAAATATCAATACAAAAGTATTGGCGAGTATACAAGTTTGATACTAGAATAATACATTAAAACAACTCATATCCACAGTGTAAGTATATAAAAATAGTTTCAGTCGTGCTAGTGTCGCAGTCCACGCAGTGATAGCCCAAGTATCCCGATGCTTTAGTGTTTACCCAAGACTCAAGGTAAACTAGAATCCTCCTAACAATACCCCCCGAAGAATAATGGGAGATGTGCACCCCTTATAGTGCTACTATTGTTAAGGCGGAACTACACACTCTGGATTAAACGTCACATAGCACAAAGAGTCAAGAATCAAGAATCACAAGTTTCACATAGGATAGAGTATAAGTTTCAAAGATTCATTTTTAAGTTTCATAGAATACATGTTACACCCCAAAAGTTTAAAGTAAAAGGGGATCGAGTATACTCAGAGTGATTGCTTAACAGTATGAACTGCTATTGGATCAAAGGGAGCTCTTTTTAGTATTTGCCTGATTAGATTATAATAGCATAAGAGTCGGGCGGAGTATCGAGATCGAATCATAGTGTTAAACTAGTCCCTGGATCGGCTGGCTGTCCGATCGGATGGTCAGTCGGTCGGATGACCCTTGTGTTTGTGAGGTGACAATGGCTGCCCGATCGGATGGCCATCTGATCTGGTTGCCACTCATCCGGGTGAGAATCATATGAGAGGAACCAGGGTGGCTTGTCCGATCGGATGGTATGTAAACTGGACATCCCAATCGGATGGATGTTCGATCGGACTGCTGTCCGATCGGGTTGCCATTCGATCAGGCTTCCGAGTTTTTATTGTTTACCAGGAGTTTTTGAAAGTTTCAAGATGAAGGTAAGTGTCTCCTGATAGGGTGGTTGTCCGATCGGACGGCCACTCGGTCAGCGACGCTTGTTCTTTGATTATCATGTTTGTTAAATTTCTAAGTTTTTAGATTAATGGTGACGGCACGACACGTATCGAGACAACGGTAAAACTCGTTAGCACAAGGCCATCCTGATCAGGTGGGAATCACCCCTGCCCAATCAGTCGCCTGTCAACGAAATTATGTCGGAATCTGTTTCATGCTCGTCTTCTCCGGTATGACCCAGGTCCAAGCCGACTTTAGACTATGCATTAAGTCCATAGCCTGTTTAGATCCGGATTCTACCAGACTAAGGCGAAAATTGAATGAAAAGATGAAAAGTAACCCAAGTTTCATATGAAAAGTATATATTTAGCTTAGATCTAGTATAAAAAACGCATGAATCATCTTAGATCTGAGCTAGATCTAGCTTAGAATGACGTCACATGTCAGTTTGTACAAACCTTCATGATGACATCACCCTCAAGAACTCAGATCTGAGAGATTCCAGGTGAGAAGTGTGATTTCAAGTGAGCACCACGTAGAAAATGAAGGGTAGATCAAGAAAGTACAAGAATCTAGCCTAAAACGTACCGAAATCGATGAGAAAATGAAGGAATAGCGTGCGCGTGCGTCTGGTTCGAGCAGAGCTGTCACATCACTCAAAATGGTGATGTGACAGGTCTATTTATAATGAGGACGTGAGGTAGAGGCGGCATAAGGTGGATAGGGTGGTCACCCGTTCGGGTGGTCATCCGATCGGAAGGTCATCCGATCGGGTGGTCATCCGATCGGACGGCCACTCTGGCGAATCCATCTTTCCGCGTTCCCGATTTTGATTCATTTTGCGCGTTAGGTTAGGCGTTGCGTTATGTACAATTTAGGTAAAATATCTAGATTTTAGCATATACATCAAAGGTTTACAAGATTAAATAGATCATGCCAGTGACAAGGCTCCAGTCTCTCGTTCAACCAAGAATCAAGTTTCACGAGTCTAAGGAGTCCGGCACCATGTAGATTTAGGCATTCCAACATAGGTTTAGACATTCCAATATGGGTGTAGACATTTCATGCACATAGAGTTAGACATTCCAAATATATAGACGTTTAGGCATTTCAACCATATAGAATTTAGGCAATCCCACATATAGACATTCCTCATTTAGGCATTTCAACATTAGGCATTCCGAATAGACATTCAAATCATAGATTTAGGCATTCAAATCGTATAGAATTAGGCATTTCCTAACGTATACTTAGACACTCTAAGAAAATAGACAATCCACATAGACCAGGGGCTAACATAGACAAAAGTTAAACTTCAGGGACTAGTCTTGACAGGATCCTAAAGTTTAGGGACGCTGGGCGTTACAAGAACCATCTACCTTTCCTACCTAATTATGGATGTTTTTTTATTAAAGAAAGTTACTATATCATTAACAACATAAATTTAAGTCTTAGAATCTGAAAAAAAAAATTGTGCATTTACACTAGTAGAGTAATTAATTATGCAATCACTCTATTGTAATTGCAAATACTTACTCTCCTAGAGTAAATACACGATAAATGTAACAACCTGACTTTTGAAGTCAAAGTACAAGTCAAAGTCAAAGTCAAGGTCAACATCAGTTGTTATTCAGATCTGTCATTCCCTGCTTAATTATTGCTTGTACTCTCAAGACCCGATAAATAGTGTAGCCTTTTTGTGTGTTAATAGATATATCACTTAAAGCTATTTTACTTAAACGCTATCGCCATCGCATCGCAACTCGAATCACAATTATTGGTATTGATGTTATGCGTATGTGTAATTATGTGCCTTACTTGTGTGTGTGCTTTATATATGTTTTGGAATATTAATCGCAAACGCAATCGCAACCCTATCGCAACGCAATCTCATCGCAAACTGGAAACGCAAGATTACCTTTTAAGTCTTTTAGTAGTTATGTTATTTGTGTAACTAATGTGTAATACTATCGCATCGCTTACTCGCAACTCGCGTAAACGCAACGCAACGCTCAACGCAAGAAATGAAAGTCGGAAAACTAACCCGCACGCGCCGTCCGACCGAACGACCATTCGATCGAATGGATATCCGACCGGATGGACATCCGATCAACAGCCTCCAACCCATTCACCTTGCACCACCTTTCTCACCCTTCACCTATAAATACCCCTCCTGTTACATCACTGTTCATTGATGTGACATCTCCTTCCGACCCGTGCACTCTCAGCCTCTTTTCTCTCGATTTCTCATGATTATTGTAAGTTTTCTTCCTAAGTCTTGTACTTCCATCTTCATTATACACTTTCTCATCATTTTCACCATCAAATCACAACTTTTCACCGTGAAATCATCGGTTTTGGGTTGTTCTAAGGTGACGTCATCATGGAGTTCTTATGAACACTGAAGTGTGACCTCATCTCGTCAAGAACCGTTCGGATCTAAAGGATTTCCATATGATTTTACACTGATTTCAACTATACCTAAACATTTTCAGTTAGATTCAAACTTTCCTTCAACATTCTTTATTCTTCATTCAAAACCGTTAGAATCTGGACTCGTTTGGACTCCCTACTCACTCTATAGTGGAGAACCTATCTGAGAATGGGTCCCTACCGAAGAGACGACCGATTCACGGGTTGAACATGAAACTTCATCTCGAACAGCTGAGTCTGATCGAACGGGGTGATTCCCATCCGACCGAACAAGTTGGACTTGATGAGAATTCCGTTGTTTAAAACGTTGTCATACCATCTCGGTTAAACCACAAAACTTTTCAACTTAACTGGTCTCACAAGTTTTCAAACAAACAGGTTGCTCGATCGAATCGCCGTCCGATCAGACGACCATCCAATCGAACGACTATTCGACCAGGTGACTGCCCCTTTTCCAAGCTCAACACTTAACCAATTTTGCAAAGCTTCCAAGAATATCACACTTCCAGTCGAATAGCCATCCGATCGGATGACCATCCGATCGCATGACTATCCGACCAAGAGACCTGTTCTTTGAAACTTTAACTTTTCAAATCGAACAACCATCCGATCGAACGGCCATCCATCCGGATGACTAGCCAATCGAATGACTTTATTTATACTACAACGTAAACTTCAAAAGTTCAACATTTTACAAACACACTTCCTTCAGTCGAATGACCAACCGACCGAATGGTCATCCGTCCGGACGGTCATCCGACCGAACCGCCATCCGATCACTCATCTCACCGACACACTATGTCATGCTGTTCAACGCTTACACTATCGTTCTTTGATCAGGCTAACTCTCAAGCGCTCCCTTCAATCTAAGACTGTGTTTATTTACTAAACACTATATGTGAGTATACTCGATCCCATCGATCGCTTAACGCACTTTTGGGTGTTACATACGTTACCTATAACAAATCACATCGACACACAACGCAACCACTTTTTTACACTAACCGCTTTGCATGTTATATGTGTTATTCGATGAATGCTTGTATGTTATGTTTACATAGTGATTGTTGCCTGCCACCTTAGCAACGTTAGTACTATAGTTTTGACTCAGCACCTGTCGTGGACATGGGTTGTTAAGGGTTTTACTTCACATGTCACAGTGGTGATATGTGTTGCGCATTCTACAACTCGCAGTCATGGTTGTGCATATTTCATTGTCGATATCTTACTTGCTTCACATTTCAATGTGTTACATGCTGGTTATACGTAAACCGCTTTCGCTACTACTATACTATTAAACTTGTATGTTCACCTTTACACTATGTGTATTGACCTATTTTAATGTATGTGGCAGGTGTTTAAGATGCTAGGATTGGTGGACTTTTGTGGAATCAAGTTAGGTGGTCTAGAAACCCACGAATAATATTTGAGTTGTCAGAACAAAATTTGTCTTTGAGAACAATGTTTGTAATAACTATTTGTGCTTTATGAGTTTATGGTATGAGACATGAATGTTAATCATAATGTCACTAATAGTGTTATGGATTCTCTTAGACAATCTGTTTCGCTCAGTTCCTCACCCCGATGTTTCCGCCATCGGTTGTGGTGTGACAATACAAAACTATTTTTTTTTATTTTTCAACTAAAATCATGCTTAGGTAGACGGAAAAAATATTAAAAAACTTTCTTTGATTCTCATGTTTAGCTTGTTAAGCTCATTTGTATTTGATCTTTACCCATCTTATACTTTGATTTGACTTTTTCTTATAACTTGCGTTCGTTAACTAAAAAAATAAATCCGTACATGTGTTTAAATTTTTTTCACGACGTCCTGGCATAAATTTCGTTGGAAAATATGGTTGTATTCATAATAGATTATTTGTTGGTATCGTAAGCTATATCCGGTGTCAGTTTCCTACCGGTATAATGAGGAACCAAACTGATGCCAATATCGGTAGTATTGTAGCTGGTACTACTATTTGTCTTTATGGTTTTTAATCGATGTATAACAAGTGTTGATGTCCTTTTAGGCATATCGCGACTTTATTTTTGAGTTTTTTTTGTTACACTGAATATCGTTGTCATAATGAAACAACGAACCGATACCAACAAAATTTTCGCTGGATTTCCTAACAGTTATGGATCTAACTAACAATAAATGTAAAAATCCAAAGGAAAACAAAAACTATTCGACTTTATTGATACACTCCAAAGTCCAAATGAGTATAATATCAATCATTGAACGGACCTCACACTCCCACTGGCAAATGGACAATGCAATGTAGTATAAATGGCCCATAGGTTCACTCTCTGGTCCACAACACTGACACACAAAATAATACACAAGAGTGGATGGTGCCTTCCCCGTTAATATACTTTACGCTACCAATCATTTGTTGACACCTTATCTCCTTTCTATGAAACCGATGAAAAAACACAGGTATCGATGCCAATGTTATCAAATGTACCTGCTCCCTTACGTTGTTCTCTAGGCAAACAGACACACACAATCATCACCTTCATTCTTAGGTAACTTTCAAGGATTTCGATTACTTATTTGGGTATCCAAAGCAGTAGCGGCGGTGTACATGATCGAGTACCGCTATCAGACCATCGCTTATTAAGAACACCCTGGGTGACCTAATAGCAGATACTAACTTGTAAGAGCATTCACATCCAACCCCCCAGATTATGTGAGGGGAGTTTTTATTTTATGAAAAATGGTTGTTAGTAGTTATGAGTAGAGGAGATAGAAAATGTTACTGTTCACATATAAATTTGAGTGTACGTTGTTCACCTTTTTATATTTTTTTAATATATTTTGAATGTGGTTGCGAGTGGTAGAGAGAAAAAATGTAATGATATAAGTATTAAAAAGTATTATTTTGAAAAGGATAGAGAAAAGATAGTAATTTTTAGTGTAATATAGGGTACAAAATGAAAGGTTGGATGTGAATGCTCTAAGTTAATAAGAATTTGTATATCCTCGAAAATATGCCATAAACCATTTTAGTAAGGTGGTGTTTGTTTTTTCTAAAAAGATATGTGTAACCTCTTCCGTCTGCACCGCGCAGACTACGCGCAGATATTGCCATCTGCAGACTGTTTTTTTTTTCAGAAGACGTTTTATTAAATAAACGTCTGCGCGAGCTCTTCTTGGTGCAGACTTGACCTAGCCACTTCTAAGATCTTCTAAGCTCTGCAGAGGGTTAAGCACCACTACCACCACCAACGTCCACCACCACCACCACCACTGTCCACCACCCACCATCGTCCATCACTACTACCACCGTCCACCACCACAATCACTATCCACCACCACCAACCACCGTCCATCACTACCACCACCGTCCGTCACTACCACCACCGTCCACCACCCACCACCACTGTCTGCCACAACCACCGTCCACCACCTACCACCACTATCCGTACACCATCGCCAGTTTATTTTAGAAGTCTATATACGTTAAAAACAAACAGTTTTCTTCTTACAGACTGCAGAGGTTTGGTCCACCTCTTCTTCTACAGATGTCTGTAGATGTGGTCCGCAGATTGCAGACATTTTACCTCTTAAAAAAACAAACAACACCTAAATGAAGTAAAAACTTTGGAGAGTTTTTTTTTTTCAAAAGTACGGAGGTTGAAAAATTATTTACTAAAGGTTTTGGAGAAAAACTCAACTTTCGACAAATTAAATTTGTAACTTAAGATCTTTATATCCTCAAAAATATGTATTGAAAGTGAAGCTTCGTTTATATATTGAAGACTTACAATTTTTAATGGGTTTCTAGGCCTTGGGCCAAAACCAAAATATCATATCGTTTTGTGGAAAACTTATATAAAGTGTGGGTAAATATCTGGAAGAGTAAAATGTGCATTTACACTAGTAGAGTAATGGGTTTCTAGGCCTTGGATGTTTTTTTTTATTAAAGAAAGTTATTATATCATTAACCAAATAAATTTAAGTCTTAGAATCTGAAAAAAAAAAACTGTGCATTTACACTAGTAGAGTAATTAATTATGCAATCACTCTATTGTAATTGCAAATACTTACTCTCCTAGAGTAAATACACGATAAATGTAACAACCCGACTTTTGAAGTCAAAGTACAAGTCAAAGTCAAAGTCAAGGTCAACGTCAGGTTGTTATTCAGATCTGTCATTCCTTGCTTAATTATTGCTTGTACTCTCAAGACCCGATAAATAGTGTAGCCTTTTTATGTGTTAATCGATATATTACTTAACGCTATTTTACTTAAACGCTATCGCCATCGCATCGCAACTCGAATCACAGTTATTCGTATTGACGTTATGTGTATGTGTAATTATGTGCCTTACTTGTGTGTGTGCTATAAATATGTTTTGGAATGTTAATCGCAAACGCAATCGCAAGCCTATTGCAACGCAATCTCATTGCGAACTGGAAACGCAAGGTTACTTTTTAAGTCTTTTAGTAGTTATGTTATTTGTGTAACTAATGTGTAATACTATTGCATCGCTTACTCGCAACTCGTGTAAACGCAACGCAACGCTCAACGCAGGAAACGAAAGTCGGAAAACTAAACCGCACGCACCGTCTGACCGAACGACATGGACATCCGACCGGATGACCATTCGATCGGATGGCCATCCGATCGGACAGCCGTCCGACCCATTCACCTTGCACCGCCTTTCTCACCCTTCACCTATAAATACCCCTCCTGTCACATCACCGATCATTGATGTGACATCTCCGTCCGACCCGTGCACTCTCAGCCTCTTTTCTCTCGATTCCTCGCGATTCTTGTAAGTTTTCTTCCTAAATCATGTACTTCCATCTTCATTATACACTTTCTCATCATTTTCACCATCAAATCACAACTTTTCACCGTGAAATCATCGGTTTTGGGTTGTTTTAAGGTGACGTCATCGTGGAGTTCTTATGAACACTGAAGTGTGACCTCATCTCGTCTAGATACGTTCGGATCTAAAGGATTTCCATATGATTTTACACTAATTTCAACTAAAACTAAACATTTTCAGCTAGATTCAAACTTTCCTTCAACATTCTTTATTTTTCATTCAATACCGTTAGGATCTGGACTCGTTGAGACTCCCTCCTCACTCTATAGTGGAAAACGAATCTGAGAATGGGTTCCTACAGAAGAGATGTCACGGCTCCCGACCCTACCCTGGACGGAGTCGGGGGCCGCGGCGCAGAGTTCAATGGTACCCGTGGTATTTACTTTATGCGACAGCGGAAGTCTTTTATTTACAGGATCTTTTCACCGGAAAATACTCGTTTAATATATTACACAAAGTTTAAGGGATAAATCCCATAATTTACAATAAGTTGATTTCCCACAGAAATCTTTATTTCCTAAAACATGTTTTATTGGTTTATTCCTACTGAGCCACTTCTCTGAGCTTGATAGTGCTTTACTGCACTTTTCTTGGATCACACAGATCACCTGAAACATGTTTGAAAAAGGTTTTGTCAGCGGGGAAATACTGAGTGAATCATTCAGTTTTCTAAAACGACCTGTTAGTTATAAATTTACAGTATCAAGAGCGATTACAATGTTTCTATCAACCAATTATCAAGAATGGGTATTTGTCACTCGACCGGATCTGTGACTGTGGTCATACCACCATTGGGTCCCGTCGCCCCAATAGTGACGAATATCAGGCTTACTCACCTAGAGTGATAAAAATAGTAATGTGCACAATACCCCACATACCAGCTGTAATTTGGTGATTACAAAGACTTAATCCCTGTAATTATAACCTTGAAAATAACTTGGAGTTTTGTAATACTTACTCACAAACTGTGAGAAAACAGTTTAAAAAGAAGAATGACTCACATTGCAGATTAACGAGCAATAGATAAGCCTACTGATTAGCCTTGATTACACCTAGTTTAACACAATGCACACATAGGCAGGTTAGTAACTAATACAGCAGTTATGACAATTCACGAGATTAAACCCTCACAACGATTAATCAGTGCAATATTCGATAATTCAATCGGTTTCACAACGAATAACAGAGCATAGTCCGAATTCGAACAACACTCTAATATTCAAGTCGAAATCACGACGAATAATCAAAGTACAAGCTCAATTGAGCAGCACCCGGACTATCGTTGGATAGTTATAATCGATCGGACGTTGAATCGTAATAGCGATCGAGTTATTACCCTGATTGCGGCAGCGTTTCGTGATCGTGTGTGTGTGTTTAGACTGATTCTCGAAATAACTGATCGTCCACAGAGGATTTGTGAAACGTTTTAGCACCTCAGTTTGCATGCCAAGGTCGGCTATTTATAGCAAAAATTTCGACATACTTACGGACCGTATGCCTAAACCCTTACGGTCCGTAAGGGAAACCGGTCTGCTTACGGTCCGTAAGGTCCAATCCTTACGGTCCGTAAAGGATGCAGCCTACTTCCTAGCCTAGCTGAGTTCGGTTGTAGCTTAGGTGATTCAACAATTTTAACAAATCAGAACTGAGCAACGAATTTATTAAGATAATTACCAACGAGGGTTTGCCCCCCTCGAGTTTTAGGGGCCCTGATCCTGATTCCGATTATTCCGGAAATTTCAGGGTTTATGCCAAATTACTTGGGTGTCTTAATTAGGGTTTTCTTATTGGATAATTATTATCCTAATTACTAGTTTTATTGACAGTTGTTACATCCTCCCCACCTTAAGAAAAATCTCGTCCTCGAGATTTACTGGAATAGATGAGGATATTTTCGCTTCATTTCTGATTCCAGCTCCCAAGTGTATTCTGGTCCTCTCTTTGAATTCCACTTGACTTTGACCAATACCAATCTTTTATGCTTGAGGAATTTGATTTTTCGATCTTCGATTGCTAATGGTTTCTCTACGAATTTCAACTTTTCGTTTACCTCTATAACTTGAAGAGGTACTACCAGGGATTCATCTGCTAAACATTTCTTGAGATTGGATACATGAAATACATCATGTACTCCAGACAATTCTTCTGGTAGTTGTAACCGATAAGCTACTGGTCCTATTCGTTGAATCACAGGGAATGGTCCAACGTATCTCGGACTTAGCTTTCCTTTCTTACCGAATCGTACTATACCTTTCCAAGGAGAAACTTTTAAAAGTACTTTATCTTCGACTTGAAATTCTAAAGGTTTGCGACGATTATCTGCATAGCTCTTCTGACGATCTCGAGCTGTTTTCAGTCTTTCCTTGATCTGAGTTATTTTGTCAGTAGTTTCTTGTACAATTTCAGGACCTGATAATTGACTTTCTCCGATTTCTGCCCAGCATACTGGAGTTCTGCATTTGCGTCCATACAGTGCTTCGAATGGTGCAGCTTCGATGCTTGAATGATAACTATTGTTATAGGAGAATTCTATTAATGGCAAATGGCTATCCCAATTACCACCAAAGTCAATTACACATGCTCGGAGCATGTCTTCTAACGTTTGGATTGTCCTTTCACTCTGTCCGTCTGTTTGTGGATGATATGCAGTACTTAGATTTAGTCGAGTTCCCATTGCTTTCTAAAAACTTTTCCAGAAATGAGAAGTAAATCGACTATCTCTATCCGATACAATGGAGAGTGGGACTCCATGTAGGGATACTACTTCGTCCACGTACAGTTGTGCTAACCTTTCCATGCTAAAGGTTTCTTTCATTGGTAGGAAATGAGCTGATTTGGTTAATCGGTCTACAATTACCCAAATTGCATCATTACCTCTTTTTGTTTTGGGTAACTTAGTAACAAAATCCATTGTTATGAGTTCCCATTTCCATACTGGCATTTCTAACTGTTGAAGTAATCCTGAAGGTTTCTGATGTTCAGCCTTAACTTGTGAACAAGTTAAACACTTGGATACGTATTCGGCTATATCCTTTTTCATTCCTATCCACCAGAAATTATTTCTTAAATCTTGGTACATTTTATTGTTTCCTGGGTGCATGGTATACCTAGATTTATGAGCTTCTTCTAGAATCTTATTTCTTAATTCTCCTTGCTTAGGTACCCAAATTCGTTTCTTATGGAATCTCCAAATTCCATCATTTCCTTGTTCTAGTTCTTTTAGGTAACCTTTCATTCCTTCAGCATCATCTTTGATGGCTGTTTTCTGAACTTCCTTGATTTGTGCCATTAAATCTACTTGTAGATTTAATCTCAGAGCACGGACTCGTTTCTGCTTCTCATGATACTTACGACTTAAGGCATCGGCAACTACATTTGCCTTTCCTTCGTGATATTGAATATCACAGTCGTAGTCGCTCAGCATCTCCATCCATCTTCTTTGCCTCATGTTTAATTCTTTTTGCCCAAATATATATTTTAAACTTTTATGATCTGTATAGACAGTAAACTTACTTCCGTACAGATAATGTCTCCGGATCTTAAGGGCAAAGATTATGGCTCCTAATTCTAGATCATGAGTTGTATAGTTTTCTTCGTGCTTTTTCAATTGTCTAGAAGCATACGCAATTACCTTCTTGCGTTGCATCAACACACATCCATAGCCTAACTTTGAAGCATCACAATATACTTCAAAGTCTTCTGTTCCTTCAGGTAAAGCTAAGATTGGTGCATTTGTCAACCTATGCTTTAAAATCTTAAAGGCTTCTTCTTGTCTAGGTCCCCATTCAAACTTAGCAGCTTTACAGGTTAACTTGGTTAAAGGTACGGCTATCTTAGAAAAATCTTTGATAAATCGTCTATAGTATCCAGCTAAGCCTAGAAAACTTCTTATCTCCATTGCTGTTTGTGGAACTTTCCATTTAGTAATTGCTTCTATCTTAGCAGGATCTACATGGATACCTTCGTGATTTACCACATGTCCTAAGAATTGTACTTCTTGCAGCCAAAATTCACATTTCGAGAATTTGGCATAAAGCCTTTCTTTTCTTAACAAAGTTAAGAGAACGTGTAAATGCTCACAGTGTTCTTTTTGGCTTTTGGAGTAAATAAGTATATCGTCGATGAAAACGATTACAAATTTATCCAAGTATGGTTTACAGATTCGATTCATCATGTCCATGAATGCTGCTGGGGCATTCGTTAACCCAAAGGGCATGACTGTAAACTCATAATGGCCATACCTAGTTCTGAAAGCAGTTTTAGGTATGTCTTCCTCTTGCACTTTCAATTGATGGTATCCGGATCTTAAATCTATTTTTGAGAAGTACCTAGCTCCTTGTAATTGATCAAAAAGATCATCAATCCTAGGTAATGGGTATCGATTCTTAATCGTAACCTTATTCAATTCCCTATAATCGATACACATTCTCATCGATCCACCTTTCTTTTTCACAAACAACACTGGTGCACCCCAAGGGGATGAACTAGGTTGTATAAATCCTTTGCTTAACAATTCCTCTAATTGCTTTTTTAATTCTAGCATTTCGGTAGGTGCTAATCTATATGGTGCTTTAGCTATTGGTGCAGTACCTGGAATTAAATGAATTCTAAATTCTACTTCTCTATCAGGTGGTAACCCAGGTAATTCTTCTGGAAAGACGTCTGGGTATTCTGACACTACCGGAATGTCCTGAAGTTCCTTATCTTTAGTGTTAATGATTACTGAAATCATGTACACCATTTCCTGCTTTCTTGAATAACTAGCCAATTTCATTACGGAAATGAATTTCAGTGGCTTTCGGGGTTTATCTCCAGTAATTAAAATTGCTTCTCCGGAAGGTGTTTGAATTTCTACGGCATTTTTATCACATAGGATTCGTGCATGGTTGGCTATTAACCAATCCATTCCT
The DNA here is from genome assembly GCF_002127325.2 of Helianthus annuus. Classification (NCBI taxonomy): domain Eukaryota; kingdom Viridiplantae; phylum Streptophyta; class Magnoliopsida; order Asterales; family Asteraceae; genus Helianthus; species Helianthus annuus. The sequence continues at coordinate 148,816,007 of NC_035439.2, forward strand.
AACACTACATCGAATCCGGCTAAATTCATTGGTAACAGGTTTGCAGAAAACTTATGGCCTAATAATTCTATTTTTCCTTCTTGCCAGACTTTATCTATTTTCACAGAATGTCCTTCTGCGGTTTCTACTGTGAATATTTGCCTAAGAGTGGTTAAAGGTAACTTAAGATCTTGGCAAAATGAAGTATTTATAAAACTTTGGTTTGCACCAGAGTCAAATAATACTTTTGCAAATACATCATGTACTAAGAACGTACCAGCTATCACATCTGGAATGAGTTCGGCCTCTTGAGTGGTTAGCTGGAATGCACGCGCATTTCTCTTAGTTGCTCCTTCAACTGGTTTGGCTTGGTTGGCTACAGGTTTAGCTAATTTAGGACATTCAAATTGGAAATGACCTCTTTCTCTGCAATTATAACAAATTCTTGTTTTCTTCCTGCAGTCTTCTTCCCGATGTCCTTTTGTCTTGCAAAAATTGCAAACCATGTTGCATTGTCCATAATGCTTCTTTTTTCAAGTTTTGCAGAAAGGAGATGATGAGGATTGCCCCGTTCCTCTTTTCTTGGTATTACCTACACGAAATCCTTGGGTAATCTTTTGATCTAATTCCTTCTTGCGATCTTCCTCTCTTGTGCGTACCAATTCATCCGTTAGGGTGTTACCTAATTCTACAGCATCGTCAATAGTACGAGGTCTCGCAGCTTTAACGATGTTTCGGATTTCACTAATTAACCCCCAGATGTAACGAGAAATAAGTACCGGTTCTGGCGAAGCCAGTGTTGGCACTACCCTTGCGTATTCAAAGAATGTCGAAGTATAGCCCCGGCAATCTACCCCTGTCATACGGTGACTTAGGAACTTGTTTGCCATTTGATCTTTTTCATATTCAGGACATAATTTTCTTTCTACAAGACTCTTAAATTCTTCCCAACTTATGGCATAGGCTATCCTTCTTCCTTTTGCCTGGAGGACCGTGTTCCACCATTCTAGTGCCCCTTCTTTGAATAGATTTGATGCATACATCACCTGATCCTCTTCAGCACATTTGCTTATTGCAATTACTGCTTCGGTTTTCTCTAACCAACGCAGTGTTGCAGTTGCCCCTTCGTTACCTGCAAATTCAGCGGGTTTGCAAGCAAGAAACTCTTTGTAAGTGCAACCAGACGTTGCAGCTTTTATTCTTTTTAGAAGTGGGACTTGTTGCAGATCATGATCGTTATGATTGCCGCCTCCATTTATGATGTTACTGCCGTTATCTTCCAGAGTACGTTTACTAGGATTTAATTGTTGTGGTTCGGCAGGTTTTTGAACAGCAGCCACAATTGCTGGAATAGCATGGGCTATCCCTTGGGCGATAAAGTGCTCGATATCTTGTCGAGTTATATATTGATCTTCCTGTTCTTGCTCAGATTGATTTACTTCATTAATTGGTTCATTGTTAGCGTCTTCCATCTGCTAATTTGTAGGAATTATTAGTGTCTATCTTATTAATAACAAAATTAGCACAGATGAACACATAAATTATCACAACATACAAGTATAACCAAAATTGTCGATTTCTCGACTTTCACTTTGTTATGGTATATTGTATATGCCTCCGTACACACCGTATTTTACAGAGTTTTATTGCCCATTTTACAGAGTTTTAGGTTACTATTTACACTATTACACAATATGGCTTCCGGTTGGTTTAACTGACAGTTCTAGTAACGATGCTCCCTCTCATCGTATTTCCAAGTTAGATGCTCTCCCATTTCCCTAATCCTATTACCCGTACCTATCAGTTCTTCACCGAACTGACGGAGTTCAGCTAGGTTTTCGTTACTCATGGGAGGATTCGGGATTGGTTCTGGGTCGAATTGTGGAAGGAAACTATAAGGACTGTTAACTATGTTTTGGAATTGCCAGTCGTTTGTCCACCATTCCTCCAATTCGCCTAGTGGTCGGGTGTGGATTAAAGGTTCGGGAATAGCTGGTGCTACGTTTAAAGGAAATTGGACTGTAGCCGGGTAAGGGTACCAATTTGTGCGGATTGGGCTTATAACCTCACAGCTTTCTAAGAGACGGTCTATTTCGTCTTGGAACGTGATTTCTTCTGGTTGTTTAGAACTTTCGCCAATCTCTATTCCATTTTGCTTACGATCTATTCCTATTTCCTTTTCTGGTGGTTTCGAACTTTCTCCAGTTTCTATTTCCTTTCCCTTGCTCACGCTCACAGGATTTTCTATTTTAGGGAGTCTCCTAGTGGCTGGTTTCCTACGGCGTACTTTCCTCCATCCTACGTATCTTCTCTTCTTTTTAGGTTTGGCTTTTTCCAGCGGTGGAGCTTGGAATTCCACAGGTTCTTCTATGTCAGCAATGTAACCAGTAAAGTCGTAAGAGACTTCGATAGGCACTGGATATAAGTTGAGATTTTGAAATGCTTCCGATATCTCACTCATGCTGCATAGTATATATGCAAAATAATGCAATGTTCAAACTTTGGAACAAAGTTTAACAAACAAACACTTGAAGTTTTATTGCATTTTAATTTTATACAGAAAACAACGGAAATAAACACACTGGGATTTTATTTATTTACTGGATAATGATTTTTCTTACTAGCCCCAACTTATCAGATATTTAGAGATTTGCATTTTCTGCTACAGTAGCTAGCATATAGAGATTTGCCCATTTCCCGTTTATTTTATCTTCCCAAGGTGCAGTATTACCAAATTCTTGGACTTCTGGGTTAAACCTAACTCTCTTGGTTCGGGGTTTCTTTTTCTCCTGACTCTTTTTAAGTATCGAATCCCTTTTCTCTGGGGAAAGAGGATTCTCATAGTTTGCCTTGCTGATAAAGATTCCTTCTTCTAAGTTTACTGGGTTTTTAGAAGAAGATGCAACATCTAATTTGTGGTAGATAGCAGACAGCTTTTGTTTACCCATACTGTAACTAACAAATAATCAGTTAATAAAACATATAATTACAGAATAACAATTAGTAGAATTAAGTATTTTGTCAAATATTAGGCTTAATCAGCGGCTCGATCAGTGGCTCAATAGTTATTAGTTATTAGCTCTGATACCACCTTCTCTGTCACGGCTCCCGACCCTACCCTGGACGGAGTCGGGGGCCGCGGCGCAGAGTTCAATGGTACCCGTGGTATTTACTTTATGCGATAGCAGAAGTCTTTTATTTACAGGATCTTTTCACCGGAAAATACTCGTTTAATATATTACACAAAGTTTAAGGGATAAATCCCATAATTTACAATAAGTTGATTTCACACAGAAATCTTTATTTCCCAAAACATGTTTTATTGGTTTATTCACACTGAGCCACTTCTCTGAGCTTGATAGTGCTTTACTGCACTTTTCTTGGATCACACAGATCACCTGAAACATGTTTGAAAAAGGTTTTGTCAGCGGGGAAATACTGAGTGAATCATTCAGTTTTCTAAAACGACCTGTTAGTTATAAATTTACAGTATCAAGAGCAATTACAATGTTTCTATCAACCAATTATCAAGAATGGGTATTTGTCACTTGACCGGATCTGTGACTGTGGTCATACCACTATTGGGTCCCGTCGCCCCAATAGTGACGAATATCAGGCTTACTCACCTAGAGTGATAAAAATAGTAATGTGCACAATACCCCACATACCAGCTGTAATTTGGTGATTACAAAGACTTAATCCCTGTAACTATAACCTTGAAAATAACTTGGAGTTTTGTAATACTTACTCACAAACTGTGAGAAAACAGTTTAAAAAGAAGAATGACTCACATTGCAGATTAACGAGCAATAGATAAGCCTACTGATTAGCCTTGATTACACCTAGTTTAACACAATGCACACATAGGCAGGTTAGTAACTAATACAGCAGTTACGACAATTCACGAGATTAAACCCTCACAACGATTAATCAGTGCAATACTCGATAATTCAATCGGGTTCACAACGAATAACAGAGCATAGTCCGAATTCGAACAGCACTCTAATATTCAAGTCGAAATCACGACGAATAATCAAAGTACAAGCTCAATTGAGCAGCACCCGGACTATCGTTGGATAGTTATAATCGATCGGACGTTGAATCGTAATAGCGATCGAGTTATTACCCTGATTGCGGCAGCGTTTCGTGATCGTGTGTGTGTGTTTAGACTGATTCTCGAAATAACTGATCGTCCACAGAGGATTTGTGAAACGTTTTAGCACCTCAGTTTGCATGCCAAGGTCGGCTATTTATAGCAAAAATTTCGACATACTTACGGACCGTATGCCTAAACCCTTACGGTCCGTAAGGTCCAATCCTTACGGTCCGTAAAGGATGCAGCCTACTTCCTAGCCTAGCTGAGTTCGGTTGTAGCTTAGGTGATTCAACAATTTTAACAAATCAGAACTGAGCAACGAATTTATTAAGATAATTACCAACGAGGGTTTGCCCCCCTCGAGTTTTAGGGGCCCTGATCCTGATTCCGATTATTCCGAAAATTTCAGGGTTTATGCCAAATTACTTGGGTGTCTTAATTAGGGTTTTCTTATTGGATAATTATTATCCTAATTACTGGTTTTATTGACAGTTGTTACAAGAGACGACCAGTTCACGGGTTGAACATGAAACTTCAACTCAAACAGCTGAATCTGATTGAACGGGGTGATTCCCGTCCGACCGAACAAGTTGGACTTGATGAGAATTACGTTGTTTAACACCTCGTCATACCGTCTCTGTTAAACCGTAAAACTTTTCAACTTAACTGATGTCACAAGTTTTCAAAAAAACAGGTTGCTCGATCGAATCGTCGTCCAATCGGACGACCATCCGATCGAACGACTATTCGACCAGGTGACTGCCCCTTTTCCAAGCTCAACACTTAACCAATTTTGCAAAGCTTCAAAGAATATCACACTTCCAGTCAAATAGCCATCCGATCGAATGACAATCCAACCTAGAGACATGTTCTTTGAAACTTCAATTTTTCAAATCGAACAGACATCCGATAGAACGGCCATCCGTCCGGATGACCAGCCAATCGAATGATTTTATTTATACTACAATGAAAACTTCAAAAGTTCAACATTTTACAAACACATTTCCTTCAGTCGAATGACCACCGACTGAATGGTCATCCGTCCGGATGACCATCCGTCCGGACTGTCATCTGACCGAACCGCCATCCGATCACCCATCTCACCGACACACTATGTCATGTTGTTCAATGCTTACACTATCGTTCTCTGATCAAGCTAACTCTCAAGCACTCCCTTCAATCCAAGACTGTGTTTATTTACTAAACACTATCTGTGAGTATACTTGATCCCATTTTTGCTTAACGCACTTTTGGGTGTTACATACGTTACCTATAACAAATCACATCGACACACAACGCAACCACTTTTTGTAATCTAACCTCTCTGCATGTTATACACATTATTCGATGAATGCTTTTATGTTATGTTTATACAGTGATTGTTGCCTGACACCTTAGCAACGATAGTACTATAGTATGGACTCAGCACCTGTCGTGGGCAGGGTTGTTAAGGGTTTTACTTCACATGTCACAGCTGTGATATGTGTTGCGCATTCTACAACTCGCTGTCATGTTTGTGCATATTTCATTGTCGATAGCTTACTTGCTTCACATTTCAATGTGTTACATGCTGGTTATGCGTAAACCGTTTTCGCTACTACTATACTATTAAAATTGTATGCTCACCTTTACACTATGTGTATGGACCTATTTTAACGTATGTGACAGGTGTTTAAGATGCTAGGATTGGCGGACTTTTGTGGAATCAAGTTAGGTGGTCTAGAAACCCACGAATAATATTTGAGTTGTCGTAACAATATTTGTCTTTGAGAACAATGTCTGTAATAACTGTTTGTGCTTTATGAGTTTATGGTATGGGACATGAATGTTAATTATAATGTCACTAATAGTGTTATGGATTCTCTTGGACAATCTGGTTCGCTAAGTGCCTCACCCCGATGTTTCCGCCATAGGTTGGGGTGTGACAATAGAAAACTATTTTTTTTATTTTCAACTAAAATCATGCTTAGGTAGACGTAAAAAATATTAAAAAACTTTCTTTAATTCTCATGTTTAGCTTGTTAAGCTCATTTTATTTGATCTTTACCAATATTATACTTTTGATTTGACTTTTTCTTATAACTTGCGTTCGTTAACCAAAAAATAATCCGTACATGTGTTTAAATTTTTTTCACGACGCCCTGGCATAAATTTCGTTGGAAAATATGGTTGTATTCATAATAGATTATTTGTTGGTATCGTAAGCTATATCTGGTGTCAGTTTCCTACCGGTATAATGATGAACCAAACTGATACCAGTATCAGTAGTATTGAAACCGGTACTACTATTTGTCTTTATGGTTTTTAATCGATGTATAACAAGTGTCGATGTCCTTTTAGGCATATCGCGGCTTTATTTTTGAGGTTTTTTTGTTGTTACACTGAATATCCTTGTAATAATGAAACAACGAACCGATACCGACAAAATTTTCGTTGGAATTCCTACCAGTTATGGATCTAACTAACAATAAATGTAAAAATCCAAAGGAAACCGAAAAGTACTCGACTTTATTGATATACTCCAAAGTCCAAATGAGTATAATATCAATCATTGAACGGACCTCACACTCCCACTGGTAAATGGACAATGCAATGTAGTATAAATGGCCGATAGTTTCACTCTCTGGTCCCCAACACTGACACACAAAATAATACACAAGAGTGGATCGCGCCTTCCTTGTTAATATACTTTACGCTACCAATCATTTGTTGACACCTTATCTCCTTTCTATGAAACTAACAAAAAACACAGATATCGATGTCGATGTTATCAAAGGTACCTACTCCCTTCGATTGTTTTCTAGGCAAACAGACACACACAATCATCACCTTCATTCTTTGGTAACTTTGTGGAGAAGCCTTTGTTGATTGAAGATCGACAGGTAAAGAAGCTTCGAAGGAAGCAGGTACCTATAGTAAAGGTCCAGTGGGATGCCCATAGAGGTCCCGAATTCACGTGGGAGGTTGAAGCCACGATGAAAGAAAAATACCCTTATTTGTTTGAGTAAATCTCGGGTCGAGATTTATTTTGAGGGGGAGAGGATGTAACACCTTGATGTGTGTAAAATGCAACATATAAATCACATCAATTAAGGCATAAAACTAACCCTTTTTAAGTACTAATGTTGGAAAAAGAGTGTTTTTGTCTTCCTTTTGTATTTTCAGGATGAAATGAGCTCAAAATCACAAAAGAAGCAAAAAGACAACTAATTCTACCATAAATACAAGAAAAGAAACAAAAGTGGACTGCCCGGACCCTCAACGGCACCTCCCAAGGCAAAGGAGAAGAAACAGAGTCTGAACACGCCCCGTGTCCAGTGAACACGGGGGCGTGCCCAGGAAGCAGCAGAAAAGACAAACCAGTAGAAGCTTCCATTGCCCACCACGGGGCCGTGTCCAGCGAGCACGGGGGCGTGGTGAAAGTACAGCAGGCGCATTAATTGTAATTCGCAATTACAATTAATGAAGTGAGAGAATGTCAGACGGGCACGGGGCCGTGTCCAACGGACACGGGGCCGTGTCCAGCCTTCTGTTCAGCCTATAAATAGAGGAGCTTGGCTTCATTCTCTCTCATCCCTTGGCACACCACCTCTCTCACACTTCATCCACCACCCACCACCACCATAACACCATCATCCACCACCATCATCCATTGTCCATCGTAGAGTGTGTGAGTCGTCTCGGGATCCAAGATTGATCGTAAGAGTTCTTGACAATCAAGGCCATGTTTGCCTAAGTCTCTTACATCACTTGGTGAAGACAAGTGTTTAGTATAATACTTTTTATTTTTAATCTTTTGCACTTTTTATTTGGTTTTGTATTAATGACTTTAATAACTAGTTACTTATGTTGAAGGTGATCTTTCCTTATCGTTTGTCCATGGTGTCTTGGCATTATTTTACTGTCTATATAAAATAAAAGATTTTCACCATTCATATCTCCACGGTCTATATGGAGGTATGTTGGCTACCTGGTTGGGGGTTAAGGGAACGGTTTGGTAAGGGTCTTGCCCTTGTTCAGCGTTTAGAGGTCCTGCTTGGGACCTGGGTCAAATTTAGTAGGATCTCCTTCAATGCCCATAGGTATTGGATGGCGGGGATCCAAACTCTTTGACCCCCTCATAAGTTAACTACTATTAATACTATAACCCGGCTATTTAGGACTGTATCCCTGCTGACTCAGACTACTTAGCCGAGGGTAACGTCACCGCCAAAAGCGGGGCCTACCACAATTTGCATTAATAACTTAATTCATTATCTTTCAATAATCCGACCCTTTAGGATTGTATCCTTGCTGACTCAAACTACTGGGTTGAGGGTAACGTCGCCTTCAAAAGAGGGGCCTACTACAATAACTAAGATAATCTCTTAAACAAGTGCAAAAGTGCGAAAATAATCAAAGGTTATACTAATACACGTGTCGGATCCAAGTGATTCATCTTGTCTATCTGTTTTTATTTTATTTTTATTTTCAGCATTTAGTTAGTTTTTATTTTTCTTAGTTTAAAACATTTTTTCTCACTTTTTGATTTGATTAGACGTTGAGGATAAACCGGTATTAAAAGCTCTTGTGTCCTTGGACGACCTCGGTATCTTACCAACACTATACTACGTCCACGATGGGTGCACTTGCCCATATGTGTGTTTAGTGTTAGTGAATATCGTGTTTTATAAATTTAAAACTTGGCTAAAAGTGTAAAAAGGGGCTTAAATATACATCAAAATTATATTACACTATACGCACATCAAGTTTTTGGCGCCGTTGCCGGGGACACAAGGATTTTAAGAAAGTTAGGAATCAACGGCCTAATCATATTTTTATTTTTCTTTAATTTTTTAGGATTTTTTCTCAGATTTTTAGCTTCAGCAGAGCTCAACACGGGGCCGTGCCCGCTGAACACGCCCCGTGCTCAATCATTGGAACTGGCAATCCTGTTTTAAGTCAGACAGTAGGCTGAACACGGGGCCGTGTCCACTCAACACGCCCCCGTGCCCAAGATTCAGTTGCTGAAAACAGAACCGTTAGATCCCGGCGGTTGGTAATTTCTGACACAAACATGAGTGATAGTAATTCTTTTTACTTTCGGCACTCTTATGGTTTGTGGTGTCGAATATGTGGAGGCGAACATGAGGAATTAAAATGTTTTTTCCTCACTTATAGGCCCCACTATATAGACCCACCGATTCCTTGTAACCTTAAGAGGGGCGAAAGTAAAAATAAGCACTATTTCTCCCTCGAATGCGCCCAGCCAGATATTCTAGGAGAAATGCTCCTTGACGAGTTATTTCAACTAGAATAACTACTTCTCAATTGGTCAAAAGAACTTAGGAAGGATTTTTTAGATCCATCCCAAGATGATGACCATGAGGAAATGTTGGAACCGCATTCCGACAACCTCGTTGCTCCCGAAAATACCTTCTTACCTAGAAAAGACGCGGACGATAGTCGTCCCTGTGCCGATTGTGCCGTGAAGGACTCCCCATCGACTTCGTTCGATGCATACATAGACCTGAGCGATTCGGCATACACCTTCTTTAACGAGAGCCCGGGAAAGGGTTGGACTTGTCCACCTAGAATGAAAATAGGAATTACCCTCACCGACAACCTCTTGCGTTCTCGCCTTAGTATAGGACAATTAAGGTATCTTAGGCACTTTGGGGTTGTTCCAACAACTCAAGAGCCACCCGATATAGATTAGCTCCTTAGTAAAGACAAAACTCCATAAAACAGCCTGCCGACACGGGGCCGTGCCCGGTCAACACGCCCCCGTGCTCACTCAGAAGATTCGCTGCTGATTCTGTTAGAATATGGACAAAATGTGTCAGGATTTTCTCTGCACACGGGGCCGTGTCCAGCGCACACGGGGCCGTGTCCAGCGCACACGGGGCCGTGTCCAGTGTGCTGTCGTTTTCTTTAAATGCAGCCTGAATCCTGCTCATTTTTTACCACTTCACCAAGCAGAGATTCCTGAGATCTTCACATATACCATCCTAGGTAAGTGCTAAAAGAAGGTTCCTAAGGACCATCTTGTCTTTTCCACTTTTGTTCATTTCTCCTTCTTCCAAAAATTTTTCAAACCTTACCTCCATGGAAGCTTGGAAACCCATGATTCCAACCTTCTATGAAAGGTTTGTAGGAGTTTTTTCTACGGATTCTTGTCTAAAGTTAGTTCTATAACTTTGTTTTAAATTATCTGAGCTTAAAACACAATAAAAGTGTATTAAAATAATTTAAAAACCTGGAATCGATAGACAAAAAATCCTGCAGACAGCTGAACACGGGGCCGTGCTCACTAAGCACGGGGCCGTGTTCGAGGTACTGTTTTGCAAAAGTTTAGTTATCTTCGGTTTATTTCACAGAAAATGGCCAGCAGAAACAGCGGAACATCTTCAAGAAATAACCGAAATGGAAGGAGATCGTCCACGGCGGAGGATTCCCTAGTAAACTACGTTTACGCTTTGAGGGAAGCCATAGACGAAATGACGGGGGTAGAGGAAGCATTGGTGGACCGTATTAATCATCTGACGGTAGGTTTGGAGGGCTGCCTGCGAGAAGTAAACCTTCTGCACCAAAGGTTAAACCTTCTCGCTTCCCCGCCTTTGGTTCCAGTGATAACCCAAAGGGCGTGGAATGTAGTACCCGAGGTCATCATTCCAGCCGAATGGCACGCCATGCACCAAGTACCTCAACCAAGGGTGGTGCAAGGAGTCCCGGTGAGCGTTCCTCCTCGAGACACGGAAGAGAATGAAGCTACCTTCTACCTCCCAAGGGAGATAGAAGAATGGCTTTGAGTAACAACCGAGGAGTCATCGGCTAGGGAGTGTTACTACATCGGGAAGCTATTCCCGAAATTTTCCTAAATAAGTAGAACCCTTATGATAACCTTATGTATCCCTTAGTTATTTAGCTAACTTAATGTAATGTCTCTCTATTAGCAATGTTATGATGGTTTTTAAGATTGATGGTTGTTTTGAGAATAAAACACACTCATGGTGGTAATGGATGAAAAAGGGAACAAGAAAAATGGAACCATGCACGAAGAACAGAGCAACCCGACAAAAATCTCCATCACAGAAGGCTCAACACGGGCCGTGCCCAACCAACACGGCCCCGTGCTGAGCCCCTGCAGAAAATCACCCAGTTCAGGTAACTGGACACGGGCCGTGTTCAGCGGACACGCCCCCGTGTCTAGGCTTCTGTTTCAATTCTGTAATTTTTGTTACTGGCACTTGACCACGGGGCCGTGCCCGGTCAACACGGGGCCGTGCCCGGTCAACACGGGGCCGTGTCCAGGATGCCAGTAACATAAATCTTTGCTTTTTAACCCACTTTTATACATTCTAATCAACCAAAAACTATATTTTTGGACACATTGAGGACAATGTGTAATTTAAGTGTGGGGGGGATGCTAAAACCTTGAAATTTTGCAAAATCCTAAACACAAGCCTTACACAAAACTCTATTGGAACCGCTAAACACCCCAAATTTTTTCAAAAACTTTTTCATTTTTTTTTATTTACTTGTCTTAGTTTAAGTTGGGAATAACAAGTTCTAAAAAGGTTATATTTTTACAAGTTTACAACCGATAGCGTCGTGATAAAAAAAGGAACCAACATAAGAAAATTATGAAACGGTATAACAAGTCTAGTTAAAAATTCGATTATATATGCTTGGTCACATTAAAAACCCATTCCCACAAAAGTGAGTTTTGAGCCTTTTTTAAATCCTTATCAAAAAAAAAATGATGATGAAGTCAAAAACAAACAAAAGCTATAAAAGCTTGTTTGGAGAAATACTTCAAAATAAAAAATCACTAAAAACAAGGTACTTCACGAAAACCGACGCTTGTTACGATTTTCGCCCTTTTTACTAACCACTAACCAACCACCCACCTTTAAACCCAAGCCTTCACCCCAAAAGTCCTCTTGATATTTACAAAGGTAAAAAGTTAAAAAGGAGGAGGATTGATTGCTTGGCAAGCCTATGGAAGACGTAAGTTCCGTGCCGCTCTCGAGTGATTCACTAAAATATACACCTTCGGCCGAGTGTTGAGTGATCCCCTGTGAGGTATGTGAACTTGTATATAAATGGAATTTTAATAAGGCATGCTATGCCCGAATAAGTAATTTATCTTATGAAACGTTCAAAATAAATCATAACGAATAGGATTGTAAATAAATAAAAATAAAACCTATAAAAACCTTGGATTCCCGACACTCTAGGACAAGCTAAAAAACTTCTCTTCTACCTATTCTATTTGGGAGTGTAAGCCACATTTAAAGAGTTTTACTTGAGGACAAGCAAAAGTTCAAGTGTGGGGGTATTTGATGTGTGTAAAATGCAACATATAAATCACATCAATTAAGGCATAAAACTAACCCTTTTTAAGTACTAATGTTGGAAAAAGAGTGTTTTTGTCTTCCTTTTGTATTTTCAGGATGAAATGAGCTCAAAATCACAAAAGAAGCAAAAAGACAACTAATTCTACCATAAATACAAGAAAAGGAACAAAAGTGGACTGCCCGGACCCTCAACGGCACCTCCCAAGGCAAAGGAGAAGAAACAGAGTCTGAACACGCCCCGTGTCCAGCGAACACGAGGGCGTGCCCAGGAAGCAGCAGAAAAGACAAACCAGTAGAAGCTTCCATTGCCCACCACGGGGCCGTGTCCAGCGAGCACGGGGGTGTGGTGAAAGTACAGCAGGCGCATTAATTGTAATTCGCAATTACAATTAATGAAGTGAGAGAATGTCAGACGGGGACGGGGCCGTGTCCAGCGGACACGGGGCCGTGTCCAGCCTTCTGTTCAGCCTATAAATAGAGGAGCTTGGCTTCATTCTCTCTCATCCCTTGGCACACCACCTCTCTCACACTTCATCCACCACCCACCACCACCATAACACCATCATCCACCACCATCATCCATTGTCCATCGTAGAGTGTGTGAGTCGTCTCGGGATCCAAGATTGATCGTAAGAGTTCTTGACAATCAAGGCCATGTTTGCCTAAGTCTCTTACATCACTTGGTGAAGACAAGTGTTTAGTATAATACTTTTTATTTTTAATCTTTTGCACTTTTTATTTGGTTTTGTATTAATGACTTTAATAACTAGTTACTTATGTTGAAGGTGATCTTTCCTTATCGTTTGTCCGTGGTGTCTTGGCATTATTTTACTGTCTATATAAAATAAAAGATTTTCACCATTCATATCTCCACGGTCTATATGGAGGTATGTTGGCTACCTGGTCGGGGGTTAAGGGAACGGTTTGGTAAGGGTCTTGCCCTTGTTCAGCGTTTAGAGGTCCTGCTTGGGACCTGGGTCAAATTTAGTAGGATCTCCTTCAATGCCCATAGGTATTGGATGGCGGGGATCCAAACTCTTTGACCCCCTCATAAGTTAACTACTATTAATACTATAACCCGACTATTTAGGACTGTATCCCTGCTGACTCAGACTACTTAGCCGAGGGTAACGTCACCGCCAAAAGCGGGGCCTACCACAATTTGCATTAATAACTTAATTCATTATCTTTCAATAATCCGACCCTTTAGGATTGTATCCTTGCTGACTCAAACTACTGGGTTGAGGGTAACGTCGCCTTCAAAAGAGGGGCCTACTACAATAACTAAGATAATCTCTTAAACAAGTGCAAAAGTGCGAAAATAATCAAAGGTTATACTAATACACGTGTCGGATCCAAGTGATTCATCTTGTCTATCTGTTTTTATTTTATTTTTATTTTCAGCATTTAGTTAGTTTTTATTTTTCTTAGTTTAAAACATTTTTTCTCACTTTTTGATTTGATTAGACGTTGAGGATAAACCGGTATTAAAAGCTCTTGTGTCCTTGGACGACCTCGGTATCTTACCAACACTATACTACGTCCACGATGGGTGCACTTGCCCATATGTGTGTTTAGTGTTAGTGAATATCGTGTTTTATAAATTTAAAACTTGGCTAAAAGTGTAAAAAGGGGCTTAAATATACATCAAAATTATATTACACTACACGCACATCACACCTCGAAATTTTGTGTCCAATAATGTGTTAACACGTGTCATGAGTTTACACGTGGCATTAAATACTTAATAAAGGACTAAAGTTGACAAACCCTGAAAGTATGTAAATTCGAGGGTTATAAATGTCAACGGAGGGTAAATATACTGTATAGTAACCGTAAATGATGCTCGTACCTCCAAACGAATAAATCATGGATCGTACGGAGCGAAACGCGGGAGAAAGTGAGAGATTACAAGCTACAGGGGTTAATTGTGTCAACATGTTTAATTTATACCTCTGAGTGACCCTTTGACGAACCTGAGGCTTTGTAACAGTAAAATACGCTCACTAGAATATACTACGTTATCTCGCGAAGTTCCGTTTTAAAACGAGAAAGTTATGATCAAATTCGTATGAGAGGGGTTAAAAGCGTCAACAATAAAAGTTAAGGCTTTTCGGATAGTAATTAAACTAACCTGGGACTTAACAACGCGAGTAAAAGTCACAAGGCCCTTAATTGTAATTAACCGAGGGCCAAATTGCAAAGTTACCCCTTCGAACCCGAAAGGTCAGGTTAATGATTACGAAAGATTCGGTTAATCATTACAAAAGATTTGAAAATCTTTGAAAACAGACCTAATGCGGCCGCGTTAAGGATATAAGTAAGTTAACGCGGGCCGCGAGCCTCCTACAGTTACGCGTTCTGACCTGAAGATTCAGGCAGCCCGCGTACATGTTGCCCGATCTCTCATGCGGGCCGCGTGCGACACACAGATACAGAAATCTTGGACAAACTTGCTTTTTGAGCTAGTGAACGATCATAGAGGCAATTAATGAAGCATGGGCGCCCTCTACATGCCCCCTAGCACCCAGGGCCACCTGCTGATCATCCATAAACCCTTGTAGTGTGAGTTGTAATGATCTTATGCATGAAACTTTACTATAAAAGGCCTTACATTGTGCATAAGTGAAACACACCTCAAAACATACTCTTCTGATCATTCCTGGAGCTCTCAAGCATTCCTCTATCATTCTTAGTCGTGCACCAAGCTTCTGTAAGTTGCCTAACCCTTTGTGGTTTCGTTTTTCCATAGTTTTAGCCTAAAAGTCAATCCGTCGTAATTAACGATTGACTTTGCGATAAATCACGAATGGTCCAGTGGTTTGTCGAATCAAAGATAGTTATATGATGGTAATCATGTGGGCATTAAACCCCTAGAAGGGCACCCTCTGATTCCCACTCTAACTAGTCCGAATGTCGAGTCAAACGTGCTTAGAAAAAGTCAACAGAAATGTCATTTTGCGAATTCTTGCATAAACTGTAATGTAGATGATATGTAATCTGTTTGAACACTCATAAAACATGATAATAAGTATATTAACTAGTCTAAGCTTGTTTGATCCGACCATTTATCGTTTTGACCCGGTTCGGAGCCGAAAGTCGCAAAAGCTTTGACTTTTGCATTGACTTCAGTTCTGACCCGTTAAAGTTTGGATTAGATATGCTTTAGGACTCTCTTAGGACCAGGTTACATGATGGTATAGCCCTCTTTGACCGGTTCGTTGTTTGTCCGAGTCTTTTACACATTTCCATTAAATGCTTAAAAGTTGACCATAACGCCCTTTTTAATTTAAGACGAGAATTTAGGACATGTGAAAGGATCATAACCTTGGTTACTGATTTCTAAGCATGTCTCTAAAATTTCATGTCAATCCGAGGTCCAGAATAGGAGTTATGATAAATAGCGCAAATTGCGAAACTTTAATAATTAAATAGCGCAATTAGCATAACGCCTATCTAAACCCGGATTTCGACACCAAACCTTTTACTCACTGTTGTAAAATAATATTTTGGGAATTTTAAAGACTTTTAACTATTTTTAGCCTGCTCATAACCTGCGGTTATGGCAACGGTTCGGTAAATACCGAATATACCCTTTTCGGCCGTAACTTGAGTTCTACAAGGTCTTTTGACCCGATTCCAGTTGCTACTGATTTTAAATAATAAATAAAGTATTTTGGACTTTATAAACTGTTCGGAAACTCAGATTTCCTGTAGAACTCAGAAACCTCTTTTATAATCTTTAAAAAGACCGAAATACCCCTACGGGGCATAATATGAACTTAAACTCGTTACGGGCATTATGGAAGGTATCCTACTGATACCACAACCTCTTTAAAGCATGTTGACTTAGGAAAACAGTGTAGGACTCTTGCGGTTACCCGTTGCGCCTTTTGCGCGCACGGTTCGGCTTATGTAACTAGTTTACATAAATTAGCTGAAACGGGTCAAACCATATTGTTTTGACCCCAAAATCCAGAGTATGATTATTATACCCATATAAAACAAGTCTTCAAACTTGTTGGGTGAAAATCACACTCCATTCACGGTTTTCGCCTTTCACGCGATTAAACCGTAACTATCCTTCGAAACTGACCAGTCTAGGCTACGGCTAAATTAAAGACCCGTTAGGATTCTAATAGGTTAAATTAAACCTTCGTTCCAGATTAGGGGACCAGTAAAAGCTATCTGCAATTTATTTCAAATTAAGGAATTATACTTGCAAAGGTAAATACTTTTAACTTATTTTCCGTTATCTTGGGTTACGGTATATAGCATACCGCTTGATCAGGCAATTGACCCCAATTCATTAGTAGTTGGGTAATATCAATGTGACTCGTTTAAACAGTCTTGTTACTTAAAAGCCTTTGGGGGGTTAATGACCATGTCCCGGATATCCTTGGCAGCATTTTACGAAATGGTCACGACCCTGACATCGGAGTGTAGGCGTACACTCGGCATTATGTCTATTATTATAAGGTATAGCCGTTGGTTACCCGCCACGGTTTATGCCATGTGGTGTGTCTATTGATCTTTAACCCGGTTTTGACCCGGGCTACTGAACGCATAAGAAACATGTAAATCGTTCACAAGATTATATATTTAAATAATTCTCCCAAGTTATAAAAGAGTTTGTGCCTTGTGCATTCAAATCAATTTTATTAAACATTTTACAAAAGTGTCAGTTGAATGTATTTACCAGTGTAAACTGACGTATTTTCCCAAAAAGATTAAATGCAGGTACTAAACGACATCGGCTGGCTATAGCTCCTTAGCATCTTAAGAGTCTCGCAAGCTTTTGGTGCATTGTCTGTTGAACAATACTTTTATTATTATTTTGATCCCCTGTGGATTTTATCTCAACAAACGGTGATACTTTGATATTACAGTAAAGGTTGAAATATATTTATCTTTATGCTTCCGCTATTCATTCATATAATTGTGTGGTTTGACTATATTGTTGCCAACTACGTCACGGTAATCCCCCACCGGGCCCACCGGTGAGACACGTGGAAATCGGGGTGTGACAGGAACGATGTCAAGGTCGGTGTTATCGGTGGCTACATAAACGACATCGATGAGTCTCGGTGGTTTTTATTTGTAGATCTCCTTCTCTCTTTGCTTGTTTCTCTCACTAAATACATCTCTTTCTCTCTCTACAGGTGGGTCTTCTTAATGGTTGCAGATGGGTGGCGTTAATGGTGGAGATTGGTGGCGTTTTGGGATGAAATAAGTGACGATGGCGTCGGAGGTGATACCGGCGATGGAGAAAACATCACCGGAGAAGAGGGGACAGTGGGTGTGGGTTGGGTGCAGGTTTATTTTGTTTGACAAAAATAGTGAGTCTCACTCATATTCTCAAATATTAATCACATTTCTTTTAATTTTAATGTATTATTCCATACATAAATAAGCAACTTATATGTGCGTCATAACTTGTGCCTTGTGCTTTGTGCTTGGGGAGTGTTTAAAAAAAACTAGGTTTTTCACATTTAACCCAAAACATTTCATATTTTACATTTTAACCCTTTTTCATTTTTTTTTACTTTTAACCCAAAGTTTTCCATATTTTATAATTTAACGCAACATTTTATTATTTACAACTTTCGTACCCCGTACTTTTTATCTTTCGCAAGTTTTTCGTTTTACGTTTCGTTCTAAATTTTGCGAGTTAACATGTCGTAGCGTGCATGTGAGGTTCAACGTTTTTGCTATATTTTTTCATATTTGACAGACCCGTCGCAATGCATCCATTTTTCCCCTTTTGAAAAGTTCGCCGCAACGGGCAGGTCGTAGATCGCCTAAGTTATTTTATTTTCTACGTTTTACGTTTCTGGTTAATTTCTTCGCATTAAGACACTGTAACGGGTGTGCGTGGTTCAACGATTTTAGTCTGCTTTTCGTTCTGTGTAATTTTTACCATTTTATCTATTTTATTTTTACGATGTTGAGAGTCGATGTGGTTGTGGCATTGGTGCTACTTGACACGCTTTTACGAACGTTTTTAATTTTTTACTAATTTGTTGTTTCAGTTAACCCCTATACTTCCTTTACTTGAAAACTATTTTTTACGTGCATATTTTATGTACGGGTATATGTAAATATGATTTCTTATACATTACAACGTAAACTTTTTTTATTGACGAGTTAGGTCAAATATAATACGTTTTTGTTTAAAGAAACCATTTTTACGTGCATATTTCTATGTACGTTTTCGTATAAATTCAAGTTGTTCTACGTTTCGAAGTAAACTATTTTGGGAAATGATTCAGGTCAAATATAATATGTTTTCCTGTTTATTTTATGTATGTTTCGTAAAGTTTGTTTCGAACCGAGTGGAGTCAAATTATGGTCTCTTTTCTCCCTTTTTTTCGAAAGCTCTAATTAATCCATTTCGAATACATGTGCATATTTTCCTTCATACCCGTTACGTTTTCTTTGTATAAGTTGGGTCACATGTAATATGTTATGATTGTTCGATATGAATAAACTTTACGTTTGATCCAATCACAATGCTAACACTGAGTTAAACTGGATACGTCGAAATGTGTGGTTTCATATGGTTAATGCATCATATAACGTTTGGACTAATCCATTCCATGTTTACGATGTACCCGCGCCGCAACGCGGGCGGGTCTTAACCCTAGTTTATTGTTATTTTTTAACACTAAGGGGCACTCTAGTTATTTCACATCAACTTAACAGCTCAAACTAATGGACATGCACTATAGGGAGTATCAGCGTAATAAACGAGCAAACCACAAGGAGCACCAATGTAATTTCCAAAAGTTGGGGACTAAACATGTTACTTTGGCAAACCACAGGGACTATCCGTGCATTTTACTCTATCTAGAAATTTTAACATTATAAATTAGCTAACACTTTTATGTATATAGGTGTTGTACTTGATGCTTAAGGGCTTAATTTTTTATTTTTTAGTTTTTGAATTTTTACTTTGAGTAAATTACAAGTTTTGTCCTTTATGTTTACACCAAATTGCAAGAGCTGTCCTTTAGCGCAAAAGTTGACAAGTTTTGTACTTAATGTTTCAAAATCTTGCACGTTATGTCCTTTAGGTCAAACTCAGTTAGATTTTTTTTGGTTAAATCTGGTCATGTGTATTGCACATGAGGGCATATTTATCTATTCACCATTACATGGACTATTGTGTAAATGTTTAATGTATAGGGACCATTATGTAATAATGAAAATGATATATAATTTAAAAAAAGACCCAGTACTTAATCTCCCCAATCGGAGCACAAAACACATTTCATCACTTTCTTCAGCCTCTAAACCCTTAACCACCACCATGAACAACCACTTCGAAAACCTTCTCGGAGCACCATACCGAGGCGGAAACCCCGTCGTTTCCAACAACACTCTCTTAATCTCCCCAATCGGTAACCGCATCTCCGTCACCGACCTCCTCAAATCCGAAACCCTAACCCTACCATTCCAATCTTCATCCAACATCTCCAGAATCGCCGCCTCACCGGACGGCGTCTTCCTCATCGCCGTCGACGACAACGGCCGTTGCCAGTTCATCAACCTCCGCCTTAACGGAGAGTTTATCGCCGTCCAGGGTTGAGAACTTTTGCTAATTGTGATAATAAAGTTACTTGTGTTGATTGGAGTCCTGATTCGAGGTATTTGTTAGCCGGTTCGAAGGATTTGACTGTTATATTGTTTTGTTTTAAGAAAGTTAAGGGTGAGGTTAATAGTAAGAATAAGCCTTTTATGTTTTTAGGTCATAGAGATGGGATTTTTGAGTGCCGTGTTTGGGTTGTATCAGATGCCAGATTTTGTTTATATACACTTGTTGTCGATATCGAGGGAGAAGATTACGACGACTAGCTTTAATGAGCTTGGGAATTGGTTCTTGATTGTTCTTGTTATTAAAAGATTGTGATGACTCAGACGCTCGTTCCAACTTTCCGGCAAGGTTCTGACATCTCAGGCTAGCGGTGATGGTGGCAGGTGGAGTTCTTGAATTCCATATATATATATATATATATATATATATATATATATATATATATATATATATATATAGGGTGGAGTTATTGTAAAAAAGACCAAAAGTGTGAGAAAGGTAAGAAAGAATCTCAACCATTAGATTAAAATTAATTGAAAAGGGTAGGATTGTAAATGCATTAACAAATTCAAATATGGTAATCCTTGATTTAAGGATTTGGAGAGAGAAAAACCTGGATTTTAGGACTTATAACCGTCCATAAATATAACACCATTCAGATCATGTTCATACATGGTGTTTTAAATATAACACAATCCAGAAAATATAACACCATTCAGCTAAAAATAACACCATTCAGCACAAAAATAACACCATTCAGCAGTAAATAAAAAAACACCATTCAGTACAAGAAATATAACACAATTCAGTACAAAAATAACACCATTCAACACAAAAATAACAACATTCAGCAGTAAATAAAAAAAACACCATTCAGCACAAAAATAACACCATTCAGCATTAGATAAAAAAACCATTCAGTACAAAAATAATACCATTCAGTACAAAAATAATACCATTCAGCACAAAAATAACACCATTCAGCCCAAAAATAACCACCATTCAGCATTAGATAAAAAAACCATTCAGTACAAAAACAACACCATTCAGTACAAAAATAACACCATTCAGCACAAAAATAACACCATTCAGCAGTAAATAAAAAAAACACCATTCAGTACAAAAAAAACACATCTGTATCATCTTCTCCACTTCCGGCACCACCACTGGCACTTCCGGCACCACCACTGCTGCACCACCGCTGTCGATCCGCACAACCACTGCCACTGCCCGCTCGCCGTTGCCGTTCGCCGTCGCCGCTCGTCGCTCGCCGTCATCGCTGCCGCTGTTCTATCAATATGGAGGTTTATCGGTATTAGGGTTTTGAAATTGTAGAGAGAGAGAGAAATTGTACGATCAATTGGAGAGAGATCGGAATTATAGGAATTTAGATTTACAGTTTCCTATTTTGAATGGATATAAAGACTTTATTACCCCTATAATTTTCAATTCAGTCCAAATTAAGAAAAATATTAACCATTTTGGTCCCTATTGATCTCAACCATTAGATCAAAAGATCTAATGGTTAAGATTTTTTCTTACATTTCTCACACTTTGGGTCTTTTTTACAGGATCCTCTATATATATATATATATATATATATATAGAGAGAGGGAGAGAAAGTATAATGTACTTCAAGGCTTAACCTACATTATCATACATGACAAAAAATATAACGTGCGTTATTATCATAGAACGTGCGTGATTATAGTCCCATGCGTGATTATGTGGTCCCATGCGTGATTATGTGGTCCCATGCGTGATTATACCCCTGATCCAACGGTTACCATTGTGGCATTGTCTCCTACGTGATGTATGATAAGGCTTTTTGTATGTTAACCTTACTCTATATATATATATATATATATATATATATATATATAGAGAGAGAGAGAGAGAGTTTATATATTTTTTATTTTTTAGTTTTGTACAAAATAGTCTCTAAATATAAATTCTTTACAAAATAGCCCCTGGAATGTGAAATGTCAAGAATGCCCTCATGTGCAATGCACTTGACCAGATTTAACCAAAAAATCTAACTGAGTTTGGCTTAAAGGACATAACGTGCAAGATTTTGAAACATTAAGTACAAAACTTGTCAACTTTTGTGCTAAAGGACAGCGCCTGTAATTTGGTGTAAACATAAAGGACAAAACTTGTAATTTACTTTTTTACTTTTAACCCAAAAGTATTTGATGAATTACTTTTAACTCAAAACTATTAATTTTTTAATGTTAACACGAAACTTTTCATTTTTTGTAATTTAACTTTACAACTCTTTTACCTTCAACTTTGGTCCCCTATACTTTTCATCTTTCGAAAAATTTTCGTTTTACACTTTGTCTACGAGTTAATAAAGTGCAACATGCGTATGTGATTCAACGTTTCGTTTTAAATTTTGCGAGTTAACACGACGCAACGTGCGTGTGTGGTTCAAAGTTTTTATGTCATCTATTTTTTCCGTTTGACAGGTTCGTTGTAACATGCGGGCCCTAGATCGACTTAGTTATTATTTTCTATGTTTTACGATTTGATTTAATTTCTTCGCATTAACACGCCGCAACTTCAATGTTGGTGGTTGGTGACGGTGATGTGACATTGGTGCTATTTATTTGGCATGATTTTACGCCTCCTCCTCAACGCGGGTGTGCTTAATAGTAGTTTTAAAAAGCTTACAATCCATTCTCTTTTCTATTTTTTATGTCTATTCAATAATACAAATTTATATGTAACTATTTGAAAATAAAACTAAACAAAAGCGCAAGTATGACTTTATCATTCTAACATAAACTTTAAAATAGAACTTCAATTATTATCTATGTAATGTGTATTATTAGGTGAGTCGACAAAGATAAAAACTTAGTTTGAAAAGGAGATCTATTAACTTAATTTCACTCCACCCGTCTCGTGTGAAAGTCGAGAAAAAATCCCTCCTCATGCCGTAAAACGAGACGTGTGGGCAACCAAGCATAATAAATCGGCCCTGGCCCAAACCCAGGTGCCTTGTTATAGCCAGGGGACCTAACACACGTGCCCTCAAGGGGCCGAACCACAAGCCGACCACCTAGCCCTTTTTCAACATTTAGCTCACCAACCCTTATACACGTACTCACGACTCAACCCATTTTTCTTCCCACTTAATTATTTGATTTATTCCTCCAATATATATGTGCTTATTCAACCACTTTTTTGTAGCATTGTAAGTATTAATTCTTAGTAAATGGCTTATTTTTGCTCGACTACTTATGGCTTCTTACTTGCTATTTTGTTGAAGATTGTTTTGTGTATGTCGGGTCGGGTTAGTTTGGGGTCGAGATTGTATGCTAACAACAACCAGACATGGGTTTCTGATAATGGTACATTTGCATTTGGGTTTGCTCCTGCTGTAGGATCAAGTTCACGTTCACAGGATGATCATCGGTACCAACTCGGCATTTGGTTTGCTGATCTACCCGGCGACCGTACTCTTGTGTGGTCCGCATATTTGTAAGTTCTCTTAGCGCGAGTTAATTTATCATTTATTGTAAGGGTGTGGGGCACTCCTCTAAGGGGGGAGTGACCTCTCTTACACACACCCAATCAGCACGCGCCACATCAACTCCCCTCTTAAGTCCCCATTTTGCACTCAAACGTTGGCATCACTCCACTCACACAATTTTTTTTAATAAAAAAAGAAGAAAAAAATATGATTGGTGGAAAAAGGGTGGACCCACATTAACAACCAATCACCCCCTCTCTCTCTCCTCTATCTCAATCGGTGAGCACACACCGAGCTATGAAGTCCCCGCGCGGTGAAGTTTGGATGGTGGCGGTGTACCCGCACGGCATTTGAAGTCCCCGCATGGGGGTCACCGCTGGTGCCCCGTGCACCCTAAGTTCCCTTAGCGTGAGTTAATTATCATAGAAAAATATTATTCACCATTATCGTTTCTTTTTCTTTCCATAGAATCTCTCCCGTCACAAAAGAAGCGATCTTGGAGCTCGACACAACCGGAAACCTTGTCTTAACCGATGGGCGCACCCTCACATGGACCTCAAACACGACACGCGACGATATCCAATCCGCGGAGTTACTCGAAAACGGCAACCTCGTCCTCTACACGATCAATCAACACATAGCATGGCAAAGCTTCTCACACCCATCAGACACACTCTTACCTGGTCAACCTTTGACAATCTCCAATGAGTTGACTTCGTCAAGGGGGCCCACACGTGTCGGCGGTTATTACATTTTAAAAATACTACAACAACCCACTTCACTAACCTTAGCTTTATCATACAACCTACCAAAAGAGCCTTATAACTTATCAACCAAAGCTCTTTCTAATTATTCTTACTGGGCGACACCGGAGTTCTCTAACCTCACCGGCGATGTTACGGCGGTACTCGACCAAGCCGGAAGCTTCGGGGTGGTTTACGGCGGAGATTCCGCCTCAGCCGGAGCAGTGTACGTTTATAAAAATGACAATGACAAAGGTGAATTATCATCAGCTATAAACCAAACAAACAGACCATTAGTTCTACGTAGAATAATTCTCGAAACTAACGGTAATCTTCGGTTATACCGTTGGGACAATGATGTTAACGGATCACGGCAATGGGTACCCGAATGGGCTGCGGTTTCAGACCCGTGTGACATAGCTGGAGTTTGTGGTAATGGTATATGTAATTTAGACAGAACCAAAACAAACGCGACTTGCGTGTGTTTGCCTGGTTCTGACACTAGTGGGGACGATTTCCAGTGTAGGGCTAACTCGTCCTACACTGGAAATTGCAGAGTTCCCCACGAGAATTGGAATAAATCCGAATTCAAAATCGAAACAGTTCAACAAACAAATTACTATTTCCTACCATCGGCTGTGATAGCGAATTATAGTGATATCGCGTCGGTTTCGAAGTGTGGTGATGTTTGTTTATCTAATTGTGAATGTGTTGCTTCTGTTTATGGGCTAAACCAAGAGAGTCCATATTGTTGGGTGTTAAGAAGCTTGGAGTTTGGTGGGTTTGAGGATTCGGGCTCGACTATGTTCGTTAAGGTTCTGTCGAACGCCTCTTCTAGCGAAGAACGTGAAGACGGTTCTGGGATGAGTAGCAGCACTCGGACTAAGGTTGTGGTGCCTCCGGTTGTGCTCGGGATGCTTGTTCTTGTTGGACTTCTATGTTGTTTGTTGTATGTTAATGTTCATAAAAGGAGAGGGTTGAAAAGAGCTCTCAACAGTTCCTTGATTGTCTCAGGAGCTCCTGTTAGTTATAACTTTCGTGATCTACAGAATAGCACAAATCAATTTTCGGAGTTGCTTGGAACAGGTATTGATTTATAGTTGTGTTGTTGGATAATATATATATTCTCCAACTGTTCAAAATGTATTTAATGTGCCTATTTTTAGGTGGGTTTGGTAGTGTTTACAAGGGAAGTTTAGCAGATGGGACGCTAATTGCGGTAAAAAAGCTCGACCGGATTTTGCCACACGGAGAAAGGGAATTTGCAACTGAAGTAAACACAATCGGTTCGATGCATCACATGAACTTGGTTCGCTTGTTCGGGTATTGTTCCGAAGGTGCACAAAGGTACAATATAGTTATAAGTTCTAACAAAGTACATATGCATAGTTAACTATGAGTTGTGTTAAGTTAAAATGTTAAATTGTGCCACAAAATGCAGGCTTTTGGTGTACGAGTTTATGACGAACGGATCTTTGGACAAATGGTTATTTGTTTCGCATAATACTCGAGAGAGACTCTTGGAATGGTCAACTCGGTTTCATATAGCAGTTGGAACTGCACAAGGGATTGCATACTTCCACGAGCAATGTCGGAATAGGATAATACATTGTGATATAAAGCCGGAGAATATTCTTTTGGACGAAAATTTTAGTCCAAAAGTTTCGGATTTTGGGTTGGCTAAGCTGATGGGAAGGGAGCACTCGCAAGTTGTGACCATGGTTCGAGGGACAAGAGGTTACTTAGCTCCAGAGTGGATTAGTAATCGTCCTGTAACAGTAAAAACGGACGTTTATAGTTATGGAATGCTCTTGTTGGAAATAGTTGGTGGACGAAGAAATCTCGATATGAGTTTTGATGCAAACAATTTCTTCTTCCCTGGATGGGCTTTTCAGGTGTGTGCTTTAATGTCGAAAATTACTATTTATGAAACTACATTGATCATATATTTTTTTCGTGATTACTAAGCGAAAAGTTGTTTACAGGAAATGAGAAACGGGGATGCGATGAAGGTGGCAGATAGGCGACTAGAAGGGGCAGTTGATGAAGGCGAGCTTTTGAGAGCATTAAAAGTGGGGTTTTGGTGTATACAAGACGATGTGAGTATGCGTCCTTCGATGAGTGAGGTGGTGATGATGTTGGAAGGTTCGGTAGAGGTGAACGAACCACCAATGCCCCAATCGGTTTTTGAGCTTATTGAGGAAGGATTAGACCATGTCTATAAGGCAATGAAACGAGAATTTAATCCGTTAAGTTCTTTCATTATCACCAACATGACAAGTCAACCATCATCCGGTGCAACCTGTAGTTACTCTACAATGTCACCTAGATAATGCGAGTGATGGATCAGAAGAACGAATGCCACTAAATTAAATTACATCTTTATTTGCGTTATCTAACCATTTTATTGTATCAAAAATATAAAGCACATGTAATTACGAGCTTGTTTAGTGCTATAAGAATCTGATTTTAAAGAGTTTGTTACAGGCTATTTTAAAAGATGATATGTTATTAGTACGTCAAAGCCATATGACTTACTCTCTAGACTCTAAACCCATTTAGTCTAAGACTATTTTGGCTTTTTTGTTTCCTCTGTAAAATATTAATATTCTCCCATCTGATGAGTGTGTTAGAGAGGCTACCAAATGAATTGATTTATAAAATAAGTATGAAATAGACCGGAACAATTGGATATGATATATTAGGAGTGCCGCGTGTGATATTTTCAATATAAAACACATTGATACGAAAAAATATCGGAAATTCATATGAAGACTGAAGATATGGCCATATGGGAAGCACTTACCGATTGATTAACAGAAAAATCGATGGATTGTATGTACCAAACTGTCCATTGGCTTATTACATGTTTGCTTTGGTCAATATATCCAGATTTCAGAAACTGATAAGATCTACTCTGATTGGAAAATGGTTTCCATATGATGAACAAACTGAAGGGGGACCTATTCGTAGATGGCTAAATGCTAACTGAGAAATAATTGGGCTAGGCTTGAAATAAAATGGGGCACTGATATTTTTGAGGCCCAAAGTCTCATTTCTATTAAGCTTGGGCCGGCTCTCTAAAATACCTTGGGATTCTTCTTTTTCTCTTTTTAACTTCTCCTTTTCAGCTTTTTAAAGAAGTCATAAATTATGACTTCTCCTTTTTAATTTTTCATCACACAAAAACTCCTTTAATTAAGTTTACCCAAACACTAAAAAGCCAACTTATAACTTATTATAAGTTAATAAGTTAAAAGTTGTTCCAAAATAAGCTAACCTAAACACCCATCAAAATAGAAAAAATAAATAAAGAAAAACGTTTATTCCTAAAACGACACGAAACAAATCAAACTTTGGGTCAACTTGATTAAATAAATGGGTCATGTTTAAACTGATACATCTAAAGTGTTTAATTAAACTGGTGTTTAATAAAACATGTTACTCCGTTTAATTAAATAGACCATGTTTACATGTACACAATGTTTTAAAAACCGGTTTTTAAGTCATACCGGGATGACCTTAAAAATGGTTCAACCGGATGAACTAGTTAACTATATAATTTCAAAGAGATACATACGTACATGAATTATATTTGACATAACTTATCAGTTTTAATTTTTTTCATTAACATAATAAATTATAATATAACTATTATCATGTCCTCTTTTTTTTCAAGTTTCAAAATACAATCTTTCACATAACATTGCTTTACCCGAATAGACATACATACATACATATATATGGAGAGAGAGAGAGATACATCGAATTGCTTCAAGTCTTCACTTTTTGACCCACTTGTGGATCTATTTACTCCTCAGATTATTTTACTGAAATAAGTAAAACTACCGATGAAGATGGAACTGGAACCATGATGAAGATGGAGTGATGAACTGATGAAGATGGAGCTGAATCTTGTGGATGAAGTGATGAACCGTAAGTGATAATGGTTTTGAATGTCGATCGATAGTATATGTATCTGATGAAACTCTAGAATACTAAAAACCCAAACCAAAATAACCATGTGCCAGTACCGGTATTATGGTTCAAACCGGTATACTGGATTTTACCGCCGGTACGAATCCTATGCCGTTTCACTTATTTACCGGAGTGTTTCGTACCGGATTTGCATCCGAAACTAGTAATACCGGTATAACCGGCCGGTATTTACCGGTTTTTAAAACACTGCATGTACAAGTACAAAAAAGGAATATGTTAGTCTACTTATATGGAACATACTTTCTCCTCACTCGGGAAAAATCAAACGACTATTACAACATGAAACACTTATAAACCAAGTGACATGACATATTTGTCATTTTCACTTTTTATCGTATATTTTGTGTCATGTGCTAGACTTTTTAAGGTAATGAAATTTAAATTAGAAACCATCAATCTAAGATTAGTGGTACGCCTAAAAAACTTTCTTAATCAATGGTACCTTTTTAACGAAATAAGTGATTATTTGAAGTGTTGAGTTTCATTAAGGGGAGGGGGTGGTTCACTAGTGATAGAATTTATCACTCACAAGCACCAATCAAGTTTCGCCATGTTATCGACCATTTTTCCATCACTCACAACCATTTTTAGTGGGGGTGGTCATCACTCATCACCACATCCAACAATTTCCTCACAACCAACAAATCCACTCACAAAACTACAAACAAGTTCAATATACAACGCGTGATAGTGGCCACGCGTTGTCAAGTTAACACGTGATGGTGGTGACCGGCGGCCGTGTATAACGCGTGATACATGCTCATCACGGAGCAAAAGGCTTCCACCCCGGGTCCTCTAAGTGGTTTGTTTGTAATTTTGTATGAAACTAAACTACTAAAGTAAAATATCAATTGATTACAAGACAAAATTACCAATTCCCTCCTTAATAGCACTTTTCATCTTTTATCTTTAATAATATTTTAATTACCTTTTCATTTGATGCTTGTTACAATTACCAGTTAATTTCATGTAAGATAACTATTTTACTTTTACTATTTAAAGGAAAAATAGATATAAAAAACACAACTAAGATACGACTTCCAGTTTAAAGCACCTCAACTTTCCCTTTGTTCATGGATCCACAAAACAAAACCAAAAGTTTAGCCTTAACCATACAATCAAGAATCTTTCCATCTTGAACTCACATAAACTGACCAATTAGGATTTATGAGTCCATGTACATATAAGGAGTGAAGGATTTGGGGCTTTGATGGAAGTAAGATTTTGGGCAATTGAGTTTTTATTCAAAAGATTGGAGGACTTGAATTATGGTTAGGTGATAATTAATACATGGGTTACATCAAGAACATGGTAAATGAAAATCCAAATGAGTAAATTTGAGTTTAGAGAAAAAAATAATGTAAGTAAATTTAATATTATAATGAGTAGTAAGTGAACTAAAAGGTGAAATAGTATGTATTTTTATGTATCTTCTTAATATTTTACTTTTTATTTCTCTTTTTTGTTGATAAGAATGGTTGGCTGGCCAAATAGGGCTGTTTTGATTGAAAAAGTAGGAGTCTTCATTGGTTGAAATTAGACTACATGACAGAGACCAGAAGAAATAAACATAAGATTAGAGGTAGCAATCTTGACTCAAAAGTTTTCAATTGGGTTAATTTGGGTTGTTTTTAAAAATATATGAGTTACTTTGGGTAAGATATTTTAACTAAATGGGTCACAACAGGTCAATTGAAATTTCATTTTGTTATTTTCGGGTCAAAGCGGGTCGACAACTTTAAAGAAATGGGTCGATGTGGGTTAGCACCTTAAAGAAGTGGGTCAGATTTCGGATCAGAATGGGTTTAGGCCCGGCACAAGTATCCGCGCAAGACGGGTTACGGCACGAAAAAGGTTTTGGATCCAAACGGGCCGGTTCGGGCCGACACGGGTTTCCACACGGTACGGGTTTCGGATCGCAACGGGTTTTAGGCTAACACGAGTTTCCGCACAGGATGGGTTTCGGATCGCAACGGTAGGGGTGCAAACGAGCCGAGCTGAGCCCGAGCTTGACCAGGCTTGAGCTCGAGCTCGATTAACTTATGTGAGCTCGGGCTCGAGCTCGGCTCGATTCGAGCTTTGTTTTCAAGGCTCGAGCTCGGCTCGTTTGTATTTTCTTAAGCTCGAGCTCGGCTCGGGTTCGGCTCGTTTATTATCTAATAATTAATATATTAAATAAAAATAATATAAATAATAGACTTTTTAGGCTCGCGAGCTCGATAAGTGAAGCTCGGGCTCGTTTACTAAATAAGCTTATTTTTAGGTTCGAGCTCGGCTTGTAAACAAGTTTGAATAAGCTCGGCTCGGCTCGTTTACACTAAGGCTCGATAAGGCTCGACGAGCCTAACGAGCTTCACATGCGAGGCTCGAGCTCGGGCTCGATAAACAAACGAGCTTTATTTCAGGCTCAAGCTCGGCTCGGGCTCGATAAGGCTCGGCTCGTTTCGAGCTTTTTCTCGAGCCGATCTCGAGTAGCTCGCGAGCCGCTCGGCTCGTTTGCACCCCTACGCAACGGGTTTTAGGCCGACACGAGTTTCCGCACGGGACGGGTTTCGGATCGCAACGGGTTTTAGGCCGACACGGGTTTCCGTACGGGACAGGTTTCGGGTCGCAACGGGTTTTAGGCCGACACGGGTTTCCGCACGGGACGGATTTTAGGCCGACACGAGTTTCCGCACAGGACGGATTTCGGATCGCAACGGGAAAGAAGGCAATTTTAATTATTTGTGTATCAAGCAATTCGTGTTGTTGGAAAATCACAAAATGAAAATTCTGCAAACTTATTTATGGATGTAGAAGATCGTGAAGGCAATGTACAGCATCACTCTTGCGAGTGTTTGGATTGCAATTAAATGTTTATATGCTTATTGATTTTTATCTAACTTCTAACTTGGAATTTGAAATACATATAAATACTTAAAATAAATAAATAATACTCTTTTCACATGAACCGCAAATGAAATAATACTCTTAGCTTAGACGTGAAAGAAAGCAATTTTTAACCAACCCGACCCGAAACCCGTTTTGACCCGGACCCGTTTCAACCCGAACCCGTTCTAACCCGAACCCGTTCCGACCCGAATCCGTTTCGATCCGAACCAAAACAACCCTTTTTTTGTAATTGACCCGTTTTGCCCCGAACCCGTTTTAACCCATGACCCGACCCGACCCGAACCAACTAGTTTGCCAGGTCTACATAAGATGATGAATCAAATAATGGGATGAGATAGTGTTAAGGCCGCGGGGGGGGGGGGGGTGTTGTTGGAGCCTCTTAGGGGCTTTATCAGGTCACATAGGATCCACGTTAGCCATGGAGCTTTATCACGCCCCCCCTTTAATTTGCAGGGTATGGATGGAGCCCCTTATTAAACAAAATTAAAAAAAAAATGATTGGATGACATGTTGTGGGTCCCACCTGAACACATTAATCTGCCTAGTTACCATGGTAGCGCTTCAACCATGGTGCCCCCCTCTTAAATGCTGGGTGTGGTGATGAAGCCCCTTGGGCGCTATAGATGGTTGAGGCGGAGGGATGACGCCTCCCATACCCTCCGGCCTAAGTAAGATATTGGTAACAAACATTGAATGAAAAGGATTATTAGCTTATTTGTTGAAAACAAAGAACAAAATATGTAATTTTATATAATTAAAATAAAATAACATAGATTGTTGGTTCAGTTCTGTTTGTGCATGAAGGAAAACAATATAAATCATACCTGTCACAGCAGATGGTGCAGAGGAGAATCCAGTAATGGAGTTCGACATGCTTGTCATCTTGATCTGGTTCCTCCTTAGGGTACAGGAAACCTCAGACAAGATCATGCAGATACGAGACCGTATCAAGATGGCTCGCGATAGACAAAAGAGCTACGCCGACAAACGACGCAAACCATTAGCTTTCGAGGTCGGAGACATGGTATTGTTAAAAGTCTCGCCTTGGAAGGGCGTAGTAAGATTTGGTAAACGTGGAAAGTTGAACCCACGTTACATTGGACCCTTCAAAATCCTGGAAAAGATCGGAACTGTTGCATACAAGTTAGAACTACCAGAAGAACTGAGCAATGTACACAACACGTTTCACGTGTCAAATCTCAAGAAAAGTCCTACACAAGAGACGGTTGTCATTCCAGCAGATGAGATACACGTCAACGAAAAACTTCAATTTACTGAAGAACCTGTTGAGGTTACGGACTGGAAGGTCCACAAGACACGCAGGAATCGTAGGAGGCTAGTTAAAGTTCGTTGGAACTCGCGTCACGGTCCCGAGTATACGTGGGAACGTGAAGATCAAATGAAATCCAAGTACCCTCACCTGTTTCCAGACCCCCCTGCAACCGGTAGCACGACTCGAATTTCGGGACGAAATTCTTCTAACGGGGGGAGAATGTGACAACTGGCAAAAATAATGGTAATTCCGTACAACTTAAACACTTGGTTTAACATTTAATTTCTCTCGTTACGATTTAATTATTGCATGATTAGATCGTATAAGTTCTAGCAATCATAGGACATGGTTAAAAATGCAAACAATATTAACACAATCGCCAGGTCGTGAGAAAACCGCAAACTATGTCCTAATATGCTGGCAAAATGCTGAAAACACTATTCACCTGAGCACACTATTCATGCCAGCTAGTTCTGAAAACTGTCAAAACGAGCAACGAAGGGCACAGACGCACTTGGTAGATGGAATACAAATAAAAATCCCGAATTAGGGGCACTGAATCATTAAAACACTTTAAACTTCCACAAAACACGTGTCGTTGAAATTCGTTCGAGCCGCGCCAAATTATAACAAAGAAATAAAATGTCTGCGGCACTAAAATTCAGCATTTTAATGTCCGTAGAACTTGTAAATAAAATTTTACATCATAAATAAGCTTAGGGATGTCAACGGGATACTCAAAACATAAACTCCCGGTGGTACGCCGCAACTTTCACACATTGTCCAAGTTCTAGCCAATAGGCGAATAAATTATATTTCTATCTCCCAATCTCCTAAACTAAAAGGGTAGCGAACTAGTTAGCGATATTTTGGCGTCGCAAACGCCTTGAATAAACGCTATAGTGTTAATGGTAAATTAGAACCCTAGCTCCCGGTACTACACTACAACTTTCGTATAACACCCGATATCGAACCGGTGGGCGAACTAGTTGTATTTTTACCATTCAAAACTTTTACCCACTAAACTAGTAAACTAATTAGAGTTCATTTAAAACTCTAAACTATTTTTAACACCCTAATTACCCTACCTAAATTGATTACCTAAATATCTAACATAACATATTTATATATCTAAATATATATGTGTGTAACTTTAAAAAAAATAATAATAAACAATCCTAACACCCCACATTTCGGTCAACCTAGTGGATCCCAAACCTCAACCTACGACATGGCAAGGATGGATGAAATCTTTGCAAGGTATGGTGTTGACAATTATTTTTTTTATAAGCACCATTCCTTACCATCACTTCATACCATCATTTTCATCTTTCAAAAAAAATCACCTACAACCTTCCTTCCTCTTCCCTTGATCTTGGCAGCCATAAACCCCCCTAAACCCATCTTTTTGACCCACTAAACCCACCAATTTAACCACAAAAATCTCATTTCAAGATCATCCATGGAGGGTGTAAGCATGGAGCACACTTAGGACCATGTTTGGAGCTTAATCATCCTATAATCTTTTGCAAAATTGTAAGCTCTCACTAACTATCTTTTTAAGCTTATTATTATGTCTAGATCAAGGATGTACAAGTTGATCATCTTGAAATCAAAGAAAAAAATTCCACATAAACCCTAAACCAAAACTTAACAACTTACTAAATGTGAAGTATTATGTGATTATTATGTGTTATAGAGTTGTATGAGTTGTATGATCTTGCTTATCTTGGTTAAAATAAGTTGTTTAAACTTATAATTTAAGTTGAGCATGTTGTTTATTTAGTGTAGTAACTTAAATAAGTGATGATCTTGTTATATTAGGCTTAAAAATATGATTTAAACAACTAGATGTTTAAATCAAGAAAGATCATCACCCTTAAACTCATGAGCTTTATATATATATATGCTTAAACTTGAAAGATTAAAGATTTAAAGGACTAAACTTGATGATTAAGGACTAATAAGTGTGAATTTTTACTAAAAACAAGTGATTTAATAAATGGTTATGAAAACTACACTTAAAAGTCTTGGATTTCAAGACATAAAAGTGTTGGATTTTTTTTTATAAACTTTATATATATATAAGTGCTCATGATTTAAGAAAATAGTAGTAGAAATTTGTTTACTTAAAGTTGTATCTTGAGGAGATTAATACATTGATGATGATTTGGAAATTTAAAAAAAAATGGTTTTTAAACATGTATTAAATACATGGGAAAAATGCCATAGTTTAGGGAAACTATGACGAAATTTTATAAATATCTAATCGCGATTAAAATGAGATTAACGGGGTGATTAGCATGGTTAATCGTGATTAGTAACTTTAATTTCTATTAACGACCTTAATCGTGATTAGACGAACCCTAATGACGATGGTTAAGTCTTAACCATCCAAGAGTTTATATAAACACAGAAAGATATTTTTTTTTTTTACATAAAAGTGGGTAAAGTTTTTTAAATAAAACAATAAATATAATTTTTGGAAAATTATATATACATATGCTAAATACTCTATTGGTGTATATTACTTGTGTAATGTATGTATGTATTAGTAGTAGGAGAAATACATACCAAAAATAATACATAGAATCCTTGCAAAATATACACTTACACCACGACGAAAACCTCACGAATACTTGCGAATATAATAACGGTCGCGAACCTTCACGCTTACTAAAAATATACACTGGTGTGATACCAGAACTCAAGGCGCGAACATCGGACGACGAATCTCAAACAACGGACATCCGATGACACCTTTTGCTTTATCGACGAAACGATCAATTTCAACACAAAAGATTATATAAACCAAACGTTATGACAAGTGTAAAATAAAATATTTTAGGCACTTAACATACAATACCAACAACGAAAAGCCGGAGAGTTTAATGCAAATAACACTAAGTATAGTTATAAAAGTCCTAGTATAATTAGTAAAAGGTTACCAAAAATGCATAAACATAAATATTGGGCTAAACAACTAATATGGGCTTAAAATAACATACGTATTGGGCTAGGCCCAACATCTTGAATACATGGGCAAAGGCCCATTCCATAAACACGAAATAAGCCCAAAACACTAAATCGTGGGCTAAGCCCAAAGTAAAATACATGTATAAGTTTTATAAATATATATATAAAAAAAGTACATTATAAATACGGTATACCTACATGTAGAATACGGTATACCTACACGTATAAATACGGTATACCCACGCGTATAATACAGTATACCTACACGTATTATACGATATCCCTACGCGCATAATACGGTATACCTACACGTATAAATACCGTACCCGTACACGTATAAAGCCCACAAATACAAGTATACATACGGTATATGTATATGTATAAAAGACTCTAGTATACGATGATATACTCACATACACTTGTTGAAGTGTACTCTCTCACTAAGGTTGTATACATACGACAACGTATTTCGACATTAAAAATAAATATTTTCAACACTTTTGTCGAATAAAGACATACACTTATATTTGTGTAACAAATATAAAGTCTTGAACCAAAGCATACACCTGAAACAAATGCCAAGATATTACTAAAAATACGCAAGCGTTCCAAAAACAAAATGAAAACAATAAACGTTCAAGATGAGCAACGAGTACAAGGTCTAGGAAGGACCGGTGTGTCTAATGAGTTAGAACCCTTGTAGGTTGACTCGCGTTTACGGAACACGTTGATTGAATATATCTCTCTCAGGAACGCAAAGCTGTGAGTTCATGTCCCCCTTTTCTCTTAACTGTTTTCGGATTTATAACTCTAGGGGGTGGAATACATGTCTCAATGGTATGGTTTAGCTAGGGAATGAACTGTTAGATCATGTGAGCGAATAGTAATCTCTCTTAAGTGCCATTAATCTTGTATAAGACCGAGGGCAAAAGTGGTAGATCTATCGGGTGTAGCGAGCCCCACTCTTGGGTCCTTGTGTGGCCCATGTAGTGCTTTTGTTGTTCTAATCGGGTGTACCGGGGGAAATCCGCTAGGTTTGAGTGCTTCCTATGTCGCCACACATATTAATGTCCTTGCAAAACATTAATGATCTGTTCATAGACGCTATACATACCTGTTTGTTATAAAAGATCTCTCATATGTTTAAAGTTTTCATTGGAGCTCACTCAAAACACATGAACTCGCTCAACTTTTGTTGATATTTTCAAACTCACATGTATTTCAGGAAACTAATGGAACTTGGGTGCTGGTGTTTATTATGAAGCTTTTGGATTACAAGTCATCGATGTCATCCCTTTTGGAGGGTTTGGTCCATATATCTCATCTTCAATGAGATATATGATGCAAAGCCTTATGTTTTAAACTTATGTTGAACTCGTCTTTTGTAAAAACTTATAACTTATGTCATTTTTGAATTTAAAATAACTTATGATGTGTAATATTTTTATTATGTCAATGGATGAACATCGTATGTTTTAATCATGTAGTTGTTTACTTATATCGTACGCAATGAAAACTAATCAAGTTCACACCGCGCGCTTCCGCTAATGAACGGGTGTGACAGATTGGTATCAGAGCTTCGATTGTAGTGAACTAGGATTCCTTCTCGAGTCTAGTCTACAATCAATAGGATCCTCCCACGAAAACATTTTGTGTTTGTAAAATGTTTTTCATTGCATATACAAAAGCACCAAGGTCCGATAACAAAACTCTTTTCAAGAAAACAATGCGAGGACATTAATTGGGGCATAGTCTATATGGGATAGACTTGCTGAATTAGAACTGAAATGCACAAGGACAATGTGATTACATGTGATATGCTACATTTACTTTCCCCATACATATATAATAAGTAATGTCATTATTTATTGATATATATATATATATATGCATGTTGTACGGAATATTTTGCCGAAAATGAAATACCTTCGACTTCAAATTCTATTGTTGTTCTTGACTCGCGCGATGAGAATATCGACATCGCATCTATTGCGGATGTAGTTACTAAGTGAGACCTTAATCTTGGTGCCGTAGAAGATGGTTGTTCTTCCCTTGAATGTGGAAGATGCCAGACTTCGGTAGTGACGACGACGAGGCGGAGGAGGCAACCTCGGACAACAACTCTATTTGTGGGGCGAGGTCCCTGTGGCTTTTACGAATCATGATTGAAGACACTCTTGTCCAGACCAGGAAGATGAAGTACTCATCTTGAAGGTGCCCCTCCAGCTACTATTGCTACAAATTGTCTTTAGTTCTACTTCGTCTAACGTGGTGCCATTTCGCGAGTAATGACAACGGATGTTAGCACGTGGACCATCATTAAGGTCCCTTCTATGTTGAAGGTATGAAGACAGTAGTGTCCCCCCCTCAATCTGATCATTTGCTCTGAACGAGAGAACGTTAGGGTGACCATGCAAGGCAATTTATTATTTCGGGGGCCCACGTAATAACAACTTGTAATGCATGGAAATCCGGATGGGCTATGTAGGTCAAGCTAATGATCACTATCTATTCGAAAATCTTAAGTTCTATCTGGTAGAACACTAGCCGAGGTGGTATTATAACACCCTACGACACCGGAAGATCACGCGTATTTGTTCACACCTAGCATTCGATTTATATCACGAGTCGGTTGAGACTAGTCAACTAAACAAACAACAAAATTGTTAGCCACCGCCACCACCAGCCTACCCTCTACCACCACACCATACTACACCTGCCGACCCTGACTTTTCTGTTCGAGCGCTTGACTTAGTGCTCCAACAGTAATTCAGTGCCCTCTCTCGTAGTGTCTACGAGCAGGAGGATGAGTATGTCCATCTTCTCAACTTGATCCATCCTTCACCACACACCACCCCTCGTACTCCTTAGGTGATTATTGCAGATACTTTTGTTTGGGAGTTGCAGACTCACTTTCAGTGTACATATGAAGACCTAGTATGAGCTGAAGACACCTGAAGATTTTGGAAGACCAATGTAGAAGGAAAAGACTTACTACTTTTTGTGTATTATGAACTTGTACGACCGGGGTTGTGTAGCCTCGAGTCCTTTTGTTTTCTTCTACTAAACAATGTATCAAGTTGTCTGATATATGAAAGCTCAGTAGTTTGTTTTCTTCATTACACATTGTTGCTTATACATGTGCATGTGTGGCTTATGTGATTACATGTTTGGATGATGTGATGATTATTTATCTATTATTTATACGCATATACACCTTAGTAGACACATATTTAGTCAAAAGTATTTGTCTAATCTTCCTTGACGTTTCTTATTAGAAGACAATGCCGCCGAGGCGAAGTATCAACACAAACCCCCTACCGAGAACAGAAGCTGAACTGAATGAGCGCATCTCTCAGGCTATTGCGCAGTACGAAGCCAACCGCTCCGAGCAAAGCGGTGGTACATCAGGAAACAATCCCCCTGCCGGTAATGTTAAATCGTCTATGAAACATTATAATACTCTCGTATATTCTATTTGTACTATGTCCATGCTCATTCACGGTTTGTGGTTGTAAATGTTTCAGGTTGCACGTACAAGCAGTTTTTGGACTGCAAACCTCTGAACTTCGACGGCACAGGAGGTGCCGTAGCATTTGTACGTTGGGCCGAGAAGACTGACTCAGTCCTGAGAATGAGCAAATGTCTTCCTGAACAAAGGGTTACCTACATTTCCGGGTTGTTCTTGGACGGAGCACTTTCATGGTGGAACCTACAGGTTCAGACAAAAGGGGAAACTGCTGCATATGCCATGAGCTGGGAAGAGCTCAAAGAACTGATGAGGAAAAAGTACTGTTCGAGGGCTGAGATCCAGAAACTTGAAACCGAGTTTTGGAATTTAAAAATGATCGGATCTGATATTGCTGGGTATGTACAACGCTTCCACGATTTGTCAAGGGTTGTTCCCTACTTGGTGGAACCTGAATTTAAGCGGATTGAGAGGTTTATCTGGGGACTTGCTCCTGAAATTCTAAGCATGGTTACTTCTTCCAAGCCCCCTACAATCAGCGAGGCAATCGACTTGGCTGTCGCCCTCACCGAGGAGGCTCTTCGTTTAGACAAGTTTTCAAAGCTGGACTCTAACAAAAAGGAGACTCATGTGGAGTCTACAAGTGATAATAAGCGGAAATTTTCGAATTTCAAGAAAGGCACCCGGGCTAACAACAAAAATTCTAACAAACGAAGGGAAGTTAACCTGCCGGCCGAGCCCAGGACTGGCACAACAACCAATGCAACCGGTGGTAAAGGTTATGCGGGCTTTTTGCCCAAATGTGATAAATGTAGATATCACCATGCGGGTCCGTGCAAAACAAATAGGTGCGAAAATTGTGGCAGGATCGGGCATAACAAGGAGGCATGTTGGTCTGGTACGGGGCGTGGGAATAGAAACCAGGGAGGTAATGGAAATCAAGGTGGTAACAATAATAATAGTCGAGGTGGAAATGGAAATGGCAGGGGCCAAGGTTGTTATGGATGTGGCGACAAGGGGCACTATCGGAAGGACTGCCCGAAGGAAAATCAAGCTCGTGGGAGAGTTTTTACAATAGGAGCACGCGAGGCACGCCAGGACCCGAACGTAGTTACGGGTACGTTCCCTATAAACCAACACTTTGCATCCATTCTATTTGATACTGGCACCGACTTTAGTTTTATATCTATAGAATTTAAGAACCTACTTGGTCTAGAGTCGAGTAAACTAGACGTCCCATATTCTATAGAATTGGCGAATGGAAAATTGGTCGAAGCGGATGAGGTTATTAAGGGTTGTACACTCGAGCTTGGGGAGCGAAAATTTTCTATCGATCTTTTACCCGTTGATCTGGGTAGCTTTGACGCGGTTGTTGGAATGGATTGGTTGTCCGACAATCGGGCAGAAGTGGTTTGTCACGAGAAGACCATCCACATCCCACTGCCGAATGAAGAAACGCTTATAATCCATGGGGAGAAACGCGAGACACCTCTACGGATCATAAATTGCATGAAGGCGCAAAAGTGTCTTCGAAAAGGCTGTATAGCCTTCCTCGCCCACGTAGTCGATAAGGAAACCAAAGAGCCGAAGCTAGAAGACATCCCTATCGTGAAAGAATTTCCAGAAGTCTTTCCAGAGGACTTTCCTGGACTACCTCCACAACGTCAAGTGGAGTTTCGAATTGATTTGGTGCCAGGAGCGGCACCAGTGGCGAAATCACCATATCGGTTAGCTCCGTCTGAAATGCAGGAGTTATCTACTCAGCTGCAAGAGCTGCTAGATAAAGGATTTATTAGACCGAGTT
Organism: Helianthus annuus; assembly: GCF_002127325.2. Classification (NCBI taxonomy): domain Eukaryota; kingdom Viridiplantae; phylum Streptophyta; class Magnoliopsida; order Asterales; family Asteraceae; genus Helianthus; species Helianthus annuus. Next base: position 148,856,655 of record NC_035439.2, read on the forward strand.
TCTCACCTTGGGGAGCTCCGGTATTATTTGTTAAAAAGAAAGACGGCAGCTTTCGCATGTGCATTGATTATAGGGAGTTAAACAAGCTGACCATCAAGAACCGATATCCCTTACCGAGAATCGACGACTTATTCGATCAACTACAAGGTTCTAGCTACTACTCCAAGATCGATCTGAGATCGGGTTACCATCAGTTGAGAATACAGGAAGAAAGTATCCCTAAAACGGCTTTTAGGACTCGTTACGGACATTACGAGTTTCTTGTTATGCCGTTCGGCTTAACCAATGCACCAGCGGTGTTCATGGACCTCATGAACCGTGTGTGTAAGCCGTATTTGGACAAGTTTGTGATTGTGTTTATCGATGATATCCTAATATACTCGCGAACCAAGGAGGAACACGAGCAACATTTGCGAGCTATTTTGGAACTCTTGAGAAAGGAACAACTGTATGCAAAGTTTTCGAAGTGCGAATTTTGGATTCGCGAGGTTCAATTCCTAGGTCATGTGGTAAATGAGAAGGGAATTCACGTCGACCCAGCAAAGATTGAGGCAATTAAGAATTGGGAAGCGCCTAGAACCCCTACTGAGATACGACAGTTTCTGGGATTAGCGGGCTATTATAGACGATTCATAGAGAACTTTTCAAAAGTTGCTCAACCGCTAACATCCCTAACGCAAAAAGACAAGAAATTTGATTGGGGCGAGAAACAACAGGCGGCGTTTCAACTGCTGAAGGATAAACTTTGTGACGCGCCTATTTTGGCCTTACCCGACGGTACCGATGACTTCATGGTTTATTGTGATGCATCGCGTCAAGGTCTTGGTTGCGTGTTGATGCAACGGGACAAAGTCATTGCGTACGCGTCTCGTCAATTAAAGGTGCATGAGAAAAATTTTACCACGCACGATCTGGATCTAGGTGCGGTGGTATTCGCGTTAAAGATCTGGCGTCACTACTTATATGGTACTCGTTGTACAATCTTCACAGACCACAAGAGTTTGCAGCACATATTCGATCAGAAAGATTTAAATATGCGTCAACGACGATGGGTCGAGTTATTGAACGATTATGATTGTGAGATAAAGTATCATCCGGGCAAAGCGAACGTTGTGGCGGATGCCCTGAGCCGCAAGGAACGTATTAAACCTCTAAGGGTGCGAGCCTTGGAGATGACCATACATAATGATCTCACCTCTCGGATTCATGATGCTCAACAAGAGGCGCTTAAACCAGAAAATATACCAGCCGAATCCTTACAAGGAATGGAGGCACAATTGGTGCCAAAGGAGGATGGAACACTGTACTTTATAAGACGAATTTGGGTCCCGTTCTTTGGCGAACTACGAACAATTATCTTGGACGAGACACACAAGTCAAGGTACTCTATACATCCGGGTTCGGATAAGATGTACCAAGATTTAAAAGAATTTTATTGGTGGCCTAAGCTTAAAAGCGACATTGCTGCTTATGTTAGGAAATGCCTAACCTGCGCTAAGGTTAAGGCGGAATATCAAAAGCCTTCAGGGTTGCTCCAACAACCTGAAATTCCCGTATGGAAATGGGAACAAATCTCAATGGACTTCATTACTAAGTTACCCCGAACCTCAAAAGGCCATGATATGATTTGGGTAATTGTAGATCGACTTACAAAGTCCGCACATTTTCTACCGATCAGTGAGAAGGATAGCACTAGGAAACTGGCCGAAATATATCTCAAGGAGATTGTGGCACGACATGGAGTGCCTATTTCTATTATATCAGACCGAGATGGTCGATTTGTGTCTAGGATATGGCAATCATTCCAAAAGGCATTTGGATCCCAACTGAATCTTAGTACGGCCTTTCACCCTCAAACGGACGGCCAAAGTGAACGAACGATACAAACTTTGGAGGACATGTTACGTGCTTGTGTGATGGATTTGGGTGGAAACTGGGATACTCACTTGCCCTTAGTGGAGTTCTCGTACAATAATAGTTATCACACTAGCATCAAGGCCGCCCCGTTTGAAGCATTATATGGGCGAAAGTGTCGGTCCCCGCTATGTTGGGCGGAGACCGGGGATAAACAACTCATTGGACCGGATTGGGTACAGGAAACCTCAGACAAGATCATGCAGATACGAGACCGTATCAAGATGGCTCGCGATAGACAAAAGAGCTACGCCGACAAACGACGCAAACCATTAGCTTTCGAGGTCGGAGACATGGTATTGTTAAAAGTCTCGCCTTGGAAGGGCGTAGTAAGATTTGGTAAACGTGGAAAGTTGAACCCACGTTACATTGGACCCTTCAAAATCCTGGAAAAGATCGGAACTGTTGCATACAAGTTAGAACTACCAGAAGAACTGAGCAATGTACACAACACGTTTCACGTGTCAAATCTCAAGAAAAGTCCTACACAAGAGACGGTTGTCATTCCAGCAGATGAGATACACGTCAACGAAAAACTTCAATTTACTGAAGAACCTGTTGAGGTTACGGACTGGAAGGTCCACAAGACACGCAGGAATCGTAGGAGGCTAGTTAAAGTTCGTTGGAACTCGCGTCACGGTCCCGAGTATACGTGGGAACGTGAAGATCAAATGAAATCCAAGTACCCTCACCTGTTTCCAGACCCCCCTGCAACCGGTAGCACGACTCGAATTTCGGGACGAAATTCTTCTAACGGGGGGAGAATGTGACAACTGGCAAAAATAATGGTAATTCCGTACAACTTAAACACTTGGTTTAACATTTAATTTCTCTCGTTACGATTTAATTATTGCATGATTAGATCGTATAAGTTCTAGCAATCATAGGACATGGTTAAAAATGCAAACAATATTAACACAATCGCCAGGTCGTGAGAAAACCGCAAACTATGTCCTAATATGCTGGCAAAATGCTGAAAACACTATTCACCTGAGCACACTATTCATGCCAGCTAGTTCTGAAAACTGTCAAAACGAGCAACGAAGGGCACAGACGCACTTGGTAGATGGAATACAAATAAAAATCCCGAATTAGGGGCACTGAATCATTAAAACACTTTAAACTTCCACAAAACACGTGTCGTTGAAATTCGTTCGAGCCGCGCCAAATTATAACAAAGAAATAAAATGTCTGCGGCACTAAAATTCAGCATTTTAATGTCCGTAGAACTTGTAAATAAAATTTTACATCATAAATAAGCTTAGGGATGTCAACGGGATACTCAAAACATAAACTCCCGGTGGTACGCCGCAACTTTCACACATTGTCCAAGTTCTAGCCAATAGGCGAATAAATTATATTTCTATCTCCCAATCTCCTAAACTAAAAGGGTAGCGAACTAGTTAGCGATATTTTGGCGTCGCAAACGCCTTGAATAAACGCTATAGTGTTAATGGTAAATTAGAACCCTAGCTCCCGGTACTACACTACAACTTTCGTATAACACCCGATATCGAACCGGTGGGCGAACTAGTTGTATTTTTACCATTCAAAACTTTTACCCACTAAACTAGTAAACTAATTAGAGTTCATTTAAAACTCTAAACTATTTTTAACACCCTAATTACCCTACCTAAATTGATTACCTAAATATCTAACATAACATATTTATATATCTAAATATATATGTGTGTAACTTTAAAAAAAAATAATAATAAACAATCCTAACACCCCACATTTCGGTCAACCTAGTGGATCCCAAACCTCAACCTACGACATGGCAAGGATGGATGAAATCTTTGCAAGGTATGGTGTTGACAATTATTTTTTTTATAAGCACCATTCCTTACCATCACTTCATACCATCATTTTCATCTTTCAAAAAAAATCACCTACAACCTTCCTTCCTCTTCCCTTGATCTCGGCAGCCATAAACCCCCCTAAACCCATCTTTTTGACCCACTAAACCCACCAATTTAACCACAAAAATCTCATTTCAAGATCATCCATGGAGGGTGTAAGCATGGAGCACACTTAGGACCATGTTTGGAGCTTAATCATCCTATAATCTTTTGCAAAATTGTAAGCTCTCACTAACTATCTTTTTAAGCTTATTATTATGTCTAGATCAAGGATGTACAAGTTGATCATCTTGAAATCAAAGAAAAAAATTCCACATAAACCCTAAACCAAAACTTAACAACTTACTAAATGTGAAGTATTATGTGATTATTATGTGTTATAGAGTTGTATGAGTTGTATGATCTTGCTTATCTTGGTTAAAATAAGTTGTTTAAACTTATAATTTAAGTTGAGCATGTTGTTTATTTAGTGTAGTAACTTAAATAAGTGATGATCTTGTTATATTAGGCTTAAAAATATGATTTAAACAACTAGATGTTTAAATCAAGAAAGATCATCACCCTTAAACTCATGAGCTTTATATATATATATGCTTAAACTTGAAAGATTAAAGATTTAAAGGACTAAACTTGATGATTAAGGACTAATAAGTGTGAATTTTTACTAAAAACAAGTGATTTAATAAATGGTTATGAAAACTACACTTAAAAGTCTTGGATTTCAAGACATAAAAGTGTTGGATTTTTTTTTATAAACTTTATATATATATAAGTGCTCATGATTTAAGAAAATAGTAGTAGAAATTTGTTTACTTAAAGTTGTATCTTGAGGAGATTAATACATTGATGATGATTTGGAAATTTAAAAAAAAATGGTTTTTAAACATGTATTAAATACATGGGAAAAATGCCATAGTTTAGGGAAACTATGACGAAATTTTATAAATATCTAATCGCGATTAAAATGAGATTAACGGGGTGATTAGCATGGTTAATCGTGATTAGTAACTTTAATTTCTATTAACGACCTTAATCGTGATTAGACGAACCCTAATGACGATGGTTAAGTCTTAACCATCCAAGAGTTTATATAAACACAGAAAGATATTTTTTTTTTTACATAAAAGTGGGTAAAGTTTTTTAAATAAAACAATAAATATAATTTTTGGAAAATTATATATACATATGCTAAATACTCTATTGGTGTATATTACTTGTGTAATGTATGTATGTATTAGTAGTAGGAGAAATACATACCAAAAATAATACATAGAATCCTTGCAAAATATACACTTACACCACGACGAAAACCTCACGAATACTTGCGAATATAATAACGGTCGCGAACCTTCACGCTTACTAAAAATATACACTGGTGTGATACCAGAACTCAAGGCGCGAACATCGGACGACGAATCTCAAACAACGGACATCCGATGACACCTTTTGCTTTATCGACGAAACGATCAATTTCAACACAAAAGATTATATAAACCAAACGTTATGACAAGTGTAAAATAAAATATTTTAGGCACTTAACATACAATACCAACAACGAAAAGCCGGAGAGTTTAATGCAAATAACACTAAGTATAGTTATAAAAGTCCTAGTATAATTAGTAAAAGGTTACCAAAAATGCATAAACATAAATATTGGGCTAAACAACTAATATGGGCTTAAAATAACATACGTATTGGGCTAGGCCCAACATCTTGAATACATGGGCAAAGGCCCATTCCATAAACACGAAATAAGCCCAAAACACTAAATCGTGGGCTAAGCCCAAAGTAAAATACATGTATAAGTTCTATAAATATATATATAAAAAAAGTACATTATAAATACGGTATACCTACATGTAGAATACGGTATACCTACACGTATAAATACGGTATACCCACGCGTATAATACAGTATACCTACACGTATTATACGATATCCCTACGCGCATAATACGGTATACCTACACGTATAAATACCGTACCCGTACACGTATAAAGCCCACAAATACAAGTATACATACGGTATATGTATATGTATAAAAGACTCTAGTATACGATGATATACTCACATACACTTGTTGAAGTGTACTCTCTCACTAAGGTTGTATACATACGACAACGTATTTCGACATTAAAAATAAATATTTTCAACACTTTTGTCGAATAAAGACATACACTTATATTTGTGTAACAAATATAAAGTCTTGAACCAAAGCATACACCTGAAACAAATGCCAAGATATTACTAAAAATACGCAAGCGTTCCAAAAACAAAATGAAAACAATAAACGTTCAAGATGAGCAACGAGTACAAGGTCTAGGAAGGACCGGTGTGTCTAATGAGTTAGAACCCTTGTAGGTTGACTCGCGTTTACGGAACACGTTGATTGAATATATCTCTCTCAGGAACGCAAAGCTGTGAGTTCATGTCCCCCTTTTCTCTTAACTGTTTTCGGATTTATAACTCTAGGGGGTGGAATACATGTCTCAATGGTATGGTTTAGCTAGGGAATGAACTGTTAGATCATGTGAGCGAATAGTAATCTCTCTTAAGTGCCATTAATCTTGTATAAGACCGAGGGCAAAAGTGGTAGATCTATCGGGTGTAGCGAGCCCCACTCTTGGGTCCTTGTGTGGCCCATGTTGTAACACCCCGTGTTTTCCAAAGTCAAAGTCAAAGTCAAGTGTTGACTGTTATTGGAATTAAAGATTAATAAAGATTAATTTCATTTTAGTTTCATTTTGATTTTCATATTATTTGGAGTAAGTGTTGTATAATCAAACTAATCGACCGATAATCGAACTGTGAATCAACGACCGACTGTGAATGATAGGAAGTAACAATGCAATAAAGCTAGTCAATCAATAATCAAGCTAATCAAATCAATCATCGAACTCAAGTGTGGGAATTTTAGTACTTTTTATACGTGTGTGTGTGTGCCTTATGTGTTACTTGTGCATGCTTACTTTTATGTTAAAGTGTGTGGTGAATCAATCAAACCAATCAAGACTCAAAGGTGAATCAAACTCTATCGAACTCGAATCCAAATCGTGGTGTAAGGATGCTTGTATGTTAGATATAGCAGTTGAGACTAAAAGTAATTTGACTAGGAATTCTATCATTCTCAAATCATCGTTCATCAAACTCGAAATATCAAAAATCGTCACAAAACACTCAAAACCAGGCAAGCCGATCGAACAGGGCAACCTGATCGAACAGGCAAGCCGATCGAACAGGGCAACCTGATCGAACAGGCAAGCCGATCGAACAGGGCAACCTGATCGAACAGGCTAGCCGATCGAACAGGCTGTTCGATCGTGCAGCTGCTCGATCAGGGATGCTGTTCGATCAGCTGACCCTTTCCTCTTTTGGAAGCCTATAAATAGGGCTGTCTTTGTCAACCTTTCCACTTTTGGAAAAGCTCTGACCGACCAGCCTCTTCTTCTCACTAAATCTCAGATTTCTCTCAAACCAGTAAGTATTTCACTCTAATCCTTGTACGTTTTTGTTCATTAATCGATTCTCCATCTTTCTATCTTTCAAAACTTGGATTTCAACCATGAAATCACCAAGATCTAGGTGTTCTTGAGTGATGTCATCATGGTGTTCTTGGTGTTCATCAAGAACTTCATGTTCCTGACTCCACTCAACCATGAATAAGCTAGATCTAACCGATTTCCACATCAATAACTTAAAATCTACCAAAGATCTTAACATTTCACGGTGGAAAAGGATTGGAAGATGGGTTTTCATCTATCTTTCAACTCTTTTACACTCAAAAAGGTGAAAACGAGACTTGAACCGATTTACAAATCAATTTAAACGAACACATGGTTCAAGATTCGGGTTCTACCGAGAGATATACCGATTCCGGGTTAAACGTTAAACTTGGGTTCCAAACCGTCTCTGACCGAGTTTGGGTGATTCCTGCTCGAGTCAGTAGACTAAGTAGGGACTTCAGCTTTGTGGTTCAACTCGTAGTCAAAATATCTCTAAAACATCAACAATTAACGGGAATAACCAAGTGTTAAGTGAAAGGTTAACCGAACCGAGAAGCTGGCCGAACGGCTAGGCTGTTCGATCGAACAGCCCAACCGAACGACTATGCCAGCCGATCGGCTAGGCTAACCGATCGACTAGCACTTAGTTCCCCAAACTCACAAGGTGTAGTATTGACGAGGTACTGTTCGATCGACTACGCCACTCGATTGTAATCATTACTGCTCGAATCATGAGATACTATACTTCAACACTTAGACTTTTCGAAACATTGGAATGTCACCCGATCGAGCATACCAACCGATCGAGTGACATATTTGAAAACAATGCAATGCTAACCGATCGGTTGGGCTAACCGATCGAACAGCTGTTCGATCGGCCAACTTGAAAGGTAGTACAAACCATCATACACAAACACATCCTTCACATCAAAGGAAGAAACAATCCACTTGAAGGAACCAGCCGATCGAGCCAACCAGCCGATCGAATGGATGTTCGAACGGACTTTCAAACCAATCGAACAGCCCACTCGATCGATCTGCTGTCCGATCGAATGGCCTACTCGATCCAAGTACATTGTTTACTTTTTCCGCGTTACTCATCGTTGTGTTATCAAACTATTCAGGCTAATCTATTCTCAGTGCTCCCTTCAATCCACGATCAACCACTGTGAGTATACTCGATCCCTTTTTGCTTTCAGCACTTTTGGGTGTTACATACGTTCTCTATCAAATTCACAAACAACTCAAACTATTTGAACGCTAACCTACTTGCATGTATTTCTTGTCTAAATGATTGCTGTTTATTATGTTTACACGTGGAGTGCTATCTACCTGCTTTAGCAACATAGTACTATAGTTTGGACTCAGCACCCGTTCACACGGGGGTTGCTAAGGACAATTACTTGCATGGATTACGGTGGTAATCATGTATTGCGAACTGTCTCGGACAGTCAACTCGAAGTCGTTGGTATCGATGGTCCCATGTTGATAATTTACATGCATCGTTTGCCCTTGTGTACGTGCTTGGTTATGCGTAAACTATTCGAACTCTATATGCTATATCAAACTTGTGTACTCACCTTTACATTATATGTATTGACTTTTACTTTAACGTATGTGACAGGTGTTTAAGCTACTAGCGTGCTAGGGAAGCGAGGCAATAATAAGCTTCTAGGAGCCTGTGACCTTAGGACAGTGTCCACGTATCTGTTCCAGGGCCATAATTATCTGTAGATCTTGTACTGGCACCTGTAGTCAGTAAGATTTACGGATAGCCGTCTAGAAGTCTTAAAACAATATTTACTTTCGGTCTGTAATAATTAAGAATTTGAGTTGTCGGAACAGTTCCCATATTGTTTAGTTGATTTCTATGATAACTTGATATTATTTGGGACACGGTATGGGACGTGTTATATAACTGAATTGTGTGATAGTTGTTGTGGAAACTTCTGAACAATCTGTTTCGCTCAGTGCCGCGCCCCGATGATTCCGCCATCGGTTGGGGTGTGACACATGTAGTGCTTTTGTTGTTCTAATCGGGTGTACCGGGGGAAATCCGCTAGGTTTGAGTGCTTCCTATGTCGCCACACATATTAATGTCCTTGCAAAACATTAATGATCTGTTCATAGACGCTATACATACCTGTTTGTTATAAAAGATCTCTCATATGTTTAAAGTTTTCATTGGAGCTCACTCAAAACACATGAACTCGCTCAACTTTTGTTGATATTTTCAAACTCACATGTATTTCAGGAAACTAATGGAACTTGGGTGCTGGTGTTTATTATGAAGCTTTTGGATTACAAGTCATCGATGTCATCCCTTTTGGAGGGTTTGGTCCATATATCTCATCTTCAATGAGATATATGATGCAAAGCCTTATGTTTTAAACTTATGTTGAACTCGTCTTTTGTAAAAACTTATAACTTATGTCATTTTTGAATTTAAAATAACTTATGATGTGTAATATTTTTATTATGTCAATGGATGAACATCGTATGTTTTAATCATGTAGTTGTTTACTTATATCGTACGCAATGAAAACTAATCAAGTTCACACCGCGCGCTTCCGCTAATGAACGGGTGTGACAAAACAAGTACTATAGCAGAAAAATACAGCCGTTGAATCATTATGCGACTCAGGACCCCCATTAATCATACTATAGCCTTAATTTAAAACCTAATCATCATGATCAAAATACGCGTAAGCCCTTTGTTTGATTTGTAACTTTTATTTGTCTATATGCCATTATACCGGTTGAACACATTCTAACAGACATACAAAATCAAACTTGAGGAAAATTAACTAATACTTAGTCATTCATAGTACGATATGCGGTTGCGCATGGCCATTAATTAATACCCGTCTATGAGCTCTCTTAGTAAGACTTATGGGTAATAGCCCTTCAGTTATAGGATCCTTAAGCATATCATGAATGTATTCGATACAAAACTTAGTTTCCTCAATTCGTTCATAAACGAATAATTAATTGCGTATCGAAACTTAATGCAGTACCTCTTGAACTGTTACTGTTCAAGGAGTTATGGTAGCTGACTTTATCACACTAATTCTTCAAAACATTAATTATATGGAGTCAATAACCTTATGAGTCCACTGATAAATTTCCAACAACATTTAGTGACCATGTTATGTCGTTATAACTTAGGTTGTTAATATCAGTGCATTATGACTCCTCCATGAAATAGGTTTTGTCTGCTGACATAAAAATATACCCGAAATTGCATTTTATAATCTTTGAATATCTCAAAGTTAGAGTAATAAACCGGTTTTAATTCTCACTTCTTCTTTAAATTGTAGTCTCTCGTTTCTTTTAAAGATATTGTAATACTCCATTAGATGCTACACATTAATTTAGACATATCTAGTGTGTTGCAATATGAGTAATATCTAAACGAGTATAGACTTAAACTTACATAAGGCTTCTAATTAATGAAGCGTAAATAAATAATCTCATTTATCCTATTGTCCTCTAAAGGAGAGCAATATTGATTGTTACATATGTAAGGACCCATTTAACGTTAAACTTATGGAACGAAACTAATATGCCATTGGGTCTATCTCAGTATGTTATGATATCAATCACGTAAGAGATATCTCTGAGTTTTATTATATCAAAGTTTGTGTTAACAATGCTTTGACTTATGTAACATATGCTTGTCAAAGAATGTCATCTATATAGACAAGTTTATTTTAGTTGCTCCCACTCATCTTGAGGTAGGTACATTAATCCACTTGATTCTTTGATGAAAATAATTACGTTAGCTTTTCATCACATTATGATGTTTGCATTAACCCATACATGGATATTATTGGCTTACAAATAAAGTGTTCTTTAACCTTCAGTTTGAAACTTTAGGTTGTTATCTAATGAACATGTAAATGTGTCAGCCATTTATTAGGGAAAATCGTTTTAATGTTCATCTAATGTAGCTTAAAACTATTATAAGCTACTAGAACAGTGATGATCCTCAAAGAAATCTTTTGTTAGATATGCAAAAAAGAGTCTTTAATAACTTATCTCTTCCTGAGTACAACCTTTGACAATCAATCATGCTTTTGAGTGTCTTAACGCTTATATTAGGATTTGGTTTAGTCATGAACACTCTTAGGTAACTTAATCAAATCCCAAACGTTATAAGAACACACAAAGTCAGTTTTACTAGAAAACTGTTTTATTCCATTCAAATGATTGATTTACACTAATGGCTTAATTTGAAGAGATAGGATCAGTAAGCATTTCCAAAATCCATTTCAACTTCAATTAGGGAGGTTATGTAATCATCAAAGTTAGTAGGCTTTTAAACCTAGATGACCTCCTGAGTTGATTATTGGGTTCATTAGAAGTTTCAATTTTATGGATTAGCTCTTGGTTAGGTTGCTATCATTTTCATTCTAAGTTTGTAAGAGTTGGTGCAGTATAGTGTACAAGAGGTGTAATCGGAGTTAAATTCGGAGTGAATTTAATGACACTCTTCCCCCCGCCTCTTGTATTCCTTGCAAGTCATAATAAGGACTTTGACTGCTCCCACTAACCTTAGAAATCTTTAGGAACTCAGCATGCTTAGGGTCAATACTTAACGACCAACAAATTCTAATAGAGAAAACAAATTAATGACATTAGTCGTTGTAGTTTCTCTTGTTGAGGATTATGTTAGTTTAGGTAAGAAATCTAAGTGCGCCCACAATTAAGCAACAATGAAACTTTTGTAAGAGTAGCATTAGATTTAAGGAGATAAGGTTTGATTGAACAGTGTCGTGATGGAGCGATGTCTTGTACAAGAGGTGGAAATTTAAAATTTTCAATCCCCCATCTCTTGCAACTATTGCAAGTTATTATTAAGACACTTAATGCTCCCACTGATCTTTAATATCTCTAGAATGCTACAAGAGAAGTTTCAATGAGCTACGTGACGTGGGAACCTATCACATATACGTTAGACTTTATTTGATTTCTTTAATGTCCAGATATCATAAGAAACTTTAAGGACATATTTAATAGAAATCTGATTAACTACATATATGAATAGAGTTCTTCTAAGACCGTAGGCCATATGCGACAAAATTTAGATACAAGTTGATAGTCTTTCAAATGATAAATGAATTATGTCTGAATATTCCATTTGGAATAAGTTCCACGAATGTCAATGAATGACTTATGATGGACCCATACTTATTCCTTAAGCCAAGTAATATTTAGGGCTGTAACGTCATGATTTAGAATCACTGAAAATGAGATTAGATGAAAAAATCATCCTCATTAACCATGTTATGATTTCTCATGAATTTTGGTTCTAATGGATGAAATTTATAAGTCTCATTTTCCTTTTGTCAAATTCTCATTTGCATGATGACAAAAGTTGTGAAAAAGTAAGGTATCATCTAGTTTCATCATAGTAATGTTTCTATCCAGATATTTAGAACAAATAAGATAAGAGTTTGAGATAAGTGTGACTTTATGTTGACTATGCAAACCTCACAACCTTCATAACATTGCTTAATTATGATACTATATTCTGATTAATCAGAATATATAAGGTATCGAAAAGCGTTGTTGGAAGACTGTTCATTATGGTTCTTATAGTCTTAACATTTAATTTTGTCACTAACTCTCATGTTAGTTATTTATCGAGTTCTGGTAAGGAAACGTATGGAACTAGAGTCAACTAATCATGTGTTAATTGGAATATTAAAATTATCAGACTTAAATATCATTAGTAAGTTACTACCTAATTAATTTATCCAACTGTTCTTTAGAATAATGGATAGTCTCGTTGCTTATGCCTAGTCTAATGACATAATTATGCAGTGAGATTTTCCCTTGAAGAACCTTAACGTTGGGATTAGCACTTGTAATTTGTCTATGGACTTTAGAACAATCCTCTCTTAAGGTTTTAGTGGTTGTAAGGTGAATAACATCTTATTTTCCAGTTTCAAACATTTATTTCTATGTACATATGTTGCTTATCAACACACTCGTTATACTTTGGTACTTTTGAGTGTTATAGCTGATTTATAATGCATCAAATTGTACAAATGAAAACTTAGTATGTAATGTACTGGAAAATGTACTTATTTCCATGCGTAAGCCCTTAACTTTATGGGTCATGGTATTGTACATTATAATATATTCACATATACCACTTAACCATATAATTTATAATTAGTTAAATGAAGACATGCACCTTAGGAGTTCTTGTAATTATTCCACAATTATAGATTAGGTTTAGGAAAAAATTAATCTGGAATAACTTTAGTGATAGCAATTATATTAGAGAGTTCTTGATTATCATAAGAGACATCATGTTCGATTTATCCTAATCATCATGCTCTACTTTTCTTCTGTAGTGCCTTATCAGAAGAGAGCAATAAGGATCATCGTGTCTTAAGAGATAATCAAGGATTTAATTTAAGAGCTAATTCTTATAGAAACTTTAAATAAAGCAAAACATTTTAGGCTTAGGAATTAGAGTGGATGAGATATAGATTTATAGAAGAAAATTATAGTGAGTAAAAATTATGGGTACTAAGAATAAGGCAGACAAAATGATCACAAAAATTAATTGAGGATCATTAATATAAGGATCATTATGTGAAGAGGTTGTGATATGTCTATTACTAACATCAAAATAACAGACTACTTAAAGTTCTACTTAAACGAAGACAAAACAGCTTTGGCCAGAAGTGTAATCATTTAAGCATATGTGCAAAGTGGTTGTAACAAATCAGCTTTGGCCAGAAATTGAGATAAACACTTTAGTTATGCACTTGTTGAGTATGCCATCTATGAATGAATTAAATCAGCTTTGGCCAGAAATTAAGACATTCATGCTTATGATGCACACACAACATAGCTTTCGTAATACTTGGATGATAAGTAGATGCATCAAGTCAGCTTTGGCCAGAAATGATGCATCAGAAGTTCATTCAAGTAAAACCATTTTGGTTTTGTAAAACATTATTTGATCCTCATTAATTAACTAACTAAAAATTTTTCTTTAGTTCACATTTAAATAGCTTAAAATAATGAGATTGCGAGTCGCAACCACGATCTCGACTAATGACGTTATGGTTGCGAGTCGCAACTACGGTCTCGACTAATCACGTTATGGTTGCGAGTCGCAACTACGGTCTCGACTAATCACGTTATGGTTGCGAGTCGCAACTACGGTCTCGACTAATCACGTTATGGTTGCGAGTCGCAACCTCATGGTCTCGAGTGATGACGTAATGGTTGCGAGTCGCAACCTCATGGTCTCGAGTGATGACGTAATGGTTGCGAGTAGCAACCTCATGGTTGCGAGTGATGACGTTATGGTTGCGAGTAGCAACCTCATGGTTGCGAGTAGCAACCTCGCTAACAGCTGTTAATTGTGATATCATAACCGAAAATTCGAAATTAAGGGATTTTGTGATATTATTTCCTGTTTTAAAATGATCTAATTTTATCAAGTATTTCGTAAATCATAATCTGTTTATCTTTTAAACAGTTTTCTAAAAACTTTAGAGGACAAAATAGATTAAAACCAGGAAAAACACTTAATAATCCAAATCATATTCCAAATCATAAAGGAAAATTCGAATTTTGACTAAGAACATTATGAACCCTAAATAAAAATTACTCAAACATACATCCGAAATCTCTGGAATATTATTACACATTTAAACATATTGATTTCGGAACAGTAAAACTTCATGAACATATTCATCCGAGATCCATGATTCATGATTCAGATCCGAGATGACATAATTCAGATCCGAGATGATATTTCGGATGATGATGACGAAAAATATTATGGTTTTATAATTCTGTTTTCCAGATTTATTCCAGATTTCGGATACAAAAAACAGAACCGACTAATCAACATATGCTCTGATACCACATGTTGGTTCAGTTCTGTTTGTGCATGAAGGAAAACAATATAAATCATACCTGTCACAGCAGATGGTGCAGAGGAGAATCCAGTAATGGAGTTCGACATGCTTGTCATCTTGATCTGGTTCCTCCTTAGGGTGCTGACTGATGATGGGGCTAAGAAACCGAAAAGGGTATCGGTTATGGAGAGGAGGTTTCGTGATGATGTTATGGCTAATGGGGTGTGTGAATTGTGTAACTGAGTAACCCCTTAACCTCCACATAACTCTCCTTATATAAGCACCCAGGAGGAAACCTAATTAGTTACTAAGGGTAATATGGTCCATCAACAATTACCAACTAATTAAATAATAGGTTCTAATATATTTTGATCTCTATAATGTAAATGATTAAGATGGCTATAGATTAAATATTAATACGTAATATATTTAATCTTACATAGATTTGAAAGATTAGAATTATAAACTCAACGTATTTTAATATGCATACGACCACGAATAGCTGCATTTGATTTTAATTAGATTTCTTTGAAAATCTACAAAGGTAAAACATATAAGAATTCTACAAATGGGAAAGATTAGACATATAAACTTAACACATTTTAATATTCACATGACCGTGAATAGTTACATTTCATATTAACTAAGACTAAACGGAGTGGGGCGTCTCCCCCTCCGACGCCGCCCCAAGCCGCCCCA
This sequence comes from Helianthus annuus, assembly GCF_002127325.2. NCBI lineage: Eukaryota > Viridiplantae > Streptophyta > Magnoliopsida > Asterales > Asteraceae > Helianthus > Helianthus annuus. Next base: position 148,872,529 of record NC_035439.2, read on the forward strand.
AACACCGCCCCCCATAAGCGTCCCCAAGGGCGTTCCCCCTTTGCTCGTCCTCTTCTCGTCGCCACTCCTCTCACACAAATCAACTTTTGGCACAAAATTCCAAGAACTCCCCCCCTCCAAGCCGCCCCAAGCCGCCCCAAACACCACGCCCCCTTTTTTGCTCAAAATCCTCTGATCTGACGTGGCGCCACGTGTCACAAGACGCCCCCTCTAAAGGACGCCCCACTCCCTTCGGTCTAATTATTTGAAATTTGAAAATTTCATTATTTAGCATCGTATAAGAATTCTACAAATGGCATAGTGTGAGTTGTTACTTCACCCTACGGACGACATGTGACATAAAAAGCTAGTGAAATCATTGTTATGGTCAAATATCATCAAATTTCTTTGATACAAATAATTCATAAAGAAAAAAAAAGTATTATCATTATTTTCAGCAAATTGCTTGCTTATCTTGACCAATAAGGATGAACAGTAAAATCACGCATGGACAATATCAGTAGTTGCCTATTTCCTACCACCTTCATCATCACCAACCCTAACTCCGTCATTTATATACATACCGCTTTTTAAAACGATTTATTTTAATTCGAGCTCATTATGCTTGGAAACCATTTTAACCTTAAACAAATTAATATTTTCTAAAACGTTTGTTTTAAAGGCCATGGGTGTCATTAGACCTGGCAAACGGGTCGGGTCGGGTCGGGTTGGGTCATGGGTCAAAACGGGTCCGGGTCAAAACGGGTTCGGGTCAAAACGGGTCAGTTAAAAAATGGGTTGTTTTGGTTCGGGTCGAAACGGGTTCGGGTCGGAACGGGTTTGGGTCAGAACGGGTTCAGGTCAAACGGGTCCGGGTCAGAACGGGTTTCGGGTCGGGTCGGGTCAGATAAAAAATGCTTTTCAGCACTTTGGATCAAATTGGTCACAGATTTTAAAATGCTTTTCAGTGTTCTCTCAGCAAGCTCCATGTCATCTTGAAGCTGCAGAACGTACTGGCTAAGATTTTTATGCTAAGATTTTTATAGCATTCTAGTTGAGGAGTTTCAACTGACACATTATATGAGGCAATGGACATGACCTTTAACGACTTCCAGCAATGAAAACAACACATGACACCAATTACAAAGAAAATTGGGATCAATGCTATCATCTTACATGCTACCATAACTGTTTTCTGGATTCGTATAGACAAACTCAAAATCAGGACCTTTAGATACTGGAAGACAATAACAAACACATCCAATTAATCAAAACTTAAACAAATAATAATCAAAATCAAACAAAAAACAACCTAACAGTAGACAAAATAAATCTTCAGAAGGCACCGAAACTCCTGTACGAACCACAAAACGACGTCTTCGAACTTTCAAATCCTGTACGGTATCGGTCGGAACGGTTCGGTTCGAAACGGTATTTGTCGAAACGGTTCGGTCCGAAACGGTAATGGTCGAAACAGTACGCGTCGAAACGCTTCGCGTCGGTTAGAAATGGTACGGGTCGAAACGGTACGCGTTGAAACGGTCCACGTCGAAACGGTTCGCTTCGAAACGGTACGGGTCAAAACGTTCGAGTTAAAACGGTCCGCGTCGAAACGGTACGGGTCGAAACGGTTCGTGTCGAAACGGTCCGCGTCGAAACAGTTCGGTTTGAAACGGAACGGGTCGAAACGGTTCGCGTCGAAACGGTATGCGTCAAAACGGTTCGCGTCGAAACGGTTCGATTCTAAACGGTACGGGTCGAAACGGTACGAAACCCGCCCCGAAACCTGTCCCGTGCAGAAACTTGTGTCGTCCCAAAACCCGTTGCGATCCGAAACCCGTCCCGTGCAAAAACCCGTGTCGGCCCGAAACCTGACCCGAACCGACCCCGTTCCGATCCAAAACCTGCGTCGTGTCGAAACCTGTCTCGGCACGAAACTCAATTTGAACTGAACCCGTTTCGTGCCGTAACCCGTGTCGTGCAGATAGTTATACCGGCTCGAAAGTCGAAACCCATTCCGATCCGAAACCTTCCCCGTTTCTTTAAGACACTAACCCACATCGACCCAATTCTTTAATGTTGTCGACCCGCTTTGACCCGAAAATAAAAAGATGAAATTTCAAGTGACCCATTGTGACCCATTTAGTTAAAATATCTAACCCAAACCAACCCATATAATTTTAAAATCAACCCAAATTGACCCACTTGGAAGGCTTTGGGTCAAGATTGCCCCCTCTAGGTGTCATCCCTCTCATATGGGTGAAGAAAATGTGGGCCCCATGCCCCTTTGACCAATCACATGTTTTTTAAAGATTTTATTAGATTTTTATATGTTATTTTAATAATAGGGTAGTGAGTAGTTAAAATTTGTGAAACTATTACAGATCGAATGTGAAAAAGAATGAGTGAGAATGAAACCATAACACATAGCTTAATGTGTTACAGATTACAAAATAAGTTAAAGACAGACATCAATAACAAATAGTTTTCTCTAAACATCTAAGTACGGTTTACGATTAACGGTGGACATTTGGAATCATTAAAATACGAACTCTTGCGACTTTGAAATTGTTTGATCTCTACCTTTAGACAATACAATTTCTTTTTGACCTTGTAACTTTCTACAAAATAAAAAAGCCATCAGGTAATCTAATCTAATAAAAAAAAGAAAAAAAAGAAGAAGGCCAAATATGAAAAACCAACATGGGCCATTACAGACAAGACAGTTGGATCAACTAGTTACGTGTTGGACCGTACCGTTTCCGTTTACCTAACAGCCAAACACAACCACCTTCGATACACTCTAGACAGACAGCCTCCATCGGTCTCTCCTCCCACAAGAAACATCGCCTCACATTTATAACCACCACCATTCGCCTCTCCATTTCATATCTTGTCATTTTTTATATTTTCAAGCAGCAACGATGGCTCAAGTAGTGACTACAAAGTTGCTTCACACTTCTTTTGTTGGCAATCAGATTGATGAGAAGATCTTCAACCTTTCTGGTGTTGCTTCCAATTGCCCGATTAGCCACCGCCGCCGTCGTCGTGTTCTTAGCGTCACCGCTAGGGGAGCCGCCACCCAAGTTGTTCCCGTCACACCGGAAGACACACATAAGGTCTGTCTGAAAATCAGTTGCTAATATTTCAGTATATACAGGAGGATTATGTTATTATTTAGGATCATATAACCTGCCTTATAATAGTTGCTTTGATACTAGTTGACTACACCAATTGTCACAAGATGTATTCAAACTACTTTTGTATATTCAGAAAGGGTTGGCGGGCGCAGCTTGTTGCCCGTCTACCTTCTGTTTTGATGTAACTTAACAAGTTTTCTGGTTATATCAATCGTTTGTTTCATGTTTAAAAAAAAAATTATCTCTTACAGCCTACATATTGATTATTACAACTTCTAAGAAGCATGAGCAGTTTAGGACATAATATTATGTACACTGATTATTTGATTTTGATTATTCAATGTTAATACAAGTTTTTTTTTTTTTTTTTTTTTTTTTTTTTTTTTTTTTTTTTAAACCAATCATAATGCCAATATCATTCCACACGAAAAAGGGCAATTACAAAGCAATGGCAGGTAGTCGGGCAACAAGGTGCGCCGCCACCCCCTTTTGAATAGAAAAACCAATTCTACTAAATACATGCGAGTGTGTATATATAGTTTATATACACTTTTATTATTATTTTTATTTCAACTTGAACGAGAATTAGTTACTTTCCACAAATGATCATTTTCGAAACACACATCCAAACACCCTTTAAACTTGCTATGGTTACATGGAGGTAGACATTTAAAATCAACAAACTCATACTTGTGTAACCAGACAGGAGAGAAGAAGTATCAATCACCGGAAGTCGTAAGAAAAGGCAGGTGGTCGAAGCCCATTGTTAGGCGCAAGACAAAAATCGTTTGTACAATCGGTCCGTCCACTGACACTAAGGAAATGATATGGAAGCTAGCCGAGGCTGGAATGAACGTTGCAAGATTAAACATGTCCCATGGAGATCATGCTTCTCATCAAAAAGTTATCGATCTTGTTAAAGAATATAACGCTCAATCTAAGGATAACGTCATTGCAATCATGCTTGACACAAAGGCAGATTTCCTCTACTTTTTACTAACGTCAATTTAAAATCGTCCTCTGGTCATCCGAATTAACTAATATCACAATGGTTTTACTTTTACGGCAGGGGCCCGAGGTCAGAAGTGGGGACTTGCCGCAACCAGTTACGTTAGTAAGTGGCCAAGAATTCACGTTCACAATTAAAAGAGGCGTTGGCACTGAAGATTGTGTTAGTGTTAACTATGATGATTTCGTAAATGATGTAGAAGCAGGTGACATGCTTCTGGTTGATGGTACGTTAGAATGAACTTTTACTCCGTTCCCAAAATTTAAAATGACTAAACTTGCAAAAAATAAGGTACTCTTGGTGATGTCACTTTTAGGTGGTATGATGTCACTGTTGGTGAAATCTAAGACGGAAGATTCAGTAAAATGTGAAGTCGTGGATGGTGGCGAGCTTAAGTCTAGACGGCATCTAAATGTTAGAGGAAAAAGTGCAACTTTGCCGTCCATCACTGGTTAGACTCATTGTCAACTGTTACGATAGGTCGATAGCAATAAACATTTGTTGTATTTCAAGAATCTAATTTTTTATATTATTTTATTTCAGAAAAGGACTGGGATGATATCAAATTTGGTGTGGATAATCAAGTCGATTTCTATGCAGTTTCTTTTGTTAAAGACGCAGAAGTTATCTATGAGTTGAAGAATTATTTAAAAAGTAAGGATGTGATTTTGGTTGAAAAATAAAACTTTTTATGATAGGTGTTTGTAGGGCTGTAAACGAACCGAACGAACACGAACAAGGCCTTGTTCGTGTTCGTTCGTTAAGGAAATAAATGTGTTCACGAACGGTTCATGAACAGTTACCGAATGAGATTTTATGTTCGTGTTCGTTCATTAAGGAAATGAGCGTGTTCACGAACGGTTCACGAACACAAATAAATTTGACGAATGCGACGAAGGATAAAGGTGGATGGCCCAGAAAGTAGCACTAGAACTTGAATTCTGTATTCGTCGATGTAAATAATAAGAAATGAAAGGGAAATGGTGCATAAACAAGGTGAAACAGGGTTTTCCAAGTTTAATTCTCAGGGTAATAAAATAAATATAAGTTTAATAATATAAAAAGTATAGATAAAATATATGAAAGTACAAAAATATTTCATTAAAACACAAACATGCGAACATAAACGAACGCAAATGAACGAATGTTCACGAACACCTTACCAAACGTTCACGAACACAATTGAACGAACGAGACATTTGTTCATGTTCGTTCATTTAACTAATCGAACGAAATTCCTTGTTCTTGTTCGTTCGTTTATTAAACGAACGAACATAAACGAACTTCCCGCCAAACGGTTCACGAACTGTTCGCTGAACGTTCGGTTCGCTTACAGCCCTAGGTGTTTGAAAAGATCGTTATACTTCAAGCTATATTGTTTATTACTTTTCAGTTTCTCATTCTATCGTGTTACTACTGGCTTGTAGGCTGTGGTGCGGATATTCAAGTTATCCCGAAAATTGAAAGTGCGGACTCCATACCAAATTTACATTCGATTATCACAGCATCTGACGGGGTAAATTTGTTGTTTTTTTCTTCGTTCATGTTAATTTTCCCTTAATGGGATATTTGGAACTTTGTTAGTTAGTGCTGAATGCAAAATATTTTGGTTGTTAGAAAAATGTGACACGGGAAACCGTTTGTATGCGAATGATGTTTTGCTTTTCACAGGCGATGGTTGCAAGAGGGGACCTTGGTGCAGAGCTGCCTATTGAGGAGGTTCCGTTGCTGCAGGTAATAGTAACTTTCTATCATTAGCTCATTCATACATTTATAGTTGAGTAAAATGCCATTTTCGCCCCTAAGGTTTGGCTACTTTTGCGACTTTCGTCCAAAGGTTTGTTTTCCGCATCTGGATCCAAAAGGTTTGAAATATTGCCATTTTCATCCAACTCGTTAACTCCGTCCATTTTTTAACGTTAAGTCAGGGGTATTTTTGTCTTTTTAGACATTATTGGCTTATTGCGATGATTAAAGATTTTGGGTGGGGAGAAAGGCAACAGAGGTGGATCTTTATCTTTTATAATATTTTTTATTTTGATAAACAATGTCTAAAAAGACGGAAATGACCCTCATTTAACGGAGAAAATTGGATGGAGTTAACGAGTCGGATGAAAATGGCAAGATTTTAAACATTTTTGATCAAGATGTGAAAAACAAACCTTTGGACGAAAGTCGCAAAAGTGGCCAAACTTCGGGGACGAAAATGGCATTATTTTATAATTAAATGGGTTGAAATTGGCACCACTATAGCATAAACTTACAGTGATCAACTCGAATTGAATTACTTTCATTAGGAAGAGATAATCAACACATGCCGTAGCATGGGAAAAGCAGTTATCGTTGCAACAAATATGCTTGAAAGCATGATCGTTCATCCTACACCTACCCGTGCAGAGGTATCCGACATTGCTATTGCGGTTAGAGAGGGTGCTGATGCAGTCATGCTTTCTGGAGAAACCGCTCACGGAAAGTAAGACATCCTTCATGTATCAAGAGTGCGGTTTTAAAATATTTATTCTGTGATTCTGTCTCATATTGTCTCATGCTATGTAGGTTTCCGCTAAAAGCTGTTAACGTAATGCACACAGTGTCGTTAAGAACTGAATCGAGTATAATGAGTAGCGGCACAGTGTCTAGTCTTAATCAAGCCTTTAAGGTGCATTATGATTCTGATTTTTGTTTATTAGTTTTGAATAGAATGCCATTTTCGTCCCCGAGGTTTGGCCAGTTTTGCGACTTTCGTCCAAAGGTTTGTTTTTCCGCACCTAGATCATCCAAAAGGTTTAAAATCTTGCCATTCTCATCCGGCTCGTTAACTCCATCCATTTTTCACCATTAAGTCAGGGGTATTTCCCTCTTTTTTTGTTAACTTGGCAAAACGTTTTTTTTTTTTTTTTCAGGGGTATTTGGTCTTTTTACATAAAGTGAAAAAGGTTGAATTGCCCTTTTAAGTTAGCAAAAAAGACGGAAATACCTTTGACTTAACAGAGAAAAATGGATCGATGCAACGAGCCAGATGAAAATGGCAAGATTTCAAGCCTTTTAGATCCAGATGCGGAAAAAAAACTTTGAATTAAAGTCGCAAAAGTGGCCAAACCTCAAGGAGGAAAATGGCATTTTACTCATTAATTTTTTTAGCTTTGTATTACAACGCTTATTTGACCTCATGAACAGAACCATGTGAGCGAAATGTTTGCATACCATGCGACATCAATGTCCAACACTCTTGGAACTTCAATTGTGGTATTCACGAGAACTAGTAACATGGCGGTCCTACTGAGCCATTATCGGCCTAACGGCACTATATTTGCCTTCACAGATAAGTAAGTCTTCTGTCTCCTAATCCCCTTAATAACTGTCGGTTTTTTTCGAAGATTGCTACGTCTGCATATGTTGATTTTCTTACTGATTTTCAAACAGTAAAAGGGTACAACAAAAATTGGCTTTGTATCAAGGAGTTTGCCCCATTTATATGGAGTTCGCGGATGATGCTGAAGAAACCTTTGCAAATGCTCTTGTTGTGTTGAAGGTAAGACTTTTGTTTCGTCTTTTTACATGGGTAATATTCTTGATACTGAAAGGGAGTTTGTGTATACAACAGAATGAAGGGATGGTGAAGGAAGGTGAGCATGTAGCTCTTCTTCAGAGCGGCAAACAACCCATCTGGCGGTTCCAGTCTACCCATAATATTCAGGTCCGAAAGGTGTAGCCGCCGTAAAAGATCCATGCTTCCTTGTTATGTTGATTTTTTGGTCGTTTTTAGTTTCCCCCGAGATGTTTTTCTTCATCTCTGTTTTTTTGTCATATGCCTGCCATTTGTAGACACTACATTATGTATCGGATTGATAGAACATCAACTTCTGTGTCATTTACACAAGTTTATAGAAGTATTGATATTGTCATTATTGGAAAATGTCATCTGTTTATTTTTATTGAATTGTATTCATGCATGCGTGTGTTACTTACAATACAATCTGATTGTTTTATTACGGAGATATCAATTTATTCGACAACATTCACATCAAAGCCTGTCGCTTTAGGATCAAACATTGCTTTTGATGTTTGTTTACCTGAAAGAGTTTACTCAAGTGAAAAGTAATTTCATTTATTGTTTTAATCCTGTATAGAAAAACCACCAACACATTGTAACTTTTCACTTAATGAATGCATTACCCTCTATGAGATAATACAATGAGGCTAAACGTATCCCATGTATGTTTAATGCGCCCTCTATGAGATAAAGTAGAGAAATGTTATTTAATGGGCCAAACTATCTACACACCAAGTGTGAAGATAGTCACCCTTAAAAGGTGTTTTTTGTCCTTATATGCACACATTGCAGTGTCGAACGTGGCCAAAACGCGGCGTTTTGGTCCGGTTAACCAGACAAAGACTGACAGGTGTCTGACGGGTCTGTTGACCGGACCAAAACGCCGAGCTTTGGCCGCGTTTTGGTCCTGTCAACCAGACCGGGTGTCAGTCTTTTGTCTGAAGCTCGGCGTTTTGGTCCGGTCAACAGACCCGTCAGACACCCGTCAATTTTGTCTGGTTAACCGGACCAAAACGCCGCATTTTGATCACAGTTCCATTGCAGGGTGTGCATATAAGGACAAAAAACACATTTTTTTGTGTGTAAATAGGCAAAATGGTGTGTAGATAGGTACACCCTATTTAATAGAGGGGAGGAATACATTATTGGGATGTGCACGCTTCGGTTATTATCTTCAACCGAAACCAAAGTCTTCAATTAATCTAATATATTAACCAATCGATTTCGGGTTAATCGGTTCAGTTTATTCGGTTAGTTTCTTCCGTGGTTCAGTTCGGTTAATAAGCAAAACAAAACTTGGTCTTGCTTAAAATACATGAAATGAAGATTAAAAAAAAAACTAGAAATTTATGAAAATATGAGTGATTCGGTTAATTTTGATTTTATCAGTTTCTTCTAATTCGGTTTTGATTTAGGGTGTGTTCCCGAGTTAAAAATCCCTCCTCATCCCTCCCCTCCCCTCCATGTCTTTCCAAATTGGAAAGACTATTATCAGGCAGAAAAAACTCCATTTTCCCTCCCCTCCCCTCCTGTTAAGTGGATCTCTGGAACACAGATTTACGATAATCCCTGATTACAAATTTACCATCGCAATATAAACGGCGTGTCTACGGCTCTTTGTTCCATAAGCAATGGATTACTACGATTTCAGGAACAGGTTGAATTCACAATCCTCATCTTCATCGCCTCATCCCATGGCTTCGCTCTACCCTAAGATTGGTCATCCTCCGCCGCCCCGGAATAACGCCACCGCCTCCCCTTCCTGTAAGTAAGCTCTGGATTATATTAGCTATCTATTCAGTGATCCCTGATGTTGGTATTTTTTCAGCAGGAATGGGGATTAGGGTTACTTTAAAACCGGAATTTCGGATTACCCCACCGGTAATTTCTTTACTACTACTTTTTGTGTAGTAATTGTTATCATGAATTGCATGGTTCGTAATATAGTGTTATCTATTTTTTTTAGTATTGCATTCAATTCCATTGATCACTTGTAATACAAGTATAGTTTGGCCTACTTGTTATGTTTTGTTTCACATACATGTTAAAGCAAGTTTTATGTCCAACTTATGATTTATAGTTGTTTATTGTAAGGGTATAAGAACATCAGATATTGGTCTTGAAAATGGTTTTAGTAACTAATGGATTATCTAGCATTCCAGCCAACATAGTGATACTGTCTAGCATGTCTAGTATTTACCGGTGTTTACCGGTGTTTTACCGGTGTTTTACCCGTAAATACTAGTACCGTACCGGTACCGGTACCGAAAAATAGGGAAAGTGGGTACCGGTACCGAATATACCCGGTACGGTTCGGTACCGGTACCCGGTACCAAATGCTCATCCCTACATCTTATAGCCACCTTTCGGGTAGTGGGCCAAACCTCTTTGAGGATTAGGAGTCCCACAACTCGTGATTGCAGTTGCATCTTGCAGGCCAGGCATACATTATCACTATTTTGGTCGATGTGTCATGAGAATGTGGCTTTTGTTAGGTTCTTTTGGTGGGAGTTTGTTGCTTAATATGTAGGCTTATAGCACATTGAAACGAATCATGATATAAGTATGCAAGTTCTTTTCACAGTTGATAATGATTATTAATATCCTTTAAGTTGTATTATTGATTTGATGTTGAGTCAGTCACTCAGTCATACAGTCTTATCAATTTAGAGAGGTTAGAGAAGGTAATTAGTTTGACTAACTAGATATAATAGAAGTGTATACTTAAAAGAGCCTCTTTATCGTTTTGTGTAACTTATTGCTTGGTTCTTATCTTAAGTCTTGATTAAAATACTTGTATTGTAGCCTCAAATGTATCCACACATTGGAGAGATTCCTCGAAGCACATTTCAGTTCGACTTTGAACTAGAGAGGAAGATACTTGCTGAAGCAGAGAAGGAAAACCCAAATTGGAGCAACCTAGGGCTGGAAAACCTTCCCCGTGAAACTGCAAAACCAATATCTCGTGCGGTATGCCACTTTTCTGACTCATACACGGTTTAACTTGCAACTAGTTCGAAATAATTATGGCCATGTATTTGTTGAATGACCCTACACAAGGAAGAAAAATCTGGTTCTTCTTTGCTACTTGGATAGAATTTGCCCAAGTCCGTTGTTTTCTCTTCATTAGTCCATCTTCTAAGTGAAAAGTAAAAAAAAATTAAAAGAATCAGTAGTTGAAAATAAACAATAATGATGCACATGAATGTAATCTTAGGCTTTTAAATGAACTGAACGGTTAGTGAACCGTTTGCGAACTTTTTGGCGTGAAGTTCATATATTCAATAAATGAACGGACTTGAACAAAAATTTTTGTTCATTTAACCATAGTTGTTAAAAGCCGTCGCAAGGGCGAAGGTTAGAAGGGGCCGGAGGGGGCGCCCGACCCCCCGAAATTTTCGCTCAGTAGTGTTATGTATATAGCTTTCGTATAGAAATTTTTGGGTATATATGTTTTCGACCCCCCGGTTCTATATAAATTTTTGGGTATATACGTTTTCGACCCCTCCGTCGGAAATCTCAAGATTCGCCACTGAGCCGTCGCCTCTTGCGCCTAGGCCCAATTTCCTAGCAAGGCGAGGCAATTGCGCTTTAAGTCAAGGCAATTGCGCTTTAATTCTCCAGGTGATGGTTCATGCGCATATTCCAGTGAGATTACTAGATTCTGGAGAGTTTCCGACCAAATTCTTTAAATTCTGGCAAGATTCCAGCTAGATTTCCTACTTTTATCTAACGAAAACTATTTTTCTACACTTATAAACAAGGATTTATAACTTTTGGAACTTAAAAGACGATATAAAATGTTATATAATAGCTTTAGTTTTATTTTATTTGAAGAATAGTATTAACATTCTATTATATAAAAATATTTTAAGTTTTTTTTGTTGTGCGCTTTTTTTTTTCTCAGGCTCGCGCATTTTTTACGCCTTGCGCCTAGGCCACAAGCGAGACCTATGCGCGTTGAGTGCGCCTAACGCCTTTAATAACTATGCATTTAACTAAACGAACGAACATGAACACATGTCACCTTCATCCATTTACGTGCGTTAATGTTCTTTATGGCCGTTCGTTTATGTTCACTTGTTTACAATTTACCTTCGTTCATGTTTGTTCATATATGTTCGTCCACGTTTATGATTGTTTACATATCCATTTAAAATTATTTATTAGTAGTACGAATTGGCCCATCATGCATCAACCCACCAGTCCAATAAAAAAATGTTAGAACCGAGTCTTCGGTAATCAACTAAGGAATGGACAAGAACACATTCATTATCTTGGTTTATCTTTGTTCATTTACGTTTTTTATGTTCATTATGTTTGTTAATATATGTTCTTTTATCTTTGTTAACATTCGTCCATTTACGTCCATTTATAGTATTAACGAATGAACATAAACGAACAAAAACATGCCCTGTTTGTGTTCTTTCTGTTCGTTTATAGGCATATGTAATATGTAGGCCTGGCAAAAGTAACCCATTAAGCTAAATTTGGGTCCTTTTGGGTCATAATAAAAAGTTGCTGGGTTGTTTTTGGTTTAATAATATTTTTGATGGGTCAAATTAAAAAAATGAAAAGGCTGGAATGGGTCAAGAGAAAATTAGAATGGGTGAAATAGGGTTGAACAAAAAATCAAACGGGTCTCTCAAATCACATTTGAAGGAATGAAGGGTGATGACTGAAATCGTCTCTGCTCAATCTCGCATCAGAAGTCTTTGAAATCATCTCATCCATAATCATCTTCTACATCGATCTCATCTCTAACCCTAGAGGTGAACTTTTTGATCTAACTTAGAAACTTTACACTGATCTCAACCCAGAAAATGTGCTCTACATCTCTAGTTTTCCCTCAATTTGTTGGTATAATTTGATTTTAAATATTATGGAACCCTTTTTTAAGCCAACCTGACCCAACCCGAAATCCGTTCCGACCTGAACCCATTTTGACCCGAACCCATTCCGACCCGAACCAAAACAACCCTTTTTTTGATTGACCTGTCCCAACCCGAACCCATTTTGACCCGCTACCCGACCCGCCCATCTTGCCAGATGTAGTAATATGTCTTGAAGCACATAAGTCTTAGCCAACCGATTATATTGGATATATTTTAGTATTAGATTGTATTAGTTATTATTAATTGATTGGTGTAATTAGTCATGTATATCTTTTCTATATTTACGGATGTACTATGCCCTATTTAAGGGGTCTTGTTATTCAATACAGACATACAGAATTTTCCAACTATCTACGGCTTTTATGGTATCAGAGCCGTAGGTTCTGAATACCATCCTCCTGTTCCTTTTCTTTTTCTTTTCTTGATCTTTCTTCTTTACCCCAAAAGCCTACTGGTCTTCGGACTTCATCGGATACGTCCGATAATCAGTCATGACTAAAAACTCCGCTGAAACCTCGTCTAAACCCTCTTCCCTTCACCCGGCGTATTCAGTAGCAAACATCCAGACAAAAATTCGAACCTTGGATGGAACAAAAGTCACTTATTCGTCCTGGGTTAAGCTTTTTCGCCTGCATGCTGTAGCCTACAAGGTTTCTGAACACATCACGGATACGCCAGCACCCGCCACAACTTCCGCAGATTATGAAGCGTGGAAGGAACTCGACGCGTTGGTTCTACAGTGGATTTATAGTACCGTGTCAGACGATCTATTAACTCGAATTCTCGACACGAAGGCTACGGCCTACTCTACCTGGTCAAAATTGGAAAAGATCTTTCTCAGCAACAAGAAGGCGCGCGCTGCAGCACTTGAAACAAAATTCTGCAACCTAACCCTCGGCGCCTGCGCATCTGTCGAAGAATATTGTCAGCGCTTGACTGATTTGGCAAATCAGCTGGCCGATGTTGACCAACCGGTCACCGAATCCAGGTTAGTTCTTCAACTGGTTCGCGGTCTTCCCGAAGAATACAATACCACAGCAGCCTTGATCAATCAGAATGGTGTTGATTGGGACCAGGCCATCACCATGCTCAACGACGAAGTTCTAAGGATCGAAGCACGCCAAGGATCCCCGTCCACTGTTCTCGCTGCTCCAGCCGCACCAGCACCGCCAGCGCCTGCCAATAACAACAACAACAACCCTCAACCACCGCATGCCCAATACGCTGCTTTTCCCCAGGCCCATTATGCTAGTCAGTCACCACACGGGGGGTATAATGCTTTGTGTCCATCCGATTTAAGTGCTGCTTTTGCTAATATGCAGGTTAATCAACCCAACTCTTCCTGGACTTCGGACGTTATGGACACCGGAGCTGAGTCTCATGTTACTCATAATCCAGGTAAAATTTTAATCCCTGATTCATCTCCTGTTTGTCGTAATATTTTGGTGGGTAACGGCAATTATTTACCAATTAACGGATCTGGCACGGGCTTTCATCCATTACCAAATCGTACCTACATTCTACCAAACGTCCTTTATAGCCCACAAATCATTAAAAATCTCATTTCTGTCAGACGATTTACTCGGGATAATAATGTGTCTGTTGAATTTGACCCTTTTGGTTTTTCTTTGAAGGATCTCAAAACTAAACGGATTCTCTCACGTCACAACAGCATCGGGGACCTCTATCCATTTACTCCACCATCCTTGCCACCTCAAGCTACCTTTCTTGCATCTCCTGCTTCTCCATGGCATGATCGTCTTGGTCACCCCGGGACCCAAGTTCTAGATATTTTAAGTCGTAATTTCAATTTTTCATGTAATAAAGACAAATTATCTCATGTTTGCAATTCTTGTCAACTTTCAAACAGTAAACGTTTGCCTTTTCAGTCTTCTAATACTTTTACTTTTGCTCCGTTTGACATTATACATTGCGACTTATGGACGTCCCCGATCACGAGTAAATCTGGGTATAAATATTATATGGTTCTCATTGATAACTTCTCGCACTTCGTGTGGGTATACCCTCTTAAATACAAGTCTGATACTTTCCCAACTTTCACAAAATTTCACCAGCTAATCTTCACACAATTTAATCGTAAAATTAAAAGTTTTCAATGTGATTTGGGCGGTGAATTTGACAATCTTGCATTTAAAAACTTTGCTAACCACCATGGTTTATTATTCCGTTTTTCCTGTCCTCAAACCTCGTCCCAAAACGGTCGTGCTGAACGTATGATTCGTCGCCTCAACGATATCATTCGTGCTCTTCTAATTCATGCCAACCTTCCGCCGACGTTCTGGGTGGAAGCCCTTCACACGGCAGTATACCTTCACAATATTCTACCCACTAAACGCCTTAATTTTTACACACCAACCTTTGCCCTTTACCTACGTCATCCTGAGTACGCCCACTTACGCGTATTTGGTTGTGCCTGTTACCCCAAAGCCTCCAGCCACAACCACCTCATCTCAACGGCCCACTGGTCCGCCACCAGACACATCCGCCCCATCCCAACACCCCACTAGTCTCCCTCTCACACCCGGTCAACACTTTGGTCAAGCACCTACCCCTTCTATTCCCATTTCAGCGGCTTCCAACCAACACTCTATGACCACTCGGTCTAAATCCCGTGCCACCTCCCATACCGCTCTCACCACTACTACCTTATCTCCTATCCCGACCACCTATGCTAAGGCCCTAGCCGATCCGAATTGGTTAAATGCTATGCAAACCGAATTTACGGCATTACAGGTTAATGATACATGGGAGCTTGTTCCACGCCCTCAGGATCATCCAGTTATCCGATGCATGTGGCTTTTTCGCCATAAATTTAAGTCTGATGGGTCTTTAGAACGGTACAAGGCACGATTGGTGGTTAATGGTAATTCACAGACGGTGGGTATTGATTGTGATGATACATTTAGCCCGGTTGTTAAACCGGCTACTATTCGGACCGTTCTCTCTCTTGCGGTCTCGAGGTCCTGGCCTATTCATCAATTGGATGTGAAGAATGCTTTTTTACATGGGGAGCTTCACGAGACTGTTTTCATGCATCAGCCTCCGGGATTTTATGATAAGCGTTTTCCCAACTATGTGTGCCGGTTGAAAAAGTCTCTCTATGGGCTCAAGCAAGCCCCGCGTGCATGGTACACTAGGTTTGCTACTTTTATTACCTCGCACGGCTTTCGGAGTAGCGCATGCGATAATTCTTTGTTTGTTTATCATCGGGATGCTAATAATATTGCATATTTGCTCTTGTACGTTGATGATATTGTCCTTACAGCATCTAATGATGGTCTTTTACATGATATTATTGGCACACTCTCACGAGAGTTTGCTATGACAGATCTGGGTCGGTTACATCATTTTCTCGGGATTAAAGTTACACAACACGCCCATGGTATTTTTCTGTCTCAGGCTCAGTATGCGAAAGACATTATTGCTCGCGCGTCTATGACTTCGTGCAAACCGTGTACGACACCAGTTGACTTATCGGCTAAATTGAGTGCTACTGATGGTTCCTTATTTTCTGACCCGACTTTATATAGAAGTCTTGCTGGCGCTCTGCAGTATCTCACATTTACCAGACCGGATATCTCATATGCAGTTCAACAGGTCTGCTTATTTATGCACGAGCCGCGGGACTCTCATTTTTCGTTCATGAAGCGCATCATACGGTATATACAAGGGACCATTGAATATGGTATTCGTATTGTTAAGTCCGCATCTCATTCATTGGTGGCCTATTCGGATGCTGACTGGGGAGGCTGTCCTGACTCAAGACGTTCTACTTCAGGATATTGTGTCTTTCTTGGTGACAATATCGTTTCATGGTCCTCTAAGCGTCAACCTACGGTGTCTAGATCCAGCGCGGAAGCAGAATATAGAGGGGTTGCTAATGCCGTCGCAGAAGCCACTTGGGTTCGAAACTTGTTACTTGAACTTCATACACCTTTGCGTCAGGCTTCGGTCATTTACTGTGACAATGTCTCCGCAGTTTACTTATCCAATAATCCGGTACAACATCAGAGGACAAAACATATCGAAATTGACATTCATTTTGTTCGAGATAAGGTTCGTGTTGGCCATATCCGAGTTCTTCATGTTCCTTCATCGCTTCAGTATGCCGATATATTCACAAAGGGGTTATCTCGACAGCTATTTCAATCGTTCCGTTCCAGCTTGAGCGTCTGTCCTCCGCCCGCTCAAACTGAGGGGGTGTCTTAGCCAACCGATTATATTGGATATATTTTAGTATTAGATTGTATTAGTTATTATTAATTGATTGGTGTAATTAGTCATGTATATCTTTTCTATATTTACGGATGTACTATGCCCTATTTAAGGGGTCTTGTTATTCAATACAGACATACAGAATTTTCCAACTATCTACGGCTTTTAATAAGGTGCAGACATCTTTTGGATAATTATCTCTGCTTTGCTGTAAAATTTTTCCTTTCTAGAGTCTAGACACACTTTCAAGTTGTACTGGATCACCTCTTTGTATTAAGGTCCATAGTTATATACTTATATATTAGGATTCTTTTCCCCAGAGAAAAGTGTCCGGATAGTCCCTGTGGTTTGCTTCATTTCCACCTTTAGTCCCTAACCTTCTAAAATTACAGCGAAAGTCCCCAACTTTTGCAATTTCGTTCCCGGATAGTCCCTGAAGCGGATGGGGGTTAGTTTTTGGTGTAAAGTGGGTGTGAAATGACCAAAATACCCTTACTGGTAAATAAATAACTAAAAAGTTAAAAGAAATATAATTAATATTTAAATATTTATGTGGGACCCACCTCCCACCCCACCCTCCATAAACCCCAATCTTCACCACCTCCACCTTTGACCACCACCATCACCACCAGTCTCCACCATTTCACCTTTCACTACCACCGTCATCCACCTTTCTCCCACCAGATCCGCCACCCTCCAACCACCCACAACTCCGATCACTGTTCACGGTCTCCACCACTCAACACCACTGTGCACTACCAACAAACACCTTTAACAACCGCAGCACCGCAAACAACACCCAACCACAACCACCTTTAATCATGACCACCGTGCACTACCACCGGCGACCGCAGAAACGACCTCCCATAACCACGACACCACCACAGTTCATCTTTACCTCTCCATATACCACCGCACCACCACTACTACAACCCATTACCTTCGTCAACAACCACGCTAGGTGCTGATGATGGTGGTGCGTTGTGGCGGTGGTTATGTTCACCGGAATTTCTCAGGGGCGAGTCAAACCAGACCCCGGATATGTCCATATGGTGCATCTGAAATAATCATCATCATCATCATCAAAACCATCTCCATTTAACAGGTGAAAAAGGCGTTTTCTCAGTTATGAAATTGTATTGCTTTCAACCACTAAACTCATCACAACTTGATTCAAAGTTTATTATTTATAAAAATAAAATGGGGGAGTTCAATCTGATGTTAACGTGTGAAGGTGGTTGTTGGCTGTTGCAAGTTTTGATAGCTGGGGAAGGGTTTTGGTGATGGCTGGTAGGTTGTGTAAAGAGATGAAGAAGGTGGGGAAGGTGGGCCCCACTTATCTTTTATAAATGTTTAATTAATTAACGTTTTATTTTTTTTTAAATAAAGAGTATTTTGGTCATTTCACACCCACTTAACACCAAAAACTAACCCCCATCCGCTTCAGGGACTATCCGGGAACGAAATTGCAAAAGTTGGGGACTATAGCTGTAATTTTAAAAAGTTAGGGACTAAAGGTGAAAATGGAGCAAACCACAGAGCATTTTTCTCTTTTTCCCCACTATTTTGTGCTCCACTATCACCGTATACGACATGTTCCCATTGTAATTTGTGGAAGGGTTAGAACCATTTACTTTAGGCCAAGTCCTGTTTTGGGTAATGTACTTTCTTTACACATTATAGTAACAAGCTTGGATTTCATCTTTATTAGAACCATTTGTTAGTCCGTTTTGGCTTAAAGTAAGTTGGCACAGTATAGTAACAAGCTTGGATTCATCCGTTTTGCACCGTAGGGGTGTTCAGGATTCGTTTCGAATTCGAAAAATTCGAAATTCGTTTAAATTCGATTCGATTATCAAGAATTCGTTTCGATTATAAGAATTCGAATTCGAATTCGATTCAATTCGAGTCAAGTAAATCGAATACGAATCGAATACGATTTTATAATTTCAAATTCGATTCGATTCGAAATTCGAATAAAAATTATACATTTTTATATAGAATACATATATAATTTTTATTAAGCTATACTATAAATTATTTTCAAAAAATTTTCCAAGTATTAAAATTATCCATTAGGTGACCCGGGCTCGTACGTGATACTATCACGGGAACACTCCACCACGCGTTATACTCCACCGCCACTAAAACATATAACGCGTTATATGTTAACGAAAATCCATTTTTGTTATATTTTCAACGCGTGATGGGTTGGTTTTGTGAGTGGAATTGTTGGTTGGGGGAAAATTGTTGGGTGTGGTGATGAGTGATGACCACCCCCACTAAAAAAGGTTATGAGTGATGGAAAAATGGTCGATGACATGGCGGAACTTGATTGGTGCTTGTGAGTGATAAATTCTATCACTAGTGAACCACCCCCCCCCCCCCTCCTCCCCTTACCAAACCCACTACATGACCCATAAGTAAAACCTAAGTAACAAATCTCAAAAGATCTCTAACCATAAAAATATTAACTTGGAATGTAGAGTGATTATTCCCGACTTCTCGTTTTGAATTTTAGACTTGTGGTACTTTATTTGAAACTTTTTAATGTGATATCGTGCTTTATGGCTGCTTTAAAATTTATGTTTCATTTTGATTGTTTTTCATGTTTAAAGAATCTGAATTTAATCGAATTTATTCGAATTCGATTCGAATTCGAAATTTTAATCGATTATGAATCGAATAAGAATTGGGTTTTTTATTTGAATACGAATTCGAATCGAATACGAATTCAAGGAAAAATAAAAATTATTCGAACAATTCGATTCGAATAATTCGAAAATTCGATATTCGATTCGATGAACACCCCTATTGCACCGTACATAAATATTCCTGAAATTTTCCCAATTCTTGCAGAACTCTAGTGCTAGTGTAGATCCGGTTGTGGGAAAATACACAGCGACAGGTCTTAATAGAGACGCAGTGTCTATTGCAGTTGCCAAGTACGGAGATAATCCAATTAAGGTATCTACTTGTCTAGTTTTTTTAAAGTTTATTAGCATTCATACTTACAGGTGGTGCTCTAAATGGGAAATATATATATAATTGATTTGGTTGACCTGTTTGAGATGAAACATAAGTGCAATTTTAATTTTAATTTTACAGGTTAGGGAATTTGTGAGTGGGTACATGGTGTTGAGAGAAATGGGGTTCGAAGCAAATCGTGTCGCTGAAGCATTATTCGCTCATGATAATGATAAGGAGGCTGCAGCACATTTTCTGACCACTTCATCCTCATAATGTTAACAATTTCCTAAATAAATAATGACTATGAAACTGAAATCTTAATCAAAGTGTAAATATTGTGTTTTAAGTAAAAGTTTTCTTAAAAGGAGTATTTTTTAGAGAACAGTTAAAGTTAATCTCGTATTATTCTAATTCCAAGCATGTTGCGACTACTAACAAAATAAAAACGAAGTATTATAATTCATAGACAAATATATTATATATTATGACGACGGGGGCATCAACTGCTACATATAAAAATAAAATCACGACGCTTGTTTAATAATTTAGTAGCATGTTACAGTTGGTCAACTCTTAATAGTTTAGTACCATACGTCCATACGTATATGTCTACCGCCACTAGGATTTGGTTGGCGCATGCATTTTCTCACTCCAATAAATTTTAACATTAACGATGCATGTGGATACGGATATTAAATTAATTAAAATGTTGAGATAATACTATATGATAATAATGTGGATTATTAATATATTATGATTATCATAGTCTTACAATGGTTTCCATAGGTTTTCACCTATCGTAAGGAGGTTATATGGTGAAATTGAACTATCGTGGGCTTGCAATGTAGATTTACTTAGGCCTCAACTTATTAATGTTTTTGGATTAGTTTCAAGTTAAATCATTTGTGTATTTGTTTATCTATGATAACATGTGTGTAGTGTACATGTTAAGGTAGAAACAGCCAAAAATGATTAAAAAAGATGAATAAGTTTTGGGGTGAATAAAATGAGACTTTGTAGCTCGTTTATTTGTTATATTCTCTACCACGTTTTGATCAATACTTCAAGATGAAGATTATGTTCTTAAAAATTTATCTGATTGATTATAAAAAAGAAAACCTTTCTTAAATATCTCCTGCTATATTTCTATTCTAATGGAAATTACAGAAACTAATTAGATAATAATATAAAAATTATTTGTGTAACACTTGTATTTTTGTTAACAACAAAGACCCAGACCCGGGATTAGTAGATCACCCTTCCGCCCGAAAAAACAAAATGTGATAACCCGAGCCATCAGGGTGAAGAAAAAACCTACAACTAAAAAAAAAACCTGTTAATCATTTGTCAATAAAGTATCAAAAAAGCATGAAACACAAGTGCACAAAAAATGTGTTAGCTTATAACTAAAAATCAAAAGTCTTGGTAGTTGGTACCTATTTGAAACAAAAGTAAAAAAAAAGAACAAAATGCCAAAATTGATATAATAATGTACGTATAGACGAAATAAAATATAAGTCACGAGAGGGTTACAGGAGCAGCGTGTGTTCGTCGGTGGTTACCTTCTCCACCACCGCTGCCTGAACCACTGTAACAGTTTATGCTCCTCCTAAATATTGAACCTCTTCTTATCCCAAATCACTCCATTTTTGGTATTGAATTATTAGACTGAGCTCTTCCCTTTCACCACCACGTGCATCTTCCGATTATCTCTCCAATCTCATTCATTGCTCTCTCTCCACATTTATTATTCTCCACCTTACCTCCATTAATTCTAGCCCCTACCTTCAAACTTCAAATCTCTCTCTCTCTCTCTCTCTCCATTCATTTGTCTCTTTCATTCTGGTGTTTCTCAGTGTTTCAGCTCATTGCTTGTAGATAGATTCTCACCAAATTCAGGTACAACTACATATCCTTCCTCATTTAATTTAACTTATCTTCACTCATTTCAATTACCTTTATTCGTCTACTATTCTTTGTTCAATTTTATCTTGTAATTTTGTATTTGTTTTTATCCAACTTTTCCTTCTCTTACAATTTTGTCATTTCGTTAGTTACACTTTTTTGTCTGTCGAAAGAATGATTTAGCTGATTGGCTCATGTTTCTTTTACTAGTAAATTTTTTCACTTTGCATTGGTAGTCCAAAGAGAAATGAGTTTGAGTCTCGCCTGAGTAAAAATAAGTGGTTGAGCCATGGTTTTACCACAGTGCGTCTTCGGACGCTGGGTTTCCTTTGGAATCGTGACGGCCCGGGTCATCAACCAGGGCCGTGTCCCTGAGAGCTCAGGGCCTGGACGAATAGAATAAATGGGCCCATGTATTTTCAAGCAATTACGTGTTAACCTAACAACAAATAATAAGAATTTACATGAACAAACGGTTAAATAATTTTTTACAACAAAATATCACACGTAATACACTATATTAATTAATTATATATATGAACTGGCCGAGTTACATCAATATCGCAGGTAAGCGAGCAACAAGCTGCGCCGCTACCCCTTTCTGAATAGCAAACCCTAGCCTATTAAAGACAAACCCTGCCCCCTGTTGATGAGCAACTGCTGTGGACAACCTTTTGAACCCCTAGCCTATAAATAATTTAATATAAACAAAAAATTAACTTAAATAAACATTTTAATACAAATGAATATGAATATCTATATGTATTGGGTTACACACTCAATAATTTTAGAACTTTTTTCTTCCTAGAACAAATGTAAACATAAAAATCAAAGAAAACAAAATGTTGTCATGTCTCGAACCAAAGACCCGTGTATTGACAAGTAAACACATACTCATTAGAGTTATAACAATGTTAATGTTTCATATTGGACTGTTAATATTTTATATATAAATATAATGAAAGAATTTTTTTTCGGCCCTTAAAAGTTTTAGGCCCTGTTCAGTGGCACACCTTGCACACCCTCTGAAACGGCCATGCATCAACGTTTTCTGCGTTCACAACATGGGTAGCCTTTTGCCATTGTATTTACCGGTTGATTGGGCTTTTGTTGGCTTTTTTTAATAAAAAGAAAGTATATTTTTTTTTCATTTCAATATAATACAAACCTTGTCACAGAAGTCAGTAAATAGCGGAAGAAGAAAGAATAAAAATATAGACGTAATTCATTTACGTTTCTTGTTTGACTGAAACATATGCTGTCTGTAAAAAAACATGTATCATGAACAATTGTACCCAAACCAAAGATTTATAAACCCAAAAAACTGATACAAATGTGAAACAAAGAACTTGACACAAATCACTCACAGACCTCTCACTTGTAGATTATCAACAAGACAGTCTACTAGACAATAACAAGTAAATCAACTCTATGTGAATCAAAAGGATTCACTGAGGACCAAACCCTAATTTCCTTAAACTGGGAGAACGATAACAGGACTGAAAAGATGAACACCAATGACAAGTTGTCCAGAAGTATCTTTATATAGGATGACCCGGTTGAACTATCCGAATAACCCGGATCCACTTGTAACCATTTCGGTTGTAACAGCAACAGGCCCAAGTCCAGCTTTAATAAATAGGCAACAGGCCCAAGACAACTTCTAGCTCAAGACAGCTTCTAGCCCAAAACAGCTTCCAACCAATCGAGTAGTCCAAGTCTTTAGTTCAAACCCACAGGTACATTATCTCATAAAACAAACATTAAAACCAGCTATAAGAATCAAAAATAAAAGTGACATAATAAGAAGTATTACTTTTAACACTGTCATACATACAAGTTAGCTGTACTCAATTTAATTAGATTAATATTCAACGTTCATCTCATTATGGCAGTTATTTATGAATTTTATTATTATCTCTTCACCTGCACACTACTAAATCCTTCTTTTTCAACTTATTCTTCTTATTCAGATGAGTAGAAAAGCTTTGTAGAAACATATCGAAGACGATGGGCAACAAGATGTGTATATTCTTTGCTGTTTTATTGCTCGGAGCAAGTTTACATTCATTAGTTACTGCAGAGCCCTTTGAAGATAAGCAGATTTTAATTAACTTCATTCAAAGCATTTCGCATAGCCGCGCAATCAATTGGGATATGGGTTCGTCAGCATGCGTTAACTGGACCGGGATAACATGTAATCATGATGGTTCAAGAATTATAGCTCTCCGGTTACCTGCTTTTAGTCTTCATGGTCCGATTCCACATAACACTCTTAGCCAGTTATCAGATCTTCAAATCTTGAGTCTGAGATCCAACGGGCTAACGGGCCCGTTTCCTTCGGATTTTTCCAATCTTAGAAACTTAACAGCTCTTTACCTTCAGTCGAACGGGTTCTATGGCCCGTTGCCTTTGAATTTTACTAACTGGAACAATCTTTCGATACTTGATCTGTCGAATAATGGTTTCAATGGAAGTATTCCTTTTTCCTTATCGAATTTAAGTCATCTTACGGCTTTAAACCTCGCTAACAACTCGTTTTCTGGTGAAATCCCGAATCTTAATATCCCGAGTTTGCAAGAGCTTGATTTGTCAAACAATGATCTCACCGGACCCGTACCGCAATCTCTTGAAAGATTTCCTAGCTCGGCTTTTGTTGGTAATAATCTTTCTTCTTTAAGCTCAATGCCACCTGTTGTTTCTCCCACCAGCCAACCAGTAGCGAAAAAACATACAAAACTCGGGGAACCTGCGATTCTCGGAATCGCGATCGGTAGTTGTGCGTTAGCGTTTGTACTACTTGCGTTGCTAATGATCCTCCGGTATTCGAAGGATAAAACAGAGGTTTCAGAGAGACCACAGAAAGAAGAAAAGGTAACAAAACTGCGATCCGGAAGTCAAAATGTCAACGGGAATGGAAGCCTTGTGTTCTTTGAAGGTAGCAGCCTTGCGTTTGATTTAGAGGATCTGTTTAGAGCTTCGGCTGAGGTGCTCGGTAAGGGTACGTTTGGTACGACTTATAAAGCCGCATTGGAGGATGCAAGCACTGTTGTTGTGAAGAGACTGAAGGAAGTTGCTGCAGCCAAAAGAGATTTCGAGCTCCAAATGGAACTTGTTGGAAACATTAGGCACGAGAACGTTGTTACTCTAAGAGCTTATTACTACTCGAAAGACGAAAAGTTGATGGTGTATGACTATTTTGATCAAGGGAGTGTTTCTTCAATGTTACATGGTATGTTTCTATCAAATTTCTTGTATGATTTTGGTGGTTTTGTTTGTGTTGGTGAGTAACAGGTCAAACGGGCCAAACGGGCCATGTATGTAGCTTAAGTATAATTTGCAGTCCCATCTAGTTATAACTTATGATCAATTTGTAATTTCGCAGCAAAAAGAGATGAAAACCGGACTCCATTAGATTGGGATAGTCGATTACGAATAGCCATTGGAGCAGCAAGAGGTATTGCTTATATCCACACACAATCTGGAGGGAAACTTGTTCATGGGAACATCAAAGCCTCCAACATCCTTCTAAACCCGCAGCGATACGGTTGCGTAAGTGACGTTGGCCTGGCCCCGGTGATGACCCCGTTAACGCCACCAGTAATGCGTATAGGCGGCTACCGGGCCCCAGAAGTAGCAGACACTCGAAAAGTGTACCAAGCGTCAGATGTCTACTCTTTTGGAGTTGTGTTACTAGAGCTTCTAACAGGAAAGTCACCTACTCATGCAACTGGAGGTGAGGAGGTGGTGCATTTGGTGCGATGGGTTAACTCGGTGGTGCGCGAGGAATGGACGGCGGAGGTGTTTGACGTGGAGCTGTTGAAGTACCCAAACATAGAAGAGGAGATGGTGGAGATGTTGCAGATTGGGATGCAATGTGTGGCGCGGTCGCCTGAGCAGAGGCCGAAGATGGCGGATGTAGTGAAGTTGGTGGAGGATATACGGAGGACGACGAATGCGGGTGCGTCCGGGGTGTCGACGCCGGCAACGGAGGCGACGACTCCGGCAACGGAGGTGACCGCGTCTCCGGTGGTAGCTCAACAGATAGGATCATCTGTTGTTGCAATGTAATGTAATATTATTTTTAGAGAATTGGTTGTGGAAATAACTGTAATATTAAAAAAGATGTGACATGGGTATTGGTTATTTTTTTAATGGAATTATTACTGTGTTAGGGGTTTGTTTAACTACATTATTGACAAATTTCCCAATTTGTGGTTGACTATGAAAGGTAAACCAAAATATTTGATTTTCAAAGTCTTGTGATAACTTTTTTAAATAATAGTCTTTGGCTGCTTCTTGTTCTAAGATTTTTCTAATGAAATTTTAAGAACGTGACATATTCTTAAGCAAATATATATTTTTGTTCATTTAATAAATTCGTTTAGAGGCGCTGCCATAATGGTTTCGAGTCCGCCGCGTGGTTGTAATCACACAGTTTGTTCATGCTTGATCAATATATTTTACTTATGCTTATTGCATATTAGTTATACATATATATCTTTATAAATATATTAGTTTTATTCGTTTCTATATCAATGTAAAAAACAGAAAACACATGCAATTAAGCTAAAAGATATATAAAATAACGGACTAAATATTATTAATATCTTAAATAAATCATTTTTAGACTATGAGGTGTGGATTCTCCTTACTCATTCTTCCCTCAAATCCACATCAGCCTCCCTTTTCATGTTAGCATCCTCCCCCAAACATGGGGTGTGGACATGTGGTTCCGCCTTCTTCCATTTCAATTTTTTTATTCAATGTATTTTATTTATAAATAACATTTTTTATTCGTTTAATTTGTTAAATTAAAAATAACTAAACATAATTTTAAATTAAATTAAAACTTTAAAACATTAACATATATAGCTAAAAACAAATTTTAGTGGTCTTTTTAAAATTAAAACCAAATTCTAAGGGGTCTTTTAGAAACAAAACCAAATTTGAGGGGTTTGCAAGCTAAAAAACAAACTTGGTGGTAAAACTTGCAACACATAAAAAACCTTTTTCACTCCTTAGACTAAAGGGTATGGTGACATCCCATCCTTGGAGGACCATCCGCCACATAGGCGTCACGTCATAGTCCTCCCAAAGATGCACCATCACCTTGAACTAGAGGGTATGGGAGGATGGTCCTAGTCATAGTCCTCCCCACCATTTATATATATATATTTTTTAATCTTCTATGTTTTTTTTAATCTTCTATTTTTTTAACATTTAAAAAATAAACTAAGAAAATATTTTCATTACATAAACCACATTACATAAACTTAAAAAAAAACATACACTAAATAAAAAAAAAACAAAGACTTAATAAAAAAACATAGAGTTAAATAATTTGATGTTTTTCCATGATGTCCTGTTGTAGTTTTTTCAACATCGAACGTTTCGGCTCGGGTTTGTCCTCGACATTCATCGATATTATATCCCATTCCTTGAGCCGAATTTTTTCATCGGAAATTCGGATTTTCTCATTCGACAATCGGACCTTCTCGCGTAACTTTTCTTCCGCTACACGAGTTTTTTCTTCGACGGCCCGCTCCTTCGACTTCGTCTTTTGGGCCGAGATGTCGTTGTACATGTTCCATAAACTCAACCATGTTCGGGTCCACCTTTTCCTTTTCTTTCCCCTTGGCCCGCTCCTTCTTTGATTTGTCTCGGCCCGGTGGACGCTCCGCTTCATGTACGGCGTACTCCTCTTCGTCAAAGTCGGCGTCATCATTTAAGTTTACGTGACACCTCGGGTCCGATCCACCGGCGCTAAAGCTACCCGTTTCCGATGTTTTTTGGCGTTTCGCCATCTCCACCTCGTTAGGAATCGGCGACCATTTCGGTTCCTTTTTCATAATTTCCCACGCGCGAACGTGAGCAAAGTTGGTATTACCATTGTTGTTCTTATAGTTGTCCAACGCTTTTTTGAAAACATCGTCGTCGCTCATGCCGCTACGACGCCCACTTGTATATATTTTATTATATTCCTCGCAAAACCTATTGACGGCCGAGTTCAATTTCCGCCACTTTGACGACACCGAGTCGATATCACGATACGGGCCTTGGTCCATAAGTTCGAGGAACTTCGCCAAAACCTTGGACCAAAACCCGTCACCCGTTTGGTTATTACCTATAATAAAACAAACAAAATATATTAAATTTAAACAAACAAAAAAATAAACTGTTAAAAAAAAGTAAACTGTTAAAAAAAATAAACACACTTTAAAAATACGATTTAAATAAAAAAAATAAAAATTAACCAAACTGTTGACCATCAAATTTAAATAAACTTTAAAAAAAAAATTAAAAATTTATAAACTGTTAAAAAAAATTTAGAAAAATATACTTAAAAAAAGTATAAACCTTAAAAAAAAGATAAACCTTAAAAAAATACGAACCTTTTGTCTTGTTGTTAGACGTGGCTATGAAAGCCTTGGCTAAGGTTTCTTCTTCGATTGGCGTCCACTTAGTCGACTTCGGTTTGGACGATTGATCACCAACCACTTGCTTGCATTTGTTTCGTTTTCCTTTTCCTTTAGCCGGTTGGGTTTCGGGAACAACCTCCACATCGTCGTCGGGTTCGGGTTGTTGAAAGGGTTGCATCGGGATCGGTTAGGGTTGAACGGGTGGTGTCGGGTTCGGTGGGAAATTATAAGCACCTCGTGTAAGATTTTAGGGTAAATGGCTTTCTTGCCTCCTGTATTCTCATTCCTCAAATATATATAGGTATGTACAAAACCCTAGAATTAATTACAATTGACATAATTATGGAAATACAATATTGACTCCTATTACACCCCCGCAGTCGAAGCGGGAGGTTGCCGAATGTTGAGACTGGAACGAAAATCATCAAAAAGTATCCGGGGCAGCCCCTTGGTGAATATGTCAGCAATCTGGTGACGAGAGGGCACATGAAGGATTCGCACTTGACCTCGCTGAACTTGTTCCCGCACAAAGTGAATATCGAGCTCAATGTGTTTCGTACGTTGATGTTGCACCGGATTACCTGACAAGTAAATAGTACTCACGTTGTCACAGTATACTAACGTGGCACGAGTGAGAGGATGTCGAAGCTCAAGAAGCAAATTGCGTAACCAGCAAATTTCAGCAACGACGTTAGCTACCCCACGGTATTCGGCTTCGGCACTGGAGCGAGATATGGTAGGCTGGCGTTTAGATGACCATGAGAGTAAGTTATCACCGTAATAGACACAATAACCACTCGTGGACCGTCGAGTGTCGGGGCAACCGGCCCAATCCGCATCCGTGTATGCCACGAGAGAAGGAGTCGCGGATGAGCATAGGGTAAGACCGTAGGAAGTAGTGCCCTTGATGTACCGAATGATGCGCTTTAAAGCGTTCCAATGACCTGTTTTCGGGGCATGCATATGCATGCAAACCTGTTGTACCGCGTAACTGATGTCGGCCCGTGTAAAGGTAAGATACTGAAGCGCTCCAGCGAGACTACGATACAAAGTAGGATCATGAAAGTCCTCGCCGGAGTGAGCACTCAGTTTGGAGTGCGTGTCAACCGGGGTAGTGACGGGGTTGCAAGACTGCATCCCGGCCCGAGCGATAATATCCAAAGCATATGACTGTTGGGAAAGAAACATAGTGTTGTGTTGTCGAGTGACCGCGACTCCAAGAAAGAAACTGAGTGGCCCAAGGTCTTTCATAGCGAATTCATTGGCTAGGCGGGCCATCAACTGATGTCGAAGCTGGTCGGTTGATGTAACAAGGAGAATGTCATCAACATAAAGAAGTAGGTAGGCTACGGTTGCATCCTCGTGCAATGTGAACAGCGAAGCATCACACTTACTTTGGCGAAACCCCAATGTCAAAACGTAATCAGTGAACCTTTGGTACCATGCCCGCGGCGCCTGTTTCAACCCGTATAATGACTTTTTCAACCGACATACGTGATTAGGAAAACCCGTGTGGCGAAATCCCATAGGCTGATACATGTACACAACTTCATTTAATTTTCCATGCAAAAAAGCATTTGAAACGTCTAACTGATGAACGGGCCATGACTTCGACAATGCAATCGACAATACCGTACGTATAGTAGTTGGTTTAACAACGGGACTAAATGTTTCTCCGCAATCAATACCCACCTGTTGTAACCGACCGTCACACACCAGACGTGCCTTGTATCGTTCTAACGTACCGTCCGACTTAAACTTGTGTTTAAATAGCCACATGCTTCGAATAATGTTCATGTTTGGTGTACGTGGTACGAGATCCCAAGTATCATTTTTAATAAGAGCATCGAATTCGTTGGACATGGCCTGAAGCCATACCGGTGTGGACAAAGCATCGGTTGGGTTTTTAGGGAGGGGGACAACGGGTGTGGTGGTGGTTGTGTGTAGGTTGAGTTGCCGTTTAGGTTTGGTGATCCCGTCCATGGCGCGGGTGCGCATGGTACGAGTGGGTTGGGTGGCAGTGGGCTGGTTCGGTATAATGGTAGGTGAAGGTGTATGAATCGCGGCTGGGCTGGGCAATGGGGTAGGCTGAGTAGCGGGTGGGGTTGGTTGGGCCGAGGGAGTTGGTTGGGCCGAGGGAGGGGTAGGAAGGGGCTGGGCCAGGACGGGTGCAGAAGGGGTGTGGGCTGGGGAGGTTTGGGTCGTTGGAGGGGTTAGGGCCGATGGGGGGGTTTGGGCCGATGGGGGAGTGTTGGGGTTGTGGGCCGGTGCGGTATGGGGAGAGGGGAATTGGACAGCGGGCCAAAGTAGAGGGGAGAGCCCAGTTTGAAGAAAATCATAGGAGGGTTGAGGAGAGATACGGTTGGCAAACGGAAAGATAGTTTCGTCAAAGACGACATGGCGGGATATAATGATTTGTTTGGTTTCGAGGTTGAAGCATTTATAGCCTCGGTGAGTGAGCGGGTATCCAAGAAAGACGCACGGAAAAGAACGGTGTTCGAGTTTGTGGATAGTGGTAGAGGGGATAAGGGGATAGCAAAGGCAACCAAAGA
Source organism: Helianthus annuus (assembly GCF_002127325.2). Lineage (NCBI taxonomy): Eukaryota > Viridiplantae > Streptophyta > Magnoliopsida > Asterales > Asteraceae > Helianthus > Helianthus annuus. Next base: position 148,903,190 of record NC_035439.2, read on the forward strand.
CACGGAGGTGATCGTATGTTGGGATGCGGTGATAGAGGTTTTCGGTGGGAGTGGTGTTATGTTTGTGTTTAATGGGGAGTATGTTAAGAAGATATGTAGCGGTGTCTAGAGCATGATCCCAAAAGTACGAAGGTAGGGATGCGTGGGCCAAGAGGGTACGAAGCATGTTGTTAATGGTGCGGATTTGACGTTCCGCTTTACCATTTTGGGAGGACGTGTGAGGACACGAGAGGCGATATTGCATGCCATGGTCATTAAAAAATTGTGAGAAGGACGAGTTGACGTATTCACGACCGTTATCGCATTGGAGAGTTTTTATTTTCTTTGCAAATTGGGTTTCAATATATTTGTAAAAGTTACAAAAGACAGTGTAAACTTGGGATTTCTTGGATATGGGGTAAGTCCATAAAAAATTCGTGTGATCATCGAGAAACAGAATGTAGTATCGATGACCACCCGAGCTTAGAATGGGCGATGTCCAAAGGTCGCTATGTATAATGTCAAATGGGTGAAATATATGTGTGTGGGACGAAACAAATGGTAAACGAACACTTTTTCCAAAAACACAAGATTGACAAATGTTATTATTCAAAGTACTGAAATCAATAGAACATGAACGTTTTAAATTTTGCATAGTAGGTTGTCCCGGATGACCGAGACGATGATGCCATAGTTGAGAGGAAATAGCTGCGAATGTGGAGGGGTTGGTGGTGCTTCCCGGACCAAGCAATAGCGGGTATAGATCACCGCTGCTGTTGCATCGTAGGATAGGGATCCGGGTCTTGTAGTCCTTCACAAGAAAACCAAACGGGTCAAATTCAACTGAAACAGAATTATCAGTAGTAAAGCGTCGAACAGAAATTAGGTTTTTAAGCAATTTTGGTGCATATAAGGTGTTCTTTAGGACAAAGGGTGGGAAGGGTGGTGGGAGGATTTTGGTGCCATGTCCAACAACCGGAATGGTCGAGCCATTACCAACGATAATATCTTGTGGGATGCTGTTATTAAAAAAAGATTGAAAATTACCTTGGGTGTTAGTCATGTTGGTCGTGGCGCCAGTGTCCATCACAGGGACCGGATCATGTTGATTCAAGGACATGGAATACATCGCCTGTTCGATGTCCGTGGGTGTGTACGCGGCATGATTAGCTTGATTGGGCCGCGGACCGAGGATGCCAGGAGCAGATCCCGAGTTGCCGGCAGGAGGGTTCATGGTCGGGTAGGGGCAAGGTGGCATAGCCCACTGTTGTTGCGAAGTGGCAGCCCAAGGCTGCTGGGCTTGCGCGGCCCATTGCTGAGCGGCCCATGGGGGAGGGGTAGACCAAGACTGAGGAGCCCAAGGTGAGGGAGTATGCCACTGTTGCTGTTGCCAAGCATGGTTGCTGTGATTTCCACGGCCGCGACCCCACGTGTTCCTGCCGCGACCCCGGCCACGCGAACCACGACCACGACCGCGACCACCATAATTATTATCCGTGCGGTAGTCGGCCGGACCATTATTATTATTGCCGGTGGACCGAGTGGAGTTGGCGGTGAGCGCGGTACCGGCTGCCTGAGACGCTTGTAGTGCCTGTTCAGCCTTGCGAGATTCCACCAGAATGAGTTTGGATCGGGCATCATAGAAGCTAGGAAGAGGATCTTGATTTTGCAAAATCGTAGCAATCCCCTCATATTGTTCGTTTAACCCACTAATCAGTTGGAGGACAAGACTTTGGTTGTCAACTGGCGAACCAACGCTCGCAAGTTGATCGGAGAGAACTTTCAACTGTTGGCAGTATGCGGAGACGTTCGGGAAACCGCTAAGACGGGTGTTAGAGAACTTGTGACGAAGATGAATAGCCCGGGAACTTTTGTTGTCGTGAAAAATATTCTCGAGAGCCACCCATGCTTCGTGGGCAGTAGCATTGGGTTTCAAGATAGTATGCAAAAGATCGCTCGATATCGTTGCGTAGATCCACTGCAGAACGATAGCGTCGAGCCGATCCCACGAATCATCGGCAGGTGTGGTGATCTTGTCTTTATCTTTTTCGGTTGTTTTTGATGAAGACGACTCAGCTTCTGGCTTTGGAGACAGATGTTGGATGACCTGGAACGCACGACAGTGGAGGCGAAAAAGTTCGCTCCATGACGCGTATAAACCGCTGTCCATCTCTAGGGTTACGGGAACAAGACTCTTTATGTTGTTAACAGTTGAAGCAGGGTGGAGCTTGGCGTCCATGATGGGAGCCGAGAGGAGAAGAGACGAGGGAGCAGAAGGGAAAGAAGGAGAACGAACGAAGAAGAGGAGACGGCAATTAAGAAGCCTGGTCTCGTGATACCATGTAAGATTTTAGGGTAAATGGCTTTCTTGCCTCCTGTATTCTCATTCCTCAAATATATATAGGTATGTACAAAACCCTAGAATTAATTACAATTGACATAATTATGGAAATACAATATTGACTCCTATTACCCCGCAACATCATTTGTTGAATGGCTTGATTTTGAGAGAATTGAGCGAATTGGTTTGGCGAGTGTTGGAATGATGCAAACGCATTTGATGAATATTGCGAGAATTGGTTCGGTTCTACCGTCGGATAATATGCCGGAACCGAGAAAACATTAGGTTGGGTCGGGTTGTTGGGATTGTTCGGGTTGTTTGGATTGTTCGGGTTGTTTGGATTGTTCGGGTTGTTCGGGTTGTTGAAGGGTTCCATTTTCTATAGAATATGATGTTTTATAAAAGTGGGAAGAAGATTTATAAAAAAGAATTGAGAGAGATGAAATTTTGGGTTAGATTTGTGAATGGAGGTGAAAATGGAAATGAAATATATATATATTTAAATATTTGACCGTTTTTTTTTTTTTCGAAAAAAGGAAAACTTTTTTTTTTGTTAAACGGTAACTTTTCATAAAGGGGGCCAACTTTTCGAGCGTCGCCAACGTCCGAATACAGACGAAAGGAACGGGGAGGGGGGGGGGGGCGGTATGGTGTAGACGGCGTCGGGACATGGGGACGGGTGGGGAGAACGGTCCATACCGTGTAGCCTTAGTAAATTCCTCTAATAACATGCAAAAAAAACAAAACAAAACAGAGTATTAAAAATATCAATAAAATACCAAGTAAAAGCAAAAAAAACCAATAAAATGCACACAAATGAACTGGGAGAAGACCTCGTGGGAACCGAAGAACCATCGGGGGAGGGGGCAGTGTTCCCTGTCGGGGAAGGAGACCACGACGGCTCCCCAACCTCCTCCCCGCGCTCACACCCCACGTCCTTATGTCTTAGCTATATGCATTTGACTTTTGGTGGTGGAGGATTTCAATGATAGGTGGAAATGTGGAATCTTCACAAATACAATAGAAAATGCACGGATAGTTATTGTGCTTTGGTCAAATTTCATCCATAATCCATAACTTTTTAAAATGTCATTTGTAAGCTGATTGGGTGAAGTTGTGGTGGATTGGGCTGAAGTGGGCTAGTGATTTGTAGGCTAAGGGAATGGGGACGATTGGTCAGTAGATTGTGTTTGTGTAGGAGGGGTAGAGTGGGCAGTGATACCTTGTTAACTGCATAAGTAAGATCTGGTCGGGATAAGGTTACATACTGGATGGCACCAACAATTTGGCAATATTTGACCGGATCACTAAACGGAGGACTATCACCGAGGGCAAGGTTAGTAGTGGTGGTGATTGGTGATGGTATCTGTTCCGCATTAGAGAGGTTAGATACTTTTTCTGAAAGAGACTATGTCAGATTCACAAGGAACAATTTCGACCCTGAGAAAATAAGACAAAGGAATGTATGACTGAGACCGGCAACTACTGATATACGTCAAATACAACATATAAATTATATCAAATAAAGTATAAAAATAATTGTAAATATTAATATGTGAGTCAATATAGATTAACACAAAAAAATAACTAGTAGGGCTCATGTGAATTTACATTAAATTTATGTAAATATTTACATAGTATAATTTTATAAGTTTTTTTTATGTATAGAGGTGTTGTAGTTAATGCTTAGAGGTTTAAAAAATGATTTTTTACTTTTAACTCAAAACAATTTGATTTTTTTACTTTTAATCTAAATGTTTTTATCTTTTGCACGTTAACCTCATTAATTTTTTACTTTCAACTTTGGTCCCTTTTACTTTTCATATTTCACAAATTTTTCATTTTACGTTTCATTTGAAATTTTGCGAGTTAAAACAACGTAGTGTGTGTGTGTGACTCAACGTCTTTATGTTTTGTTATATGCTTTGTTCTAAATTTTACGAGTTAACACGCGACAACGTGCGTTTGTGGTTCAATGTATTTACATCGTCTATTTTTTTTTCTCGTTTGACAGATTCGTTGCAACGGCAGGTCCTATATCTAATTAGATATTATTTTCTATTTTTTACGTCTCGATTTAATCTCTTCGCATTAATACGACGCCACAACTTTGGTGTTGATGGTCGTTGACGGTGGTGTGGCATTGGTGCTATTTTGCACGGTTTTACGCCCCCTAATAACGCCAGGGGAGGCTTACTACTAGCTCACATTCACAACTCATCTTTAGTTCACATGTCAACAAAGAGCTAACGTTGTTCGTAAATGTGAATTAATTGTAAAGAACAATGAGCTAACGTTATTCGTAGATGTGCATCAATTGTAAATTCATATGTAATTTAATATTGGTTAAAATGGAAATATTTCGTATATGGATTTAGGTTAAGTTTCAACCAATTAGCAAATATGAAAACCTAGTTGAGTGCACAATGGTAGGCAACAAGAACCTAGTAGAATATATATTAAAGAAAAAGGTCGGTGGACCTTTATATTTAATTCGCTTGACTTTTGTAAAACAACATATATAGCCCTTACACTTTTATCTTTTTTCAACTTTCAAATAATCATCAAAAGTTACAATTCTAACCCTTATACTTTTAATTCTTTCATTTCACACTCTTAAACTAAGTAAGTTATTCATTTCCAACTTTGGTAATTGATAACTTTGATCCACCAACTTTTTTGTAGTTAATAACTTGACGTCTCATTTTACTACGAATTGCTTTTACGACTTTAGATCATAGCGTCACACATTAATATACTTTTTTTATCTATGTATAACCATGTTAATGTCGAAATTACTTTTACGACTTTACACGGGTATCTAAAATATTGTTACAACTTTACACCACAATGAGCGATTCATACTCTTTTTTTATCCATATCTAATGGCATTAATGTCAAGAACGTACTGTATATAACAAAGTCAAACACGTGTAATATCGCGTGCAGGCATCACACGTTAATGTCATCACCGTATACTGTAACCGCAATGCTTATATTATACAGAGTTAGATCGTATATGTCAAAACATGTGTTTTTATATGGTTAACGAATCATATAACATACCGCCGACTATAAACAACTAAGATGTCGCCACCGTAACGCGCGACGTATGGCAGTTTTAACGTACCTGTCATTTTAAATTCATGTTTCAACGTAAACGAGTCTGGTAAAAAATAATACGTTTTTATACTTATTTTGTGCAAGTTCGTAAACTGTGTTCGAAAGCGAGTCGGGTCAAATATAATGCGTGTTCATTCGACGAAGACGCAAAATTTTTTTTGGATAAAGGGTCAAGTCAAATGTACACTATAAATGCAAGTTATTATAACTTTCGACGCTGCCGCAAAGCGCGGCAGGTCAAGATCCTATTATTTGATTACAAAAACAACTTAAAAACTTATATCATCAAGTAGGGTGACTAGTGACTACTTATAATAATAAAAAAAGATTTTTATGATGTAATTTTCATAATATAAATTAGTAACACATTCTTGTATTGTGATGTTGTACTACAAGCATGGAATTAAAAAAAAAATAGAATTTTCACTTTTAACACGAAAGATTTTCATCTTTATATTTTTTAATCCTTTTACTTTTTTACTTTTAGCCCAAAACTTTTCATCTTTTCTAATTTAACCTAACACTTTTTTATTTAAAACTTTGGTCCTCCATACTTTTTATTTTTCGTAAGCTTTTCGTTTTACGTTTCGTTCTAAATTTTGCGAGTTAACACGTTACAACGTGCGTGTGGAGTTCAACGTTTTTTGTATATTTTTTCACATTTGACAGGTATGTCGCAACTTGTCTATTTCCCCCTTTGACAAGTTCGCCGCAATGGGGGGTCCTAGATTGATTTAGTTATTCTTTACTACGTTTTACGTTTCTGTCTAATTTTTCCGCATTAACACACCGTAACGCGTGTGCGCGGTTCAATAATTTTACGTCTGTTTTTCATTCGGTGTAACTTTTACCATTTTATCTATTGGAATATTGGATTTTAATAATCACAACTATTCGCCGTTGGCCGCCAACAGTCCTAACTTCAAAAATAACCACTGACAGTCCTAACTATTGACATATTGGCCATCAATAGACCCTGACTAACAGAACCCTAACGCCGTTAGTCTCCAGTCGCCGGAAAACCATTTTTGTCCAGAAAAGGGTTTCTAAAGGTCCGATATAAGGTTACAAAGAGGTTTGTGACGAAAATGTTAAGTTTTCCGGGCAAAAAGTTGAGTTTTCCGGCGACTTTAATAATTGGGGCTTTTACTAGAAAAAAGTTCCCAAAGGTCCATAATAAGGTTACAAAGAGGTTCAGGACGAAAATGTTGAGTTTTCTAGCAAAAAATGAGTTTTCCGGCCAAAAATAGGTTTTCCGGCGATCGGAGACTAACGGCGTTAGGGTTCTGTTAGTCAGAGTCCATTGGAGGCCAATATGTTAAAAGTTAGGACTGCCAGTCGTTATTTTTAAAGTTGGGAATGTTTGCGGCCAAACGGCGAATAGTTTGGATTATTATAATCCAATATTCCTTATCTATTTTATTTTCACGAGTTTTTCCGATGTTGAGGGTCGCTGCTAGTGGGGTGGCATTAGTGCTACTTGGCACGGTTTTACGAGCGTTTTTAGCCTATTAAACTTTTTACTAATATTTTGTTTCGGTTTACCCCTATACTTTCTTTACTTAAAAACTATTTTTTACGTGCATATTTTATGTACGTGTAGGTATAATTTATAAATATGATTTGCTCTACGTTTCGACGTAAACTTTTTCTGAAAATAAGTCAGGTCAAATATATTACATTTTCGTTTACAGAAACCATTTTTACGTGCATATTTTTATGTACGTTTCGTTATAAATTCGAGTTGTTCCATGTTTCGATGTAAACTTTTTTGGGAAATGAGCCAGGTCAAATATAATATGTTTTCATGCTTATTTTATGTATGTTTCGTAAATTTTGTCTCGAAACGAGTGGAGCCAAATTGTGGTTTCTTTTTTCCCTTTTTTAAAAGCTCTAATTAATCTTTTTTTATTAGATGTGTCAGTTTTTCTTTCAGTTTTTCTTTCATACCCTTTATGTTTTCTATGTATGAGTCGGATCACATATAATACGTTATGATTGTACAATATGAATTCGATTTACTTTATGTTTTGCTCTAATCGCAATGCTTATACAAGTTACACTAAGTTCAATCGGATACGTCGAAATGCGTTTTTTCATATGGTTAATGAATCACATGACGTTTGGACTAATACATTAAATGTTTACGATGTACCCGCACTATAACGCGCGCAAGTCTTATTGCTAGTTGTTTGAAAGAAGTATGTTAGCCCTCCACATGGCTGGATTAGGTAAGCGTTACGAACAGTTGTAAATTTAGAAAAATTTTGTTGAGGGGTAGAATAGAGGTCGTGTAAAAAACAGGTCAGGTTAAATAAAACAATTAAATCTACTAGTTATTTTTAACCTGGTTAAAATAAATTAAAAACATACACAAAGGAGTATTAATGTTTGTAAAAATAGTACCGGCAGTACTAGTTGTATATATTATCTCTATTTGTTATTGATAAGTATTATATTATAATATAATTATAATATAATATAATATAATATAATATAATATAATATAATATAATTTGATATTATTTGTTGTATTATTTAACTATTTTTTTTATAAATTGAGAATAGATTGGGAAATGGGGGTGTTGGATTTCAACTTTCAAGTTTACAAAACAAAAAAAACTCCAAAAAACTGAGACTACTTTTGGTAGATGGTTATTCTTTAACAAAAACAATACCAAAAAACTAAGACTATTTTTGGTAGATGGTCGCTCTTTTAATATGTGGTGGGCCCCTCGTTTTCCGTACATGGGCCGGATTTATACCCAATACTACACCAACTTCGACGAATACTGAATACACACATGGAAACCAATGGCAAATGGATGGCACTTTACAAGAGAATTACTTCAAAAGCCCTTAAGCTATTGCCAAAGATGTTTTGTAATGATGTGTGAATATATTAATCAAATTACTTTGGGTTGTATAATATTTTTTTATGATAAAAAGCGTTAGATTAAAAAACAGCATAGTTTACCCTGATTTCTATCGTAGGTCTTTATTTGCCCCATTGAATTTATAACAAACTTTAGAAAGGAATTAAAATATAACAATGAAAACAAGAAATAACTCTCTATAAAGAAGCAATTCTTAAAATATAACAAACTTTAGAAAGGAATTAAAATATAACAATGACCCAAACAATAGAGTGCTGGGCTTTTTTTCATTTCATGCAACCTGAGAGGCTGGGCTTTTTTAATTTCATTAAGGCTTGATCACTCTTTCCGGGTTTCCGGCTTCATTTTATTGGGCTTTTGATTAATTTCTAGCGAGTTATTTTTTTTTCTTCAGAGTGACCGAAAAAACTTATTACCGTGTGTGTTATGTGTAAGTAACTGTAAGATTTGTGTTAACATATACACACACATATATTTCTTTAAAAGCAATATACATATTGGGCTAACCTCGTATTTTTCCTTTCTTTAAAAGCAATATACATATGCACAAAATTGTTTATGATTCTCTACTTAAAATTAGTTGATAATTGAACATGGGATAAAAAGCTCGGATATAATCTTTAAGATATGTTTATTAGTAAAAACATCCATCAACATTTCTTTTGAAAAAATTACAGAGTGAGACTTGAGAAATTTACACTGTTATAATTTTTTGTACACTGGTCATATCATATTAGATGTTTGGCAAATATCATTTGGATTTCTCATTTCGATCTATAAGAGAAAATACAAAAGAATTTTTTAATTTTTTATATTATACAAAAGAATCATATTAGATGCTTTTGATACTTTTGGTTTTCTGGCGCCAGAGGCTGTGGACCTACTTAGTCGAGTTCAAAGGGTCATGCATAGTAATGTTATGACCCCGAGATCTATGGACGTAGTTTTTAAAAGGCTTAGTTTTGCTATTCAAAAAGGGGTAGCGGCGCAGCTTGTTGCCCGTTTACCAACTATCTCGATGTAAATTATCTGTTTATTAGTAAAAAAAAAATCTTTAATATTATCAGGGCAAATTAGGTGCATTGTTGGTTAAATTATACAAAAAAAATCTCAGAAACACATAAGAAGGAATTAAATGCATTAATAACAAAGAGGTTAAACCGTCATTTGTGACATCACAAGGAAATAGAAAAATATTAAAAAATAATGTAGTATGCAAGTAATATATTTTGGTTATCGAGAATTTCTGGTCTCTTCTAAACACTATGTGTTCTTTTATTAATCTTTAAATTAATCATTAATCTTTAAATTAATCAACAAATGTGTAATAACTAAGGTTAATATTTAAGATGTCGATAACCGGGTTACTAGTTGGTATGTTAGTATCACCAAGTTAATATTAAAATCTCCTTGCCTGGTTTTGAATCCAAAACCTCTAAAAGAAGCAAAGCTTCCCACCCATTAAGCCAAATCAATAAAAAATATCATGTAAATCTATTCTACATTTTTTTTAGTTCTTACTATTCTCACATCCCTACATTTTATTTAACACCCTTTTTCTCTCTATCTCTTTCTCTATATCTATGTATGTATTGAGAGATAGAGAAGAGAGACGTGTGGATGTTAACTCTTTTTTCTTTCTTGATGTTCAAGAGTCATGTCTAATGTATTGGATGAGAAATTGGTCACTGAAAAAGATATATTGTTGCACTAGCAATTACACATCTCGTAGGTTATGTAAGTTTTGAGGTGCTAAATATGGATTTGATACAAGTTAGATACTAACAGATTTTTATAATATTTGTGTCCATCTTTAATGATTTTATTCACATATTTTTATATCTTTCTCTTTAAGTAATGGCCAGTGGTTTTGATTCATCCTTAATTATTAATGAGATGTCACTCGACAATTAAGATATATAATTAAGTTGATCCTACAAGTAAATCATAAAGCAATCACATGTCCACCCTTCACTTGGGCACCACCATTTTACTATTGTTAGAATGGGAAATACGATCAAAAATCAACATAGTTTCTCATTTTCTTATAAAAGTTTCTTAACAATTTTTTTTGCACGTAATTAAAAACCAACATATTTTCTCTTTTTATCTCACAAAAGTCCCTCAACATTTTTTTGAACATTAAAGTCTCTTCACATGTTAAATTTGAACGTAGTTATGTCAAAAATAATTTAAACAACTTGGAACCACTAGAGGTGTCCATCGGTTCTTTTCGGTTTATTCGATTATTTGGTTCCTTTTATTCGGTTTAATTTTTTTTTTTGTTAAACAAAAAATCAAACCAAACTAAACGGAATTTAAGTACTTCAAAACTGAATCACCGTCAGAATTTAAGTACTTTAAACTGGAGATTTTAAAAAACGAATGCTTTAAAAAACAGGCGGTTAAAACGAACGATATTAAAAAACACAAAGGATTTCAATGTTAAAAATAAAAAGTAATAATAAAATATGTTTTCTTTAATGGTAAAGTTTCCTTTTTTTTTCTTTATTTATTCATTTAATCTGTTTTAGGGTCTGTTTGGTAGCCTCTTAATGAACATTCAGATGCTACCTCTTAATGGTTTAAAACCTCTGAATGAAGAAGAGGTAACCTCAAGTCTGAATGGTTAAGAGGTAACATCTGAATGGTAAACCATCACATGTCACATTCTTCTACCTTCTTATTGGTAAAATTCTTAATGGTTCCATTAAGAGGTAGCCTCTTAATGGTTCCAAACAGCCCCTTAATTTATATATTTTTTATAAAGTTATCAATTATTTTATCAACTTATTTTATATATAAAAATATATCTAATTCTGGTAATTAGTAAATCTCTAATATATTTAAAAAACCTAATAAAAATGTATCGTAAAATGATAAAAGTAAATAACTTAATCAAACAAACGAAAATAAAAGTAAATACTGTTAAGTCGACTTAAGTTGGCTGGTATAGTTTCAAGTTTAACTCCGAGTTTGGTTGGTTGTTAAACTACTACTTTTGTTGGTTAGGAATGATTTTAATGCCCTGATTGGAGTTATAATTAATGCCTAGAGTGAGGAAGGACTGGCCCCGTCCGATCTATCGCATACACACGCACCGTAAGTTTTAAGGGTTTTCTTTTTAAAAACATATAACGTTATAAAGTACTGAAAAGGAATTCTCCAAACATACACATGCATGCCCGCCATTAAACGTAGTTTTTGACTATATGCACAAGCTAAAGGACACATGTATATCTATTTTATATTAAACATCTGGTTTTATTGGGTCAATAAGCATTTATTTCAAAAGCATATAAAATACGTGTCTCTATCACCCTTGGAAAAGACAATAAACATATCCTACTTTTAAAATAAAAACTCTCGGTTATATAAAACAAGTATCTGTATGTAGTCGTTGAAAGATCTTGTAGAATTTATTTTGTCCTGTCTTTGGATCATTTATTGTTTTCTACCTTTACCTTCGTATTTTTACCGCTAATGAATCCTTAATATCTATAAATAAGCAAGAAAAAACTTTGAATTGCATGCAGTGGCGGACATATAGCTTAGTAAGGGGGAGCGCCCGCTACCGCTTGGCGCTCCGGCGGTAGTGTAAAATTAGCGTAAATTTTGGAAAAATTTGACGTTTTTTCGATTTCGTTACCGTTTTTTTATAAAACGTTACCGCTTGACGGATTTTCTAGATCCGCCACTGATTGCATGTATTCCATACCCTTAACTTTATGAAACAAAATGCTTATTTTTATTAGTGTTAATAAAGTTGCAAATTTAAAAATATTATATTATTCTACAATTTGATTGGATTTTTCTTCATTTAATCTTTAAAAAAATATTTATTATTTTTTTACGAAAACGTAAGATTGTTTCATTGAATATTTATTAGTGTTAATAACATGAAGTTATTATATTAATACTTATCTCAAAACATTGAATATTTACTTCTAAAAGAGTGTTGTTGAGAAAAATATTTATTCATAGTTGATTAAAAAAAATATTTATCAATTAATAAATTCTTTTTCGTTTATTTATTGATTTTTAATTTTTAATTAATATATTATATATTTTTTTTAAGGAAAATTGGTTTTTAATAAACCAACCTTTGTCCCGTTGGTAAATAATAATCTTACCTACGTAATTGGCAATAATCCTACCTATCAACATGTTGGTTCTTAATGAACTTCCGTTAATTATTTTTAACTGAAGTTAGTTTTTAAGTTTTATTTATTACACAAACAGTCCCCGTAGTTGTAATTTACTAGTTTATTTGTATTTGTATTTTTTTTTTTTTTGAAAGGTTTAGTTCAGTGGTAATCCCCAAGGGCTGCAAGCCGCATGGCCCAAGTTTGAATCCCACACGGCCCGCATTTAATCGGTTCCTCCCGCGAAGATCGAACTCCCCCGTGCGGGAAAACACCACTAGGACGGGATTGAACCTGTGACCTGTGGGTAAAACCCTCACATATCAAATCTGTATTTGATATTCTGATAGTTTTTTTTTTTATTTTTTTATGAGTTTTTTGATTCTATTTAACATGATTTGATTAAATTATGGTAAGAAGAGAACTATGATAGGCTACTTAGTTAAAAAAATAGAAATTATAGTGAGTCAATCGAAGAAAAATAATAATAGATTGATCGAATAGAAAAATATAAAAAGAAAACAAATTATAACATATTAGTTAAAAACAAATATATACGTAAAAAGAAAAGAAAAAAAAAACTCCTATTTTTCTGTTGAGAAAAAAACTCAATAAAGGGAAAAATTGATCAATATTAGGTGAAGAGATATGGTCCCAGTTCCCTGCCTACATAGCAGAGACCACACCACTTTTAAGCATACATGGCGACCACATCAGCAAAGCAATCCAGAAGCTTCTAGAAGCTTCTGGAAGATATGCAGGTGGCACCAAAGATGCTCTACCAGACAAAAAGGACAACACGTGTCACCACTCGCAGAACGCCACATAGGCCTGCGGCAAATCAGGGGGCAGAGCTGACAACACCGGTACAAGGTTTCCAGCATGGGCAAATGTAAGAACGCCACGTGTATCACTACACCTGCCGTGACAGAGCAGACCAAGAGGATATTCCCCTTGGTCGGACAGCTGGCACGCGTCCACAGCTGGCACAGCTGCTCCTCCCTTCTTCACCCCCCAGCTATAAATATGACCCTTCACCATTCAGGTTCGGGATCTTTACTCTCTTCACTCACTCTATACACACACTGTTTTATTCTCTCAGAACAGTACTTATTCTCACGCCGGAGCCTGGTTAAGAGGGAAAACCCCCATCTCCCCCTCTTAACGAGACTAACGGCGTTGCTGTTTTGCAGGATTCAAGCCGTTGTCACGAGTCAAGAAAGAGGTTGAACTCACAGAAGAAATACCCCCACAGATTAACCTCAGTGTTAACCTGTGTTTCATCGTTAGGGTTTGAGTTCACGTAGATAGGATATTTATCGAATCACTAGTTTATCAGTTCATTTGATATTTAATTTTTTAAGTCATAAACGAATTTAACTGCAGTTTTTCTTTGCGAAACTTAGGAAAAACTCTGAGTTCCTATCTTAAGTTTAAATTTTCACTTAAGTGTTTTCTTTAATTTTCACCTTCTGTTAAATCTCTTTTTAACTTGAAGATTAACAAAGTTGGTGTTCTTTAATTTCTATTTCTAAAACTAATGCATATCTAATGAATTAACAATCTTCAAAAAATCTAAAACGCAATGTAAAATTTGATATTAATCTGGGATAATCAATAAAATAATAACCACATGTGTCAGCTGATGGGAAGATCTCCAAAGTACATTAAAAACGAAAAACCGATCGTGCTAAGAAGTGGAGAAGTAAGAGGGGAAAACATGGTCCATGAAAATCAGCTTCTTTTTGCCCATAATTTAATTCTGCTTATAACTATATTTATATATTATCTTTATCAACTTACTTATATATTGGCGGACAGACCAGTTGACTCCCACTAATTCGATTATTTTCAGGGTAGGGTATATAATGTTAATTTAGTGGGATGTTTATGTGGCAAATTGTGGATGTAGTGGTTGTACTTTGTAGAAGCTAGTATGGGCACAACTAGCTTTTGTTAATCTTGTCTACTACTAATCATTCTTCGATCATTATGGTTTTTTAACATTAATCTGCAATAAAAAGTTTCATTAGTTAAATATGATTGATCTCATTGGATGAACATGAGCATCATGCCATGTTCAATTTTATTTATAAAATTTATAGAGTAAGTATGAACTGGTATTTTAGATTTAGAATGCATAAAATTTATAGAGTATGAACTGTTATTTTAGATTTAGAATGCATTATATTACCAACATGTTCCATAGAAGATTAACGAATCGTCTAATTATAATGAACGAAGAGCGATTTAGCTTTGATAATTGAAGATTTGTTTGACGAAAACACAATATTTTTAATAAAAGATTTGGGTCCATTAACCGTCGCAAGTATGGAAGGAAAGCAACTGAGAAAAATATTAAAGAAGCAAGCAAAGGAGCTAGGAGGTTCAAAGAAAGTTGCAGGCTTATAGCTAGCCTTTCACACCTTTTTATCAAATAAACGAGTTTCACACCTTTTTATCAAATTAACGACTACTTTTCATGTATAAATAATCCATTTATTGATAAGGAAAAGTAAGGTGGTGTTTACATATGCTAAAAGATTATTATAATTTGAAAGATCATCTATGGTTTTCTAAAGATCATTGTTTAGTTCTCATTGTTAAACTCACTATAATAATTAAACACTTTAAAAATTCACATGCAAACATGCATGAAAAGATTACTAAGGGATTCGATCAGTTAGTTCATTTAACCGTTGGTTCCAAGGCTAGGTTGATTCAAGTCTAGTTCACTTAATCATATTTTGAACCAAATGGAACCTAAGTATGTGAATTTGTCAAAGTAGACAACTACTATATTATTTAGGAAAATTGGTTTTTAATAAACCAACCTTTGTCCCATTGATAAATAATAATCTTACCTACGTAATTAGTATACAACAATCCTACCTATTAACATGTTGGTTCTTAATGAACTTCCGTTAATTATTTTTAACTGAAGTTAGTTTTTAAGTTTTATTCATTACACAAACAGTCCCTGTAGTTGTAATTTACTAGTTTTAGCTATTTGTAATACAAAAAAAATGTCAAGGGCCATGTAATTAAATTTTATAAAATAGCTAAAACTAGTAAATTACAACTACAGGGACTGTTTGTATAATAAATAAAACTTAAAAACTAACTTCAGTTAAAAAGAATTAACGAAAGTTCATTGAGTACCAACATGTTGATAGGTAGGATTATTGTATACCAATTACGTAGGTAAGATTATTATTTACCAACGGGACAAATGTTGC